>NW_018743070.1:708945-1078691 GCF_001683475.1 Chenopodium quinoa | reverse complement strand
TCACTTGTATGTCGATTGGGATTTATTTGATTTACATGCCTCGATTATGAACCTTTTTAATTTCTTCTTCCTTTTTGTGTGTTTTTCTTGTTCTCTTTTGTGTAACGAGCATGACTATGGCAAGTTGAAATATTTTTAATGTGGATTTGCTCATTCATTTGGATTCAAGAATTTGTGTGCCTTTTTTATGACATGGCTTTAAATGCTTACCTTCCTAGTTAATGAGGGTTTACACGGTTTAAGAATGCTTAAGGTTGAATTAGACACATTATGAGCTAAGGTAGCCCGGTTTAGAACTCTTGATGACGTTTGAACCCCCTAGTTCACGGGAAAGTGGTAAGATGGTGTTGCTCTCCGTAGTGAATAGGATTCCCTTGGTTGGTATTTGCTTGTTTTTACCCCGTGTGAGCGTCATTTGTTCTAGCCTTCATCACTCTTGTGAGCGGCGTTTTGGATCCTTAACTATGCATGTCTAAATCTTTGTGTTGGTATTTAGCTCCCGAGATCGTGACCAAGCAACTTTAAAGGAGGAAGAGGGCATTTCTTCTAACTTTTCTTTGTTTTCTTTGTGTTTTGTTACAAATTTGGTTTTCATTTTTACATCCACCCACTTTCTAACCAATTTGGGCCTCATCCCCTTTTCTTGATCTAGCCGTATTACAAACCTATCGGCCTATGTTCTACCAACCCTTGTAGTTAGTGAAGCATTGGCTTTTGAGGTTCGAATTCGAGAGTGTTGGTTTTAGGGCAAGAAAGTTGTGAATATTGGTTCAAGTGAGATTTTGAAAGTTGTTCATGAAAGGAAATATTTGCAAAAAGTTTGTGAGGAAGGATGCAACGTATGAAATCCAAAAGAAAAGAAAAAAAAAGGAAAGGAAGAGAAAATGATGAGAGAAATGAAATAATGTTATGAAATTTTGTATTGAAGGTTGTAATTTGAATTTAGGTTCAATTCTTAGGTGGTTCTTGAGAGATGGCCACTCTTTTGCTTCACTTAGGATTTGCCACCAAAAATTTCCAAATTAATTCCCAACCTTAACCCCTAGCCATGACATTACAACCCAAGTTAAGACCCTTGGACTTGGAGAAGTGCGGTCAAAGAACGGTGGAGGGAGGTAGATTTCAACCCTATGGAAAGAGTGTGCATAGTGGAGATGTCGGGATAACCCTATGACTCCACAATAAATTTCTTTTTCCGGTTCCCTCGAGGAATCATGAGGAGCTAACTTGGGGATGATTTGAAGCTAGTGGAGAGAACGCGGACCGTCTTGATTGGAGCTAGGGAAGAGGATGAAATCATTAGTTTTCTACGCTTAGCTTAGGTTTGTCTCCCTCAACCATGAGCATCTTAGAACGTGTTCCCCCTCTTTGAGTTGAGAAAAGTAAGCATTATTTGATTCATGTCCCTATGTTAGAGTCCATTTGGAGCATTTCCCATCGTGAAACTTGATTGATTTTCTTAACCCTTGTCATATTATGCTTGTTGTGTGTGTTGTCTTTTTATTTTTGTTTTAGTATTCCTTGCTTGAGGACAAGCAAAAGGCAAGTGTGGGGGATTTTGATGAGTGGCATTTATGCCACTCTTTTATCCTTTTTCTCTAAGGATTCTCCCCTCATTTGCACTTGTTTGGCCCTTTTTGTAAGCATTTCTACTAAGTTTTGCTTCCTCTTTTCTTTCTCCTTTATCCTCCCTTTTCTTAGTCTTCCCTCTTTGTTCCTATTGTGATTTTCATGCTTATGCTTTGTAGGCACCATCGGGATTTTCAAGAGGAGGAAGCTAAGCTCAAAGGAAGCTAGAGGAAGCATGATTCAGAAAAGGTTCGGCCGAACCTTCTGATGGTGTGGCCGAACCTGCTCAGTGGTTCGGCCGAACGTTGAGGCAGGGGCAAGTTGAAAATTGGCAATTTTGCAAGAGTGGCTGAACCACAGGAGTTCGACCAGGCCAGGATCAAGGAGGTTCGACCGAACCTACCCATGGTTCGGCCGAACCTACCCTGTAGTCCGGCCGAACCTTCCCATTTGTTTGGTCAGACCTCTCCTTTTATCAGCTGGCTCTGTACGGACTATATAAGTCCCATTTTTAGAACGTTTTAGAGAGGAGATGAACTTAGTTTTAATTTTCTACATTTGAGCTTAATCTAGAGAGAGAAACTTCAATAGTAGAGGGAGAAAGTGTGGATTTTCATTGATGAACTTGGATATTGAAGAAGGAGCTTGATTGAATCTTTGTAAATCTTCATCTTCAATTAATGAGCAATCTCTTACTCTCTTTCTTTACTTTTGTATTTAGTTTTGTTTGCTTATTTTGATTTTCCTTCTTTGCTTATTGATCATGTTGATGCTTATTGATTTGATGATTGATATTGTCTTCAATATGATTTGTAAGTAGTCACCTAGCCAAGGGTGTGGAGATGGTGTAGTTGTTAATTGATTCATGCTTATGATGTTGGGGTTATGTCAATGGTGATTAAAGTCTTTGTATGCTTGATATTCTTTGGTCTTTCTTGCAAGTGCACATTGTTAGTTGATCAAAGATGAGTCTTTACTAACAAGTAACGGAAGTTGACTTAGTTGAGATTCATTACTATCGATAATTCTTTGTTTGCACCTTCTAATATATGGTTCTAATGTGGAAACATAGAGGCTATGTTAGGAGAAATCGATTAACCCCGGAAGGCGGTTAGATCGAGCTTTATTTCGATATTCTTGCATGCTTAGTTTACCATTGCTTTGCTTCCGTGTTATTGCATGATCAAGTGACATCTACATCTACCCACTTCCCTTGGTGTTTAGTTATATTGATCTTTAATCATTCTTAATCCTTAGTTTAACCTCTTAGTTATTCACACTTCTTGTCCCGAGATAGCTTAAAGTCTTAAGTAGTGAATGCGGTGTTTATGCATGTCTCCTTGTGGTTCGACCCCTCTATTTTTCCTATACACGTATTAGGTCGGTAGAGCGTTATAAATTAATTTGACTTAGGTGTAGTCGCTCAACGATACGATTATTGCCTTGTCAAGCACTAATACCTAAAACACTTGATAGAATTTGTGCAAAAAGCACCAGAAGTATGTTAAACATAGGGAAAAAGCGCGAAATTCTATCGCATTCCACCCCCCCCTAAAGGAAACGAGTTACGCCCCTGTAACTCAACATACCTGAAACAGTTCTGGGTATTTCTTTTTCATTTCATCTTCTGCCTCCCAAGTGGCTTCCTCATATTCTTG
This sequence comes from Chenopodium quinoa, assembly GCF_001683475.1. Classification (NCBI taxonomy): domain Eukaryota; kingdom Viridiplantae; phylum Streptophyta; class Magnoliopsida; order Caryophyllales; family Amaranthaceae; genus Chenopodium; species Chenopodium quinoa. Next base: position 1,075,464 of record NW_018743070.1, on the reverse strand, counting down.
GTTAGACCAAAGTATTTTTACAATGTTCACGTTCTTATTGCGTGTACTACGCACTTTACTGTCGAGAATCTTGAGAGGTCTCTCTTCATAAGTTAAGCTTTGGTCTAACTCAATGGTTTCGGGTTGTAGCACATGGGATTTATCAAGGATGTACCTTCTTAGTTGGGACATATGAAATACATCATGTACTTTACTAAGCTCTATAGGTAATGCTAACCTATAAGCTACCTTGCCTATTCTTTGTAGTATTTCATATGGACCAATTTATTTTGGACTGAGCTTTCCTTTCTTTCCAAATCTCATCACCCCCTTCATTGGTGACACCTTTAACAACACCTTATCACCAATTTCGAACTCTTCTTCCCTTCGCTTCGAGTCTGCATAGCTCTTTTGGCGATCTTGAGCTGCTTGAATTTTAGCTTGAATTTCCCTTACTTGTTTAACTGTGTCTTCAATCATTTGAGGCCCTAGGATCATGGTCTCACTAATGTCATTCCAACAAATTGGACTTCTACATTTTCTCACATACAAAGCTTCAAATGGTGTCATTCCTATGCTTGCGTGGTAACTATTATTATAGGAAAATTCAATTAAATCCAAATTGTCTTCCCAACCTCCCTGGAAGTCTATTACACAAGCTCTCAACATGTCCTCCAAGGTTTGAATAGTTATTTCAGTTTTCCCATCTGTGGCAGGGTGAAACGTTGTACTCATCTTAAGTATTGTTCCAAAATTTTCTTGTACACTTTTCCAGAATTTTCTTGCGTGGTAAGCAAGTCACGAAATCCATTGAAATGCAATCCCACTTCCATCCTGGAATTTCTAGTGACTGTACTGTTCCCTGAGACCTTCTGTGCTCTATCTTCATCTTTTGACATGTTAAACACTTTGCCACAAACTCAGCAACCTCATTTTTCATTCTTGGCCACCAAAACATCTTCTTCAAATCCTTATATAGTTTGTCTCCTCCCGGGTGTACAGAGTAAGGTGTATTGTGGCCTTCTTCCATCAACTTCCTCTTCACCTCCTCACATTTCTATGGTACGCACCATCTATTTTTGTACCTCAAACTCCCATCTTCGTGGATTTTAAAATCTGTAGTCTTTCCCTGCTTAATTTTCTCGCGAATCCTATCCAACTTTACATCCCCCTCTTGGTTGACTCGAATCTCGTCAAAGATAGTTGGTTGGATGCTTAGATTTGCAAGAATACCCGCTGGTACTCCCCATTCTACGACCTCCAGATTCAATTTCATCATTTCTCTACATAGTTCATTAGCCACTACCAACGAGTTGATTTCATGACTAGTTTTACAAATTAGAGCGTCCGCAACCACATTCGCTTTCCCTTCGTGGTATTGTATGTCTAAATCATAATCTGTCGTATACTCTAACCATCTTCGCTGACGGGAGTTTAAGTCCTTTTGGGTGAAAATGTATTTTAAGCTTTTATGGTCCGTGTAAATTCTACATTTCACCCCATACAAATAATGGCGCCAAATTTTTAGCGCAAAAATGATTGCAGCTAATTCCAGATCATGAGTGGGATAGTCTACTTCATGCTTCTTTAACTGTCTCGATGCATATGCAATCACCTTACCATTTTGCATAAGCACGCATCCTAAGCCATTCTTTGATGCGTCACTGTACACATCATATAGTCCACTATCATCCAGGAGTGTAAGTACTGTTGCTGTGATTAGTTTCTGTTTCAAGATTTGGAACGCTTCTTCACATTTATCGTCCCACTCAAACTTTTTGTCCTTCTTCATCAAGGTGGTCATGGGTTTAGCAATTTTGGAAAAATCTTTAACAAAACGTCTATAATACCCTGCTAAGCCTAAGAAACTTCTCACGTCAGATACTGTCTTGGGTGTCGGCCAACCCTTAACTGCTTCTATTTTGGTTGGATCTACCTCCACTCCGTCTTTGGACTCGTAATGTCCCAAGAAGGCTACCTTTTCCAACCAAAACTCACACTTAGAGAATTTTACGTAGAGGTGGTTTTCTCTTAGTGTTTGCAGAATTGCCCTTAGGTGTTCAGCGTGCTCTTCCTTACTCTTCGAGTACACCAGTATGTTATCTATGAACACAACTACAAACTTATCCATAAATTGATGAAACACTCTATTCATCAAATCCATAAAGATTGCTGATCCAAAAGGCATAACTATAAATTCGTAATGCCCATATCTTGTCCTAAATGCAGTTTTTGGAATGTCCTCGTCGGCAATCCTTAGTTGGTGATACCCAGATCTCAAGTCGATCTTTGAAAACACAATGGCACCCTTCAGCTGGTCAAACAGATCATCTATTCTTGGCAAGGGATACTTATTCTTTATGGTTACTTTATTTAGTCCCCTGTAGTCAATGCACAACCTCATACTTCCATCCTTCTTTTTCACAAACAGAATAGGTGCTCCCCAAGGAGAAGCACTTGGTCTAATGTACCCTTTGTCCAACGGATCTTGTAACTGCTCCTTTAATTCACTCAAATCTGCAGGTGCCATTCGATATGGTGCCTTGGATATTGGGGCTGTTCCGGGAACTAAATCTATGGTAAAGTCGATTGGCCTCTTAGGTGGCCTTCCAGGGATTTCTTCCGGAAACACATCCAGAAATTCGTTGACCACTTCTATATTTTCTGGATTTGCCACTTGTTTATGGTTCATATCCCTAACGCTGCAGAAATATACTGGATGTCCCTTCTTCATGTACTTTGCTAATTTCAGCACTGATATTACCCTTGGGCACTTAGTTTTACCATTCATCCAGTAAGTCACTAATTCATTTCCACTTGTGACCATCTTCACTTTCTGTGATATACAACCGATCTCCGCATTATACTTACTCAGCCAGTCCATCCCCAAAATAAGGTCAAAGTCGCTCAGCCTGAACTCAAAGAGTTCAGACGGGAATATCTTTCCCTCTATTTCTAAAGGCACATTTCTAAAAGTTTTGGTACAATTTACTACCCCACCTGTCGGAATGGTTATTGGTAAATCTACTACCTCTACTGTCTTTAAACAGTCTTTAAGTTTTGCAACAACAGCCTTAGAAATAAAAGAAAAAGTTGCACCAGAATTAAACAATACTTTAACAGGAATAGAGTTGATAGAAAAAGTACCAGTGATAACATCCTTCGTGGCATCCGCCTCATGATTACTCAGAACATTCAGTTTCCCTGTAGTTCCGTTTTTCTGCTGGTTATTCCCACTGGTAGTGTTACTGTTCCTTGCCCCATTTTGTTGTACTCCCTTGTTTCCAGCAAAGTTGTTGTTGTTCTGTTGGAAATTCCTCTGGTTTCCCCCTGAATTATTATTGTTTTGCCTATTCCCATTGCTATTCTTGGAGAAACACTCATATTCTCTATGCCCGAGCTTATTACAGAAACGACAAGTGACCGCATTGCCTTCACAATCCTTTCCAGGGTGGTTATTCTTGCACCTTTTGCAAAAATAAACTCTTCCATTCTTGTTGTTTCCCTGGTTATTGTTTCTAGCCCCTCCATTGTTGTTACGGTTCCCATGACGGTTATTACCTTTGAAGTTGTTATTATTGCGGAAGTTATTGTTGTGGTGATACTTCTGTTTCTTAAAACCATTCTGGTTTCCCTGTTGGTTTCCAGAAACTTGTCCCACTTCCTTCCTCTTCTCTCTTCCTTCTATTTCAGCTAACTCTATCTTCTTCTTTTCCTCCAGAGCATAAAGGTGTGCGGCCCTTCCATATACTTCATCCAAGGTCTCAAATACCTGCCCGCACAGCTTTAACTGCAAATCAGTAGTTAACCCACTCTCAAACTTCCTAGCTTTTGCTTTCTCCTTAGAGACAGATCCTTCAGCAAAACGGGATAACTCAATAAACTTGGTGTAGTATTCCGTAACTGTCATCTTTTCCATCCTAAGGTTTGAAAATTCCTCAGCCTTCTGCTTCTGCAAAAAGCTAGGATAAAACTTGTCTCTCACTTTTTCTTGGAATTTGGTCCAGTTGAACCCAGGTAATGCTCTAATGGTAGCCTCATTTTGTTGCCATCAAAGGTCAGCTTCACCCCTCAGATAGTAGGTAGCACAACTCACTTTTGAGTTTTCAGGGCATCCCACAGCTCCAAACAGTTTCTCAAATTCCCTTAACTAGTTTTCCAACACAACAGGGTCAGGCTCGCCCTGATAGGTTGGTGGCTTGCTTTACGCCACCTTTTTAAAGAGCTCCCCTTGAGCATCCCCATTACCAGTTGAATTCCTTGCCAATTGTTGGGCAACTGCTGCCAATTGCCTTACTACTTCATTCAAATCGTTTCCACCACTACCTGAACTTCTTCCCCCTGTCATTTTGTTTCTCCTGAATATAGGACAAGGATAACTATTAGAAATGGCTAGGTTTAGCTCTCAGGACGTACACTCGTCTATTAACTAACGACTGTTAAACATTTACAGTAAAATTTGAAGCTAACAATTTGGGATAGCAATTGCTAAAAATTCCCTTAATGTAGCTTTATCAATTAATATTGATTGCTAACCAACCATGCATTTAATAAAGCATCACAATAAAATATAAAAATAATTCCCATAGACGTTCGCAGCTTATAAATGTTTGTTGGAGATAAGTTGCTTGGAATGGTGATTACTGGAATAATGGTGTGAAATGGAAGATTTGTAAAACAAAAGAATTTATTAATAAAAATTTATCAAAGAAATAAATAAGGTTTTATTAATTAAAATAGACTGAAGATATTAAAATAAAAAAAAGTGTTCCTAGAACTGATGTGGTCATGCCACTTATTAGCTAAAACTGAAATAACAAATAAATTTTAAAATAAAGAATATGAATTTGTGGCGAGGAAAGTCATAAGATCTAATCCTTTCGAACGTTGTCCCTTTTGTCGGTGGATTGCTTGTAGCTTGAAGGATCGAAATTAAAATCATTTGATTCTTCCATTGGTTCAGGTGACTCAGGTTCAGGTTCTACTTGTACAAACTCCCCTTCTTCCTCCTCATCCGATGAATTATCTATAATTATTGGAGTTTGAGGTGGATTTGGATCAGAAATGTCCATAAGTGAACTATTACCCTCTTGTTGTTCTCCATTCTCTGCTTGATTACCCCTTGACGACGAAGAAGAAGAAGAAGCAGAATTTTCTGGTTGTTGATTAGGTGGAGGATTGTTCCCTACTGGGTTATCATAGTAGTAGTCAGGGTAGGGAAGGTTTAAGCGCTGACAATAAGCTTTCTCCACCCTTACGAGATATTTAGTTGAGAAAATATAGTTTGGATACCACTGGCCATAATAGTCTCTGTATTTATGGTAATTTGGGACGTCTCCTAGAAGATAAAAATCAGAAAATCTTTGTTTGACAGCAAAGTAAGGGGGCTCCTCTGGAAGACAATGGATAATCATTGCCAAAATACGATCAGGGGTGTCATAAACTTTCTCTCGTAGGACATCGCTCATGTAGGAATAAAAGTATCTGATCTTTTCTACAAAGTCATAGGGGTGTTCATTATTTTTCTTTACAAGAGATCCCATTTGGGTAAATTTGCTAGGAAAGATTGGCATCCTGTAGAGAAAAAGGCTTAGAAAAGATTTCCCCTCCCTAAAGAAATAAAATACAATAAAATAAATAATACAAAGTTCAGTGTTCAATCATACAATCTTTAGGGTTCACAAAGAATAATACATATTTTCATGCCTTCATCAACAAACACGTAGTCAAATCACATGCTTGATACTCAAAATAAAATTATGCACATAGGGAGAATTTTAAATCTTAGCCTATATGCCCTTTCTTTCTCCTACCCAAGCTCACCAACATGTTAATAAAAGCTTTTAACACATAATACTTACCTTAATCCTTTCTTCGTGCAATACATAAAAATAAAGTATACATATTTACTCAAAAAAAAATAATCAAAATTTCGGCCCAAAAAAAAAATAAATTTGACACAAAAAAAATTCGAGTGTTTTAAAAAAAAAATTCGGACAATAAATAAATAAATAAATAATTTTTTTTAAAAAAATTCGGCCCTTATAAAAAAAATATAAATATATATATGTATATATATAAAAAAAATAAAATTAGAACAATCATCATTAAATAATTAAATTAACACTTGGCCAAGTTAAAACAAGTAAAAAAAATGTTTTCGGGTTAGTGGTAAATTAAAATCTCAACCTAAGCTCACAGATACCACTTTTTAACACCCTAGAAATTCCTTTCTTTAAATACTCGTTCTTCTCTTTTTAAAAATGTGATTTAGGAATAACTAAGACATTACCGCCACCGTGAAAACGGCTAAGGCAATTATCAAAGATACACTTCGGAAGACTAAAAATTTAAAACCGATTAAACAAGTCAACCTAAAGTCAACCAAACGAAAATAAAGTTTAAAACCAAACGAACAAGTCAAATAAATTCAAATTACAACTTGGAACCATCAAAGGCCCTTATTCAAAAACCGTTCCCAAATCAAACCTTTATGTTAGTCCACACATAATATATCATAAATAAATAAAGCATAAAACACATTGTAATCTAATGAAAACTAATAGGATTCACTCTTCACTCATGCCCCATCATGATCATGGTTCAATACCTGAAAAGTTTATCTCTACTTGCTTCCACTACTCTCCATTAAAAATTGGTCATCATAGGGCCACGGTAAAGACATGGCCAAAACACAAACACACACAATCAGCAAAGCTGAGTACATAAACGTAAAATAGCCACACTAAACATGCTTTCACCTATCAACACACACTTACCTCATTGCACCTATTCACAAATACCAGTCAACACAATACAATGACTAGACCCTAATTAATTCATTTTGCATTGATTACGCATCGAACGGGTTTCCACCTATTAACCTCCCCCAAATAAATTTGAGGTTAACTGGCATGGGAGCTAACCGTGCCAGCGACAAACCACACAAAGGTGGCGGAATTCCTGCACATAATAAATAATAAAAAAGAATATACAGCGTCCTGTACTCCATTGGAAGTTATGGTTAAATATAAAACCCATAACCCCCCCCCCCATTGTTCATACTCAAGGTATATACGTTCCAAGGGTTTTGGTGCGTAATCTCTTTCACTTTACGTTATTTACATATTATTAGACTTGGTGATGACTCTCAAAGCATAATAAATCAATCAACAATAATTATTCAATCAAACAAACATACCAATTTAATTCTTGAATAATTAGTGACCACATACTATTTAATGTTGAACCCTTTTTAATTCTACCTCAGTGTCGAAGACACCTTAAACGCATAATGCGCCAAAAATCCTATCCCTCGGTGTTAAAAACACCTTAAGTGCACAAAGGCACCAACATACAATTTATTCCTTGTGTACCTAGACACTTATATAGCTTCTTCCTCATGCTTAAAGCATCAATAAAAATTATTTGAACCATAATAAAATTCCTTTTCAATAATCCAAACATAATTAAACATGTAGTTTAATTAATCATGCCTTATAACATGCCATAAATAAAAATGTGGTTCAAACACAACATACCAAAAATACAATTTTCCAATCCATAAATAATCACAAATAATTCATGCTTCAATATTCAATCACAAACACCATAAACTCACAATTCCATACATAAACCTTAGCATGATTCTACTTATAATCAATTACAAACAAACCTAGCATGATTCTACATCACCAAATTATGCTAAGTACCCGTACGTACCTAGCATGATTCTTCATCACCAAATTATGCTAAGTACGTTATTAAAACTTCCACAACTAGTAGAAATCGCTTACTTTAAAGTCTCCTACACATTAAATCCATAATAGAGTATTAATATCCACTCTAAACAAATTTCCAGCAATATATACTATTTTAAAACCCTTCATAAATTAATTAGAATAAGCTGAAATTATATTTTAAGCACCATAAATTAAGTCCCAATTAATGGGTAATTAAAATTTCTTCAAGAAACCCAATATCAAGTGTTCTACATAAAATTCCAGCACTTTATTATACTTAAAACTTGCTGTAATTTGGTTTTAAAACACTTAAAACAAAGGCCTATCCTATTATACATCATAATCTTTCAATAAATCATGAAACAAGAACCTAGGGTTTCAAAAATTGGGGCTTTTTAATTAAAAACAAAATTTGAAAATTAATTCTCACAATTACAATAACCAAACATCAAAATTAAACCTCCAAACTCATAATTTATAATTAGATCTAAGCATAGATTAAATTAAAATAAGAAAGCTAAGTTTATTTTTATTATACTCGAAAAAGGGGTAAAAAGAGGGGGAAGAAAAACGGCAGCCATCGGCTGCCGGCTGCTGGCAGCGGCGGTGGCCACCTGCTGCTGGCGGCGTGCGCTGCTGGAAATGGTGGGGGAAAAGGGGCAGCCAAAAAAAAATAAGGGGAAGGGGAAAAGAAAAAGAAAGAAAAATAAGGAGGAGAGAGAGAGAAGTTTACCTTGGGTTTTCTCCACTCTGGGCAAAGTTGATTTTCCCCATAAGAGGGATATTTATACCCCTTCTCTATCTCCCATTTTTACCCTAACATTCCTCCTTTAGTTTTTCCTAATCCCTTCCCTACTAAAACATGTTAAAAATCATAATTTCCTAAAATAAAACCCCAACTTATATTAATTAATTAATCAAACGGCTTTTCCTTTTGTAAATTATTCCAAATTTACATGGGATAAATAATTAAAACGTCATAATTAAAATGCTAGAGTTATTTAAATACTCTTATAAAATATATATATTAAACAAAATACGTATAAAGTGTATATACTTTAAATAAAATACGTATAAAAATACGGGGTATTATAGCCAAGAAGTAGGGTTTTAGCTTCTTGACAGCCATGTGAAGGGCAAGGCCAAAATTTTCAACCATGGGGTACCGAAGCTCTGCGTTCCTAAGAACATGTCTAATGAAATACACCGGGAGCTAGAGGCCGTCTCTTTCAGCTAAGAGAACGGCACTGAGAGCATGATCAGAGACGGCTAAATACATGAAGAGCTTCTCTTTGGGAAAAGGGCTAACAAGCCTCGGCAAAGAGTGCAGATGAGTTTTCAGCTTTTGAAAGGTCGCCTCTGCATCATCCCCCCATTCAAAGTTAGTCTTCTTTTTGATTGCCTGGAAGAAGTAGAGACACTTGTCGCCTGACCGACTGAGGAATCTCCCCAAGGCCGCCAGGCAACCTGCTAACTTTTGCACTTCCTTCACAGTACGGGGCGACTGCATGTCGATTACCGCCTTTATTTTCTCAGGGTTGGCCTCTATTCCCCTTTAGTCAATTAAAAAACCGAGAAACTTCCCAGACTCAACACCAAAGACACACTTTTTTGGGTTTAGCATGACCTTGTGCCGCCTGAGTGTGGCGGATGTTTCTTAGAGATGAGCAAGATAATCCGCCTGTTGTTTGGATTTGACTATCATGTCATCAATGTACGCCTCTACATTCCTTCCGATTTGATTAATGAAGACCGTATTAATCATTCGTTGGAAAGTAGCAGGCGCATTCTTCAAACCAAACGACATCATCGTATAATAGAACAACCCCTGATCAGTGACGAATGCCGTCTTTTCTTGATCTTTTTTCCACAGGGGGATCTGATGGAAACCTGAATAGGCGTCCATAAAACTCATCAGGGCATGTCCGGCTATTGAATCGACCAGACTGTCGATCTTAGGAAGTGGATAGCTATCTTTTGGACATGCCTTGTTGAGGTCTGTGTAATCAACACACATGCGCCAAGTTCCATTCGGCTTTTTTTACTAACAAAACATTAGCTACCCACTCAGGGAAATTGCACGGCCGAATGAACTTGGCGTCCAACAGCTTTTAAACTTCGGCGGCTGCCGCCTGACTTCTTTCTTCGCCATGGTTTCTTTTCTTTTGTCGGATGGGCTTCTTTTTAGGATCCACGGCGAGTTTGTGGACAGCGAGATCCGAGCTGATGCCTGGCATCTCTTCCATTTCAAAGGCAAAGATGTCTTTAAATTCTCTAAAAAGCTGGTGTAGGCTCCCACCCAGCTTAGCAAATGCAACCTTCCCAACCTTAACCGTCCGCTCTAGGCGACTGTCGTCCAGAGGGATATCAATGTGTTCGCCAGCAAGCTAGGGACGGAGATCATTCGACCGTTCCTCGGTCAATGATTTCTATTATTTTTCTTTTTTGACCACCACCAGCTGATCAGTCTTTCTTTTCTTTCCGGCTGGTGGGGCCGACTGTTCTTCCTCGACATCGTCAAGGTCGATTATTTGCTTGCCCCGGCCGGATGCTGCGGCCGTGGGCTTGACGTCCGGGAGATAACACTCTCGAGGCGTCTTCTGGTCCCCATTGAGGGAACCGATTGTTCCATCATCCTTCTCCTACATGAGCAGCATCAGAGCAGGGATGATGACGGCCTTACACTCATTTAGAGTGGGTCGGCCAAAGATGAGGTTGCAAGCTGTGAGCTCTTCAACCACTAGGAAACGGATAGTCATGTGCCGACCGTCTCCCATGTTCCCCAGGCGGACAGGTAAGTCAATTCGTCCGACTGGGTGCACAAGATGACCAAAGTGGTCAAGGTTCGAATATTCCAGTCCAAGAGTTGAACGTTAGGGAATTGATTTTGTCCAAGTCTTTCTTCGATGCTACTCCTATGGATTTTGGCGTGCACGGTCCATATAATTCCTCAAATGGTTGCACCGTATTGAGCGTAACTAATTACCTCGATAATGGGGGAATATACACTGATTCAATGCAGACTTTAAGGAGAGTTTCAAGCTGGTTTAATTTCGAAATACCGGAGCTTGAATGAAGGCTTAAAAGGCGCATTTCAAGGCTACTTTGAAGGAAGAATTTGAACAGCAGTTTGGAGTCAATTTGCTGAACGTTTCTTCCCTTATTTTTAGCTATGCTTCCCTTGTTTTAAGCTTTCTTAATTAGAGAAATAAATAGTTGTAATGGGGATTAGGTTGGACGGTTATGAGCCACTTAATCTACCCTTATTTTCAGCTTTCTGTTTTCTTGTTTATTTTAGCTAAGTATGATGTACGAAAAGCTATAAATAGCGTGCTAATAATGAATGAAAGGGATTCCAGAAATTTGCGAAAAAACACACGAGTGTATAATTCGAATTTGGCTTGTGCTAGTCAAGTTTATTTTCCAAATTTGAGAGTTACCTCAATTTGAAGAGTTTGTGTTTTAGTGAGAGTTCCCAAAACTTAAACTGGTAGTTGTCGAATAGGTTAGAGTTCCCTAATCACTACTACGTCCAAACACGTGAGTGAGTGTTCCTCACTGTTATATCCTCAAGTTAAGGGTGAGAGTTCCCCTAAACCTTCTTAACACACATTCCCGATCATTTGGAAACAAGTTTCTCAACTTGCTTACACATCATTTGGCGCGTCAGGTAGGGGGAGAGTTTTCTTAAATTCTTCCAAAGGGGTCGAATACCTACATACCATGGGAGAAAATCAAGACTTGAGGACAGCTTTGGAAGCTCTTAATCGATCCATTGCTAGTCAAGAGAGGTTGGCCGAGACCAACACCAATCTACAAGGGAACCTTGCTGCCTTAATGGCAAGGCTCATGAACGAGCATGATAGGAGAGATCAAGGCGAAGACCCTCCACCTAGGAGGGAAGATAGGAGTCTCAAAGTGGACGTCCCTGCCTTTGATGGGACACTTGATCCAGAAAAGTACTTGGAATGGGAGAAATCCTTGGAGAGGTATTTCGATTACAAGGACATTCAAGAGGAGTTCCAAAAATACAAGATAGCCAAGGTGAAGTTGAAAGGCTATGGAGATAACTGGCTACAAGGAGAGCAAAGGGGGCGTACTCTTAGGGGTAAGGCGTCCATTTCTACTTGGAGCAAGTTGAAGAAAAGGATGAGGGATCGTTTTATTCCTCACAATTTCAAGCAAAGTCAATATGTGAAGTGGAGCACTTTGCAACAAAATGGAGAATCGGCTGAGGACTACATCAAAGAGTTTGACAGACTTTCTATAGTGTGTGAAATCACGGAGAATGAAGAACTCAAGATGGGACGTTTCGTGGCTGGGTTGGATCAAGAGTTGCAAGACAAACTTGAAGGTTACACCAATTTAACCTTTGCTGAAGCTTGCAAATTTGTGATCAAGATTGATTCAAAAAGGAAGAAGAAGAAGCCGATTGTCACCCCTCAAGCGGCACGAAGACCAACCTTCCCTGTCAAGGATGGTTCTTCTTTTGTCAAAGCCAACGATCCACCTAAGAAGGACAAGAAAGATTTCAAAATGAGTGACATTGTTTGTTACAAGTGCGGAGGAAGGGGTCATTTTAAGAAGGATTGTCCAAATTCCAGAGCTTTGACCATACAAGAGGTAAAACTTATTGCTAACCAAACTATCAATTGGGAGGATTTCGAGGTTGAAGAAGTGGAGGACGTGAATTCTACTGAAGGGGACGAGGAGGAAGAGCAATGTTTCCCCGAAGAAGGGACCAAAACAAATCTGGTTGTGAGAAGGGCGTTGCAAGCTCGCGTTGACGAACCCTTAGCACCGCAAAGGCAACATATGTTCATTACCAAGTGCAAGATTAAAGGCGAGGTATGTGATTTAATTGTTGATGGTGGTAGTGAGGCAAACACAGTTTCCAAAACCTTGATAACTAGACTTGGTCTTACAACTACAAATCACCCACATCCTTATAAGTTGAGTTGGTTGGACTCTAATTCTAGCACAGGGGTTAGGAAACAATGCATGGTTAGTTTTTCTATTGGGTCTTATCATGATACTCAACTGTGTGATGTTGTGTCTATGGATGCTTGTCACATTTTGCTTGGTAGACCTTGGCAAACTGATCGAAAATCTCAACATGATGGGTACCATAACACTTACACTATAACTCACCAAGGAAAACAAAAAAAATTGCACCCCTTACCACCCCCGCGGTTTTCACAAAATCCTAAACAATCAAAGGAGGTGTCATTGCTTACCTTTAAGGAATTTGAAAGGGAAATTGATGGTGAGGAGGAATTATACTTGTTGTACTCTAAAGAGGTCCACGAAAATTTTGTGAGTCAAAACCCCAAATTGGCTCAATTGATAAGGATTTTGAGGATGTTTTTCCCGATGAGTTACCTAAAGAGTTACCACCTTTGAGGGGAATTGAACATCAAATTGACCTCATTCCCGGTGCTCCTTTGCCTAACAAACCTGCCTATAGGTGTAATCCCTTGGAAACTAAGGAATTGCAACGACAAATTGAGGAGTTGATGAGTATGGGGTATGTACGTGAGTCTATGAGTCCGTGTACTGTTCCTGCTCTTTTGGTCCCTAAAAAGGATGGTACATGGCGTATGTGTATTGATAGTAGGGCTGTTAACAATATTACTATCAAGTATAGGTTTCCAATTCCAAGACTAGATGACATGCTTGATGAACTGAGTGGCTCGAAGTGGTTTTCAAAAGTTGATTTGAGAAGTGGTTATCATCAAATTCGGATGAGAGAAGGAGATGAATGGAAGACCGCTTTCAAAACCAAGCACGGCTTGTATGAGTGGCTCGTGATGCCATTTGGACTCACCAACGCACCTAGCACTTTCATGAGATTGATGAACGAGGTGTTGCGGCCTTTCCTTGGCAAATTCGTGGTGGTGTACCTTGATGATATCCTTATTTATAGCAAAAGTGGGGACGAACATTTGATACATTTATTTAAAGTTTTCACGGCTTTGAGAGAACAAAAATTGTATGGAAAACTTAAAAAATGTAATTTTATGCTATATTAGGTCACTTTTCTTGGTTACATTATTTCAAAAGAAGGTGTGAAAGTTGATCCTAGAAAGATTGAGGCTATTCAATCATGGCCTAGTCCAAAGACACTCACGGAGGTCCGTTCTTTCCATGGATTAGCTTCCTTTTATAGGAGGTTCATTCGTAATTTCAGCACTCTCATGACCCCTATCACCGAGTGCACAAAGAAGGGCTCATTTGAGTGGACTCCTCAAGCTCAAAAGGCATTTGAAGTGATCAAAGAAAAAATGTGCAATACACCCATCCTAGCACTTCCAGATTTTTCAAAACCATTTGAAGTTGAGTGTGATGCAAGCGGAAAGGGGATTGGTGCCGTGTTGATTCAAGAAGGGCGTCCTATTGCCTACTTTAGTGAGAAATTGAGCCAAGGCAAGCTGAATTATTCCACCTATGATAAGGAGTTCTATGCAATGGTGCGAGCTTTGAATCATTGGTCGCATTACTTGAGACCACAACCATTCATACTTCATTCTGACCATGAATCTTTGAGGTTCATCCATGGCCAAAAGAAGTTGAATTCGAGACATGCAAAGTGGGTGGAATTCTTGCAAACATTTAACTTTTCATCAAAGTACAAGAGTGGAAAGGCGAATGTTGTTGCGGATGCCTTATCTCGAAGGCATACTTTACTTGGAGTCGTTGAGGCGAAAGTCCTTGGGTTCGAATTAATCAAGGAATACTACAAGGAAGATGATGATTTCAAGGTCATTTTGGAGAAATGCGTGAATGGTAGTTATGATTTATTTTCCTTACAAAATGATTTTCTTTTTAAGGGAAATAGGTTATGCATTCCTAAATGTCCAATTCGAAGCTTGTTGATTCATGAAGCGCATGGAGGAGGTCTAGCAGGCCATTTCGAAGTTCAAAAGACTATGGAGCTTCTTCAAGCTCACTTTTATTGGCCTAATATGCTATCTACTGTTCACCGTGTTGTAGCGCGTTGCTCTACTTGTCAAAGGGCAAAGATGGTGTTTCAAAAAGGTCTTTACAAGCCATTGCCAATTTCGGAGAGACCTTGGGAAGACATAAGCATGGATTTCATTGTGGCTTTACCTAGAACTCAAGGAGGTAAGGACTCAATCATGGTGGTAGTTGATCGTTTTTCAAAGATGGCTCACTTTGTCCCTTGTCATAAAACCGAGGATGCTACGATGGTGGCGAAATTATATTTTGATGGGGTTGTTCGTTTCCATGGAATCCCACGCACCATTGTTTCAGATCGAGATACAAAGTTCCAAAGTCATTTTTGGAAGTCCTTGTGGCGTCTTATGGGAACCAAGTTGCTGTTTTCTACCTCACATCACCCCCAAACCGATGGCCAAACCGAGGTGGTGAATAGGGTACTAGGTTCTTTGCTTAGGACCTTGGTTAGTAAGAGCACCAAAGATTGGGATGTCAAACTCGCTCATGCTGAGTTTGCGTACAATAGAACTCCTAGCGCTACTACAAAGTATTCTCCTTTTGAAGTAGTCTATGGTTCTAATCCTTATGTTCCAATTGATCTCATAGCGTTGCCTCGAGACAAGTTCGTGCATGGAGGTGCCAAGGAACAAGCCGAGTTCATGGTGAAAATCCACAAGGAAGTAAGGAAGAACATCGAGAAGGCTAATGAAATCTATAAGAAGCAAGCCAACAAGAGAGTCAAAAACGTGAGAAGTTTTGAAGTTGGTGACTTAGTGTGGATCTACATGAGGAAGGAAAGGTTTCCCAATCAAAGGAAGAAAAAGCTCATGCCACGAGCCGAGGGTCCATTTGAGATAGTGGAAACGATCAATGACAATGCCTACAAGGTAGATTTGGGAGGAAAGTATGGCGTCTCAAGCACATTCAATGTGGGGGATCTAGCACCGTACTATAATGATGAAGAATTGAGGGCAATTCCCTTTGAAGAAGGGGAGGATGACCAAAGTTGTCAAGGTTCGAATATTCCAGTCCAAGAGTTGAACGTTAGGGAATTGATTTTGTCCAAGTCTTTCTTCGATGCTACTCCTATGGATTTTGGCGTGCACGGTCCATATAATTCCTCAAATGGTTGCACCGTATTAAGCGTAACTAATTACCTCGATAATGGGGGAATATAGACTGATTCAATGCAAACTTTAAGGAGAGTTTCAAGCTGGTTTAATTTCGAAATACCGGAGCTTGAAGGAAGAATTTGAAGGAAGAATTAAAAGGCGCATTTCAAGGCTACTTTGAAGGAAGAATTTGAACAGCAGTTTGGAGTCAATTTGCTGAACGTTTCTTCCCTTATTTTTAGCTATGCTTCCCTTGTTTTAAGCTTTCTTAATTATAGAAATAAATAGTTGTAATGGGGATTAGGTTGGACGGTTATGAGCCACTTAATCTACCCTTATTTTCATCTTTCTGTTTTCTTGTTTATTTTAGCTAAGTATGATGTACGAAAAGCTATAAATAGCGTGCTAATAATGAATGAAAGGGATTCCAGAAATTTGCGAAAAACACACGAGTGTATAATCCGAATTTGGCTTGTGCTAGTCAAGTTTATTTTCCAAATTTGAGAGTTACCTCAATTTGAAGAGTTTGTGTTTTAGTGAGAGTTCCTAAAACTTAAACTGGTAGTTGTCGAATAGGTGAGAGTTCCCTAATCACTACTACGCCCAAACACGTGAGTGAGTGTTCCTCACTGTTATATCCTCAAGTTAAGGGTGAGAGTTCCCCTAAACCTTCTTAACACACATTCCCGGTCATTTGGAAACAAGTTTCTCAACTTGCTTACACATCAGACCACCACCAGCTGATTAGTCTTTCTTTTCTTTCCGGCTGGTGGGGCCGACTGTTCTTCCTCGACATCGTCAAGGTCGATTATTTGCTTGCCCCGGCCGGATGCTGTGGCCGCGGGCTTGACGTCCGGGAGATAACACTCTCGAGGCGTCTTCTGGTCCCCATTGAGGGAACCGATTGTTCCATCATCCTTCTCCTACATGAGCAGCATCAGAGCAGGGATGATGACGGCCTTACACTCATTTAGAGTGGGTCGGCCAAAGATGAGGTTGCAAGCTGTGAGCTCTTCAACCACTAGGAAACGGATAGTCATGTGCCGATCGTCTCCCATGTTCCCCAGGCGGACAGTTAAGTCAATTCGTCCGACTGGGTGCACAAGTCCTCCCCCAAACCCAACTAGGGTATGGGAGACCTCCATCCTGCTATCCGGTTTGTACTTGAGATTGGATAAGCATTTGAGGCTGATGAGGTCCGAGGAGCTTCATGTGTCAATCAAAATTCGACCAAACAGCTGGTTGGCCACCTTGCATTCAATGACCACAGGGTAATCATGCGGCCGACGGACTTTGCCTCTGTCCTGCTCGGTGATGACAATTTTAGGGAAGGCGGATGTACCAGCCGCCTCTCCTTCTTCAACAGAATTGACCATCTTTCTCAGATGGTCCTTGGTGCCCCTAATGGTCGGGCCACCCCCGAGAAATCCACCTACTATGGTGTATACCGGATCTTCATCAGTTTCGGCACTCACAGCAGGCTGGGGAGTCTTTTTCTTGGACTGCCCAGGATTTGCCTTTGAAGTCGGTTTGGACTTCACATAGGATTTCAACTGTCCTTTGTCGGCCAGACTGTCGAGCTCCCACTTGAGACTGAAGCAGTCGTTCGTGTCATGGCCGACATCCTCATGGAAATGGCAATGCTTGTTTTTGTTTCGATTTTCAGTGGAACCTTTCATAGGGGTCGGCTTCTCAAGAGTCAGCCGATCCTTAATTTCCAAGAGGATGGAGCAGCAGTCCTGGTGGAACTGGTACCTTGGGACGTACGGTTTCCACTCTTTTTTCTTCTTCTGGGCCGGTTGATCAGAGTTATCAATGGCCAGATTTGTTTTTTCTTTTTTCTGTCTTCTGGCTTAAGAGTCGGCTGAGTAGGCCGACTCTCCTTCTGTCGGTCGGACTTCTTAAGGTCCGACTGCTTATTGGAGGAGCAAAGTTCGGTCGCCTGTATATAGGCCTCCGCCTCTCGTAAGGCTCCTTGCAGAGTGAAAATTTGTTTGCGGACGAGTTCATAATTAAAAATAGACCCGTCCTTCAGACCCTTAAAGAAGTCTGTGAAGGCAACCTCATCAGACAACCCATGAATCTGGATTCGTACCAGATTGAACCCGTCCTTGCAGACCTTCTCTATCTCCCTGCTGTACGTTGTCCAAATCAAGGCTTGTCTTTTTGCAGGGATGTTCATAGAGAAGTTTAAAGCAAACAAGAACGCAAGCGTCTTGAAGCTATTAATACAACCAGCTGGCAGATTGCCGAACCACTGTTAGGTTATGCCCTTCAGGGTGGCTGGAAAACAACGAGGTGGGTGTATGCTAGCAGGTGGTCTTCTGGGTTGGAGGTCCCATCATAGGTTCCAACCAGAACATTTTTAACCTTGGCCGGCTGTTCGGCTTCAGTTATTTCCCTAGAGAAGGCAGAGGGTTGATCTCCAAGGTGTTGCAGCCTGAGCTGTTAGTCCATCTGCTGATAGTCTTTTGCAGCCTGTCCTACAAAGAGGGCAATCTGCATGTAAGGTAAAGCCAGCGACTGGTACAATGGCGGAGCCATGTACTGGCCGACTGGATTACATGAGGGCCAGACTAAACCCGTGGGCTGCTTGCTGGAGTCTCATGTACAGATTGGGAATACCTCACAGAGGTATTCCGAAAGCTATCATGGTAGGTTGACGTTGAAGCCAACTCTGATAGCTGGGTTTTCTTCTGCTCAATGTAATGTCGAGCATCAGAGAATGTTTTCTTGCTATCATCTGGCTGTATGTGCCGGATGGCTTTTCTTGTGCCCAATTCTGGGAAACGGAGCCTGGTGAAGTTGAATTAGGGCCAGGCCTTCTCCGTAGGGGCAGAATGAGGAGTCGGCTGGCGGTCCCTGACCGACTTCTGTTTGCTAGTCTGGGCTGGCTTCTTGGCCGAGTGCTCCTTTCTAAGAGTAGGCGACTTCTTTAAGGCGAGTTGTTTGATTTCACCCCTGAGACTACTCAGGAGTTTCATGAGTTCATCTCGAGTGACGGGAGTTGATCCTGCCGCCTGGGAAGGATCACCCGTCCGCACCGAGGTCTTTTTTGGCTGAACAACAGTTCTGCTTGGCCCCGCCTGATCAGTGTGACGCTCCCGCTTTTCCCTACTGTGGATGCGTCTTGAGATGAGGGACCCGTTAGGATCCACATAGGTTTCGACGTCGGCGTCGTCCCCTGAGTCATGGTCCGTCTGGACCACTATGTCTTATCGAGGCCGATTGGTCTCAGGATTCGGTACAGGGACTTGTGAAGCCTTTTCAAAGGTACTCTCCCCACAACACTAAGACTGGATTCAGCAAAGGGCGCCTGTACCTGCAAAGCAAACGGACCGCCGGATGGTCGGTGGTGTTTGGGGGTAAAAAATACCCCCTATATGTGGACCAATGCCACCTCGACACGTGTCCGCAAGCTCAACACTCAATGAGCCAATTAGAGCATGACACGTGTCACTCAATGATAGAAGGGTGAAAATGGACTTTAAGCCCACAACCCTAGAAACCGTAAAACGATGGGAAGCCAATCTACTTAGGTTAAATAACCTAAGAGGCACATATCCCAATGCTCTATAAATACTGATTATTACATCAGTTTTAGGGGCTCCTTTTTCTCTCTCCAAGGGCAATGCCCCCCACATTTACTCTCCCTTCTCTCTACTTTCTCTCTCTATAATACATTATTTCGGTCACTGACTTGATCGTCGGAGGCGGACCTACGGCCCCCCGGGGTCGGTTGTTTTGCAGGTGGTCGGTTCGTTCGAGTGTTGCATTGCGGATCTGTCTCCCGAGGGACGTACACACCCTCCATTCGGGTACGTACAAAAAACTCCAAAACATTTGGCGCCGTCTGTGGGGAGACACATCTGTAATGGCACAACGGTTGTGGATCACCGACTCAAGAGAGGAGCCTCCTTTGGGAGGCAGTAGGCGTCATGAGGCCGGATGTCAAGTACAACAGGTGTCATGAGGCTGAATGTTGAGAGTCAGGCGACCAAAAAGGCCTGTCAGACTAAGTCATGCATATTTGAAGGTTAAAGGGCAAATGCCGTTTAAAATAAATTTTATTTGGGGAGAGACGGCTAAATTGGCCAACTCCACTATTTTAATCCGACTCATTTAATGAGCCGGCCGCATGCTCAGGCCACCCAGCCGGATCATACAGCCGACATTTATGCTCAGTCAGGTGGTGACATGCTATCGGTGATTGATAGTTTGATACTATCAACATCACACAAATTGTATTACTACACACGTAATATTATCCAAGAGTAAACTCTTGTTATTAGTGGGGTACATGCATGCGGCAAGTATACTCATGCATTTCCGTACTCCCAAGTTTTTGACAGCTAGCAAGTTTGATTCATTAAGCTTCATAAGCTACACTAGAGTCATCATGCATTAAAATAGCATAGGAGGCAAGTTTTAATACATACTTTCATGAGCAGCTTGTATATTCACCACATTGAAAGTAAGCTCCACGGTTGTATATCATTCAAAGCCGCCTATGAGTGTCATGCGGCACATTCATTCAACATTGCTCAATACACCCAATGCTACATGCTATAGATTCATACGCAAGTCGGCAACCGGGTTGAGCATCAAGGTATCAAGTGTATGGATGACATATACCTTCTAGGACCAGCCGTTGAGCTACCTAGACAGCCTAGCTGATTTCTTGTGTTAGCATACACAAGAGGCCAAGTTTTTTCTTGTGTTAGCATACACAGACGGACTTTGTGCCGGCTGAGCATCATCTTTTACATTAGTGTACTCAGGCGGCATTGGGTAGCTTTGCTCCAACAGTGTCAGCCGGTAAGAGCCATGAACGGTGCCTCAATTAAACGGCTGCCATGGCTGCAATGCTACTATATTCATCATTATTATGATGTTAAAAAAAAAAAAAATTATATATATATATATATATATATATATATATATATATATATATATATATATATATATATATATATATATATATATATATATTATGAGCTTAGTCAAACGGCAACTAAGCCAAACAAATCTACGGACTCAGTGACACGATTGTCAAACGACTGCTTTGTTCTTCATTAAAACCGGCTATGTCATTGGCTCATTAAGCCCGGATGATGACCTGCTTCTTGCCTCAACGAAGCTCGACTGTGTGGTTTCTTTGTGCCTCAACCAAGCCCGGCTGAGGGGCATCTGTATTCCTCAATCAAAGCCGGCTGTATGGGTAGCTTTCCTCGTCAATTTAGCCGGCTGTAGGGGCTGCTTGGTTCATACTCAAGCCCAGCCGCAAAGGTGCTTTGTTCTTCGGATACGTGGCTGCTATATTCATCAAATTGAGCGGTTGTGACGTTGGATTGTAACCAACCTATTTCGGCTGCAGTATTGGCTCATTGAGCTCGAACTTACTCCAAGCCGTCTGGGTCGTAATCAATCAATTTATAATTTTTGCGCTACATACCGCCTGGGTTGTACCCAATTAAATACTGGCTGTAGGGGTTGCTTTGAACAACCTCAAAGCTGGCTGCCATGGTTTCTTTGTTCAACCTCAAAGCCGGCTGTGATGTGAGCTTGCAAGAGAGCTCGATTGTCAAGGGTGGCTAATCACCCATAACCATATGTATGTGGTCGCATTTTCATTCAAAATCGGTCTTCTTTACCGGTTGTACCACTCATGAAGCAGCTTTATTGCGTGAAGTTAGTTGGGTTTCATGCAAAATTGCAATCATTATTATGATTACAAAAAAAAAACAAAAAAAAAAAAAAAAAAAAAAAAAAAAAAAAAAAAAAAGAAAGTAAGCATGCAGCACTAACATTTTGTATGTGCATACATTTTGGTGGAAAAAGAAAGCATGCGGCACTACTACTTAAGTATATATTATACATGTGAGTAGAATATTACTTTAGTATATATATACAAGGGTCAGAAGGTATTGAAGCCCAACTTTATACAAGCGACTCTAATGTCGAGTCGAATAAGTTAGCATATGGCATGCAGAAAGTACTCAATGTTGTCAAAGCTAACAAGAGAGATCGATTTTGAGCTTGGTCAAGCGGCAACCAAGCCGGCAGTGGGGCTGCTGCCTGCCACCATTAAGTGCGATTCCTCAATTAAGCGGCAACCAAGCTAAACAAAGTTAGACATCATTGAAGCCTACTGTCGTTAAATGGCATTAATGTCCGGCTGCAGTGGAATTATTGCTCATCAATTAAGCTGTTCTGCTTTGTTCATTAACCAAGGCCGGATGTATTGGCTGCTAGGGGCTGTTAAAGTCTGCCCGACTGTACTGGCTGCTTGGATCAAGTGGCTGACACTACCTATTACGCGAGGTATATAAGCGGCTGTGCCATTAGATTGTAATCAACCTAGCCCGGCTATGGCATTGGCTCGTTGAGCTTGACCAATCAATTATGTCCGGCTGCGTGGCAGCTTTGTTCATCATAAAAAGAGAAAGAGTCGGCTGACATTACATATTACTCTTATTTATACGGCTGTGGTTATTAATGTGCAAGCTTGGTCAAGTGACTGTTGCTATACATATGACGACATGCCGTCTAAGTAGTGAGCAAGCAATCTCTAATTGTTCTAGCAGCGAACTTCAACTCCATATCTCATTGGTTGAGCTCACTCAGTCGGTAATCATGGAGCCGCTCGACCTCCAATCTGATGCAAAGAAGCTCACCTTGAGAGAGCAGCCGCACCTACCGAATGTAGAGGCTGCTTTGTTCATCTATCCATCTCGGCTGTGGGCTGCTTCTTGTCTCAATTAAGCCCGGCTGCACTCAAACGGCTGTGAGCAGGGGCTGCTTTGTTCATCATTATTATGCAAAATAACCGCCTGTGTAATCAGTGATCAAAATCATTCTTCAAGCTCGGTTGCTTGACATCTCAAAGCCTACCAACCTTCGAGAACTTGTGTTCAAACATGTATAAGCTAGCACAGGCGGCAAATTAAGTTCAAATCAAGCGGCATGAAATGATAAATGCCACATGGTACTGCAATAAGGAGCTTGCGATATCTCCGGCTCCGATTCTTAAGCTTTCAAAGCAATTCAAAGCCGCACCAAGCGTTTGAATATTGGAGGTAACCATATGATACAATTTTATTCCCTCCAATAATATTAATGCATTAAGATAGTAATGATAGTCTTCATTATTATTGTTATTATTATAATTGTTATTATTGATTCATTGATTGAATTTCAATATAATCTGACGGATCGTCCAAACTCCAATAATAAACTAAGTTTGAAACTTAGTAGCTAAATTATCGTCCATGTGACGTGAGGCCAATGGCCAGATAATAAACTAAGTTTGAAACTTAGTAACAAATTCAACGTCCAAATGACATGCGGCCAATGGCCAGATAACTAAACTAGGCACAAAACCGCTTAGTGGCTATACAACCGGTCTCAACCTAGACCAGAGGCCAATGGCCGGATTGTGGCTTTTTTCATAAAATCGTTTGTCCCAACATGGATAATGGCGTCCGACGACACCCCTCCGGGTGCAATCGTCGCAGAGAGCAGCCTACTTTCTTGCTCTACGTACCTATGCAGACGGCAAAGATTGAACGACCAAATTGGTCAACTCATAGCCGTTTGACGAGAACAGTCTAAAGAACGACTAAGTGTTCGGAACACCGAATGTCCAAAAGACATCAGCCGGTGATCGACCAAATTTCTAACCTAGATTACCTTCCGAAATTATATAATTCCTCCCAATGGGGTAGAAAGACATTGAAAGTATAATTGGATTACAAACACCCCAGGCAGCCATTTCCCTCCTGCCTTGTGAAGAGTCAGGCGACCATTTTCCTCCTGCCCCCCAGGCGGCCATTTTCCTCCTGCTCTATGAATAGTCAGGCGGCCATTTGCCTCCTGCCCCCCAGGCGGCCATTTGCCTCCTGCCCCCAGGCGGCCATTTGCCTCCTGCTCTGTGAATAGTCAGGCGGCCATTTGCATCCTGCCCTGTGAATAGTCAGGAAGCCTTTTGCCTCCTACCCCCCAGGCGGCCATTGCCTCCTGCCCTGTGAATAGTCAGGCGGCCATTTGCCTCCTGCCCCCCAAGCGGCCATTTTCCTCCTGCCTTGTGAATAGTCAGGCGGCCATTTGCCTCCTGCCCCCAGGCAGCCATTTGCCTCCTGCCCTATGAAGAGTCAAGCGGCCATTTGTCTCCTGCCCCTAGGCAGCCATTCACCTCCTGCCTTATGGGATGTCAAGCGTCTCAAAAATATTTTAAGTATCGCAAAGGTCATATGACCACCATGGTGGGGCTAAAAGAAATAAAAGTCGTCATCTGTCTAGTTCAGGCGGCAATCATTATTATGATTTATTAACTTGGAAAATATCATACCATTTAAAGTATCAGATTTTCCAAGTTAATCAAATCTCTCTTTTATTGAACTAGACATATGCCGCCCATAGAGCTTTTGAACAAGCTGAAAATAAAGCCTTGATTTCGAAAGGAGTAATTCCTCTTGAAAAAGAAATTACCCCTTCCGAGGGGCTAATGTTTGGGAGTAAAAAATACCCCCTATATGTGGACCAATGCCACCTCGACACGTGTCCGCAAGCTCAGCGTTGAATGAGCCAATTAGAGCATGACACGTGTCACTCAATGATAGAAGGGTGAAAATGGGCTTTAAGCCCACAACACTAGAAACCGTAAAACGGTGGGAAGCTAATCTACTTAGGTTAAATAACCTAAGAGGCACATATCCCAATGCTTTATAAATACTGATTATTACATCAGTTTTAGGGGCTCCTTTTTCTCTCTCCAAGGGCAATGCCCCCCACATTTACTCTCCCTTCTCTCTACTTTCTCTCTCTATAATACATTATTTCGGTCACTGACTTGATCGTCAGAGGCGGACCTCCGGCCCCCCCGGGGTCCGTTGTTTTGCAGGTGGTCGGGCCGTTCGAGTGTTGCATTGCGGATCTGTCTCCCGAGGGACGTACACACCCTCCATTCGGGTACGTACAAAAAACTTTAAAACAGGTGGTCCGCCTCCGAAGATTAAGTTAGTAAGTATTCGAAGTAAAACGTGCGGAAATAAAGTTATCTGCTCGGATTCCAAGCTCAGGTAAGGTGTTGTTTGTTTCTTGAAAACGACAACTCTGTAGTAAATGTGAAAGTGACGTGTTGTCTCGTATTCATTGTATTCTTGTGTCCGTCATAAATGAAGGAATTTTCCCTATTTATAGGGTCTTTTTTGATAAGTGTGCCATCCCTAGGATCTGGTGACCTAGGGATTGGTCACGCCGTAAAACGGCGCCTCAAGGTTTGGGCCCTTGAAGGCCGCCATTCCAGAAACAATGTCTGAGTGACACGTGTCACTAAGCCCAAAAGGCTATTGGGCATCTCTTAGGGTGACACGTGTCGCCCTTTTAATGATCCATGCTGGATTATTAATCATCCCAGAACGGAGGGATGGATGGCTGCCTACCACGTGTCACCATCTTAAAGGACCAGGTGGCACCTCTACCTATGACACATGACGACTTCTGATTGGGCCACTTGGTCGGGTATAAAAATACCCAAATCAGTGGGGACTGTTATTAATGATGCTCAAGCTGGGTTTATCCCGGGTAAGCACATTGGTGACAATATTCTTTTGGCTACTAAATTGATCAAAGGCTACTATCATAAGTTTGTTTCTCCTAGGTGCATGATCAAGATTGACTTGAGAAAGGCCTATGACTTAGTTGAATGGCCCTTTTTGCAGACTGTCTTAGAGGAGCTTGGTTTTCCTCATATATTTGTGAAGTGGATTATGACTTGTGTCTGTTCTGTTTTCTTACTCTGTGATGGTTAATGGTTTTCCTGCTAAGCCTTTTCCTGCCAAAAAGGGTCTTAGACAGGGAGATCCTATGTCTCCTTTTCTCTTTGCTCTTTGTATGGAGTACCTCTCTAGGTGCCTTAAGGAAATGACTGGGAATCCTAATTTCAATTTTCACCCTATATGTGAGAAATTAGGCATTACCCATATGATGTCTCTAGGGCTGATTCCACCTCTATTCAGCTTCTCTTGTAGGCTTTCTAGAAATTCTCTTGTGCTTCTGGTCTGGTGGTTAATTTAAGTAAGATTGAGGTTTATTTTTGAGGCATTTCTGATGTGGATAAAGATCAGCTTCAAAGTGTGCTTGGCATGAGTAGAGGTAGCTTGCCTTTTAGATATCTTAGGATACCTTTATCTTCTAAAAAGCTAACTGTTGCTCAGTGTAGACCTTTGGTTGAAAGGGTTACTGCTAGGATTGGATGCTGGACTTCTAGAAACTTGTCTTATGCTGGTAGGTTGCAGCTTATCAAAAGTGTTCTATTTGGTATTCAAGCTTATTGGGCTCAGATTTTCATCTTACCTAAGAAGATTCTTAGGGAAATTGAATCTAAGTTCAGAATTTTTCTTTGGACTAGGAAGAACACTTATGCAAAAAAGGCTCCTGGCATCATATGACTCTTCCTAAGGTGTGTAGTGGATGGAATATTACCTCTCTTGGTGATTGGAATAAAGCTGCTATTTGTAAGATTCTTTGGGATCTTGCTCATAAAGCTGACAATATGTGGGTGAAATGGGTGCATACCTATTATTTCAGCAATAGAAATATTTGGACTGCTACTATTCCCAAGAAATGCTCTTGGGTGTTGAAGAAAAGTTTGAGCTGCAGAGATATTGTTGATGATATTGGTGGTTGGTCATCTATTCTGAAAAATGGGAAGATGAGTTTTGCTAAACTTTATGCTCGGATTCGACCTCAGGCTGCTAAAGTAGGGTGGAAAAGAATTGTTTGAAAAAACCAAGCTGCTCCTAAGAGTATTTTCATTACTTGGTTAGCCTTGCTTGATAAATTTGCTACTAAGGATAGAATTGTTAAGTGGAATGCAAGTTGTGATCCCATTTGCTTTTTCTGCCAAAACTCTTGGGGAAACTGTTTCTCACTTGTTTTTATGTTGTCCTTACTCTAAGACTATCTGGGAACAGGTTTTGAAGCTTCTTGATGTTAAAAAATCAGTTCAGCCTTTTCATAGTGAACAACAATGGATAATTAAGAATTGTAGGAAGTCTAGTAGCAAGGGAAGAGTATACTCTATGTGTTTTGCTGAGGCTATTTACAGTATATGGCTGCAAAGGAATAGCTTGATGTTTACAAGTGACTGTAATACTGTAGGAATTGTGTTTAATGAGATTGTTTTTCATGTTGCTATTAGGTGCAGCAAATCTGACAGGAAGCTGCTGCTGCTCTCCTGAGTTTCTGGTTTTGACAGGAATAGCTTGATGTTTACAGGTGGCTGTAAACCTGCAGGAACTGTGGTTTTTCATGTTGATGTTAGGTGCAGCAAATCTGACAGGAAGCTGCTGCTGCTCTCCTGAGTTTCTGGCTCTGTTCTGGTCTGAAGTCTGCAGTAGCTTGGGTGTTGTGTTTGCTGTTTTGATTGGCAGCTGGTTTTTTTTGTTTTTCTTTTGCTGGTCTAGGTTGTTGCAGTTTACAGCTGTTGTTCTGGTTTTTTTTTACTGTGCTGCTTGCTGTCTTAGGTGTTCTTGTCTAGTCCTAGCTCTCATAACCCTTCCTAGAAGGTGGCTGTGAGTCTGAGTCCAGTAGGTGTCCTTGGATCTCTCAAGCACCCTTCCTAGAAGGTGATTTGGGTAGATTCTTGGACTGTTGGTGTTGGTTTGGCCTGTTTTGGTCTGTGGTGTATGGTGTTGTTACAGCTTAGCTTTTTGTAAGTTTGTACCTTTCTCTATTTTGGTAATAAAATTCTATATTTACCAAAAAAAAAAATATACACTAATTCTCATTAACGTAGGAATCACGGTTGTTTTTAGCTACAACAAGCCCTTTAAACCCCAAAGTCGCCTATGAGGACGAGTGAGGTCTCGTAAAGGTTTCCTAAGAGCTTAACCTATAACTATCCACCAACACACATGAAGCAAACCACAAAAAGGAAAGTAAATGAAAGAAAAACAAGATTAAAACCCTTACGAAGTGGACTTTACAAAATGACCACATTTCAAATGAATAAACATCTTTCTTAAGCAATAGAGGTATGCATGTTTCAAGATATCCGAGGTTGATTGAAACATAGAGTATGCTAAGCATAAAGAACTAGTTATCACAATTCACCTTCATCCCGTTCAATCTTACCGCGTTCTTCCTATAATCTCAAATCTCCCTCTAATGAGCATCTCAATAACTCCTCGAAGGAGCCGGAAAAGAAACACTTTTGGGCTACACGACGTCTTGACTATGCATCCCCTCTCTTTAGGCTTTAACTCATAATGCCCTCCCTCGAAATTTGACTCAACCTCTTGGTCGAAAGGTCTTTCCCAATGGTTGTAACGTAAGGGCAAAAAGGATTAGGGGTAGGCTAAAATTTTAAAATTTGGCAGTATTCCTAATTAGTGAAGAAAATGGTGATCAAACCTTCTCCTCATAACCAAGCAATCTCCAAACAAAAACAAACTAACTCCCTCAAGCTTATTCAAAGCCATAACCACAATCATATTTACAAAAAGCGTAAACGCTTCTCCCCCAAGCTTAAAGGAAGCATTGTCCTCAATGCTTGAAAAAGGGAAAAGAATCACATCAATTTTTTTTTTATTTATGTATTTTCATTTTTTTTCATTGTTTATTTTCAAATATTTCAAAGCAAATGTCCATGCCTCTTTAACCTAGGAAGACTTTTACAATTTTGCATTTATTAAGTCCTTGCCTTTTTTACACTTAGGACGGCTTTTTCCATCAATCATTTGCCATTATTCACAAAATATTCACAAAACAAAAGCTTGCTTACAAAAGGAACCAATATCCATACTTATAAACCACAAACTCCACAAACATGACCATTTGTTTCACAAAAACCAAAAATGGAACAAAAAGAAACAAAAGGCTCAAAATTATAAAGATGTGGCTTTAAAAGAAGGGAAAAAGGCTCAAATGGTTAGCAAGAAGGAAAATGTAAACCCAAAGAACTAAAATAAAGAAGATTAAACCTAGAAAAAAAGAAAAATTACCACCTCAAAAAGATGCCTTTGTCCTCCTGTAGACACCCAAATGTGTCTCCCTAAAACCAAACCCGGTGATGAGTACCTTTCACGTCGAATCGTAATCGAATGAAGTGAAAGTGTGGAAAGTCTAGTGTTGCGGAAAGTTTTATTTCTTTTCTCTTCTCTCTGTTTTTGAAAACTTATTTTAAGAAAACAGCCAATAATGTTTGGTTGGTCCATGATATGGGTCCAATAGTAGTGTAGTTGGATGGGGCTTGCAAAGACCTTTCCAACGATATATTATAAGCCCAATTCCGGTGAATATTGAGGAAGTTATGGCCAATTTACTAAACTGGGCCCGGTTTGAGCTTTATATACGGCCCAATGATCTATGGGAGGGCCTAATATGACTTATCATTCCTAATGTAATTAGGAATGGTTTTAGTCTTCTAGAATCTTCTAGAAGATTCTTTTCATTCCTAATTCAATTAGCATTGACAAATTGACTTTTGACTTTTCAGAGTTTTAATCAAAATCAAATAGCATTTTCGAGGAAATTATATGATTTTATCCTCCAGTACGGTAAACCTATCTGATTTTCGAAAACGCGTTAAAAACAAGCTTGGCGCCTAACCCCAGGCTTTGGCGCCTGGAACCAGGCCTGACGTCTGGCGCTAACCATTGGTGCCTGGCGCCAGTTAGCCAAGGGTGGAGCCAGCTCTGTTTTTTGTGCGTCAGACTCTGTTTTGTTTAATTTATCTTTTTGGCTGATTTTCTCTATAAATATCGTATTAAAAACTCCGTTTTCGATGATCATCTACATCTATCATTCACCAATTCTCACGATCATTCATCGACAATCAATTTTCTAATTCTCTCATCTCTCTTAAATTTTCTCTTAATTCAAACTTTGTTTTTTTCATACAAAATTCCGCATTCACAAGATCTAGAAACACCTAGCCATATTCGAAGTTGCCTTCGGCCTAGACGTGAAAGGTTTAATTTCTGAGGGTTTGGTCCCAAATCTCTATTTCAATTATTTAATTTGATTGTTTTGTTTATTATTTTCCTTGAAGTTACTAACGTGTGTATTTTGTTATTAGAAAGAGGTACGAGGCATCAAAGTAAGTGCTTTAATGGTTTTTATTGATATTATGATGTAGATATCATGTTTATATTGTTATTATGATATTCCTAGTATCATGTCTAGGGTATTTTTAATATTAAATATGATTGCTATGATGCTTCCTATGTTCTTCCTAATTTTTATTCATGTTAGTATCATGTTAGGGTTAAAGATTTGATTTTTATTGCTTAGTGACATGCTAGGGTTTGTTATTAATCTTGTTAGTATCATGCCTAGGATCTTATTATTATTATGCTTTAATATTAACATGAACATGATTATGATTATAATTGTTATAATTCATGATGATTATTATTATTATTATTATTTTGATAATGATTATTTTATTTATGATTATTATTATGACTGTTATAATAATTGTTTATGGTTATTTATTATGTTGCTTGATACAATATTTATATTTATTGCTTGATCACGCCTTTTATGCATGTTAAAGGGAATTTGGTACTTGTAATCACGATTAATAAGATAATTAATAATCTTGTTTAGGGTTAATTTGATTATAATTTCAAGTGATCGCCAATAATAGATTTATTTGTGCATTAAATTCAACCAACATAGATAAACAGGTTTAGGGTAATCCTATTGATTGCATGTTAATTAAAAAGCGCACATGAATACGATCAGAATAAAGTAGAGGCCTATTATTAGGGCAGGTTCAATCTCTTTTAGGTTGGATTTGTACCTTCATCCCCGAACCCTTATTTGGTTCTAGACCTTATTGAGTTGACAATCTCTTGGATCGTTAAGGGGTAACCTTCACTCTATGAACGGTTTACAAGTTCCTAAACTTGTTGGCGACTCTTTTGCTCTATCTTCTTCCCTTTTGGACGCCACCGTACTTTAGTGTATGATCACAGTGGGGTTCAAGCTAGTGGGATTTAAAAGCTTAAAATATATTCCCTACACCTCTCTAGATGGTTCGGTCTCCTGTTTGAGAATTATGAGTCAAGATTCAAGATTAGGTCCGCAATAGTCAAGGATCCATGCCACTCATGCAAGATATGTAGAAGGCTTGAAAAATGACGAACCTCACATGGATGTAGAAAGAACTCACTATAGGTGTCAAATCGACCATAGGAAGCAACTACCAACATGCCACAAACAAGTAGAATCCGGTTTCATGATCCTCCTAGTTCTAGAACATGCTACCTTAGCATACACCTATCCTAGAGTCAACCAAGCATATTCTCAAACCGTTCATACCCATACCATTTAGGAATATATTCATTCAAAAGTAAAAATCGGTTGTATATAGTCCAATTCAAATGAAAAACAAAAAGTGAAAAATAAAGCCTCAAAACATACCAAAATCAAAAAACAAAAAGAAAGAAAAATAAAAGATAAGAAAAGAGAAAAGAAAACATAGATAAAGGAAAAGAATGAAAATAAAGAATGGAACGAATATGCAAGTAAAACATGTAATTCCCAATCGACAAAAGTGATTAAATGACAAAATCGCCAATGATCCCAAACACTCTATGTGTTAAAAGCATCCATCCTCGAACCATTTAACTTTTCCTAAAACTAATCCTAAACTATGCATCCAAGAAAATAAAAGAGAGAAAAATAAGAAAGATCTCACCGGCTTTCGAGCAATGCTAAAATAGTAAGGTGAAAAATCAACCACCTCATAAAGCTCCAAGAAACAAAGTATCATCATCAAAGCCAAAAGAGAACAAGAATGGAAAAGAGAACTATGGACAAAGAAAATGGTTAGTAACTTCAAAACAAAAGAAAAGAAAAGAAAACAAAAAGGAACGAAAATAAAATTCAAAAATAAGCGAAACAAAATGTAGGCGTCGTTCGAAGTGCGCCTACGTTAAAGCATGTGTGAATATGCTTGGCACTCATAGGAAGTGGGAATTGACATATACGATTAGGGACAAGGAAAGTAGGGAGCCGCCAACAAGTTTTTAAGGAACTTGTAAAACGTTCATGGATCATTTAAGGCAACCACGAATAGGGGACAACGAAGGCAACAACGATTGACCCGTGAAGGTTACACCCCATTCATAATCCATGAGATTACTAACTCCATATGGTTCGGAACCATGAAAGGAGAATCGGGGATGATGGTACCATGTGAGTCATGAAATACTTAAAACTTGTTGGTGACTCTTTTGCTCTATCTTCTTCCCTTTTGGACGCCACCGTACTTTAGTGTATGATCACAGTGGGGTTCAAGCTAGTGGGATTTAAAAGCTTGAAATATATTCCCTACAGTTTTTGGCGACTCCACTGGGGAGGATTTCTATTTTAATTCCTGAATTAGTTTTGGCAATGATTTAGAATGAGTGGATGAGACTCGAAAAGCTCTAAGTATTTCATGTGCGTAATTTTGATTAACATTATTGTCATATGCATAAAAAATATCTCATTGGAAAGACCATCCGTAATGAGTTAAAAACATAGGATTTTACACATAGGAAATTTGAGAAATATCTTTCACAACTAAGACTGAAATAACACCGCGTGAAACTGGAAAATTTTATCGAGCACAGAAAGCTGCTGAGGCATGTGGGAAGTAGCGTCAGGGGCCAGAGCTTGGCGCCAGTGTTTAAGTTGTAGTGCCAGACGCTAGTATTGGCGCCAGGAGCTACAGTTAAAATCTGGCGCCAATATCTGATTGCTGGCACCAATTTCCCCCAATACCGAGCCAGAAATATGCGTTCTAATTTCGACCGGTTTTTCGTATTGTTTGCTCAATCCTACTTCGTGATTGAATTTTTCTCACTTTTCTGAAACCCATATGTGTTCTACATATGGACATAACCCTCTGGGAATTCATGCTCCATCTACACGATTGAACGCTCCGTGCAACAAAGGGTACATTCGAGATGTTGAATTCACCAAACCATGGAAGCGAGTTTTTTCTAAAACTCGCGGTGTCCCATCCACTCGCGCCAACCCTTCACAGTTAGGCTTCCGCGCGGTGCATCCGGACAATTAACCATGGACCCTCTATTGACTAAACAATATCCCGAACTTTAGAGAACTAGAGCCACGGTTAGGTTGCAAACTCATTGCATCATATTGTGCCTACTTGACTAAGTGTGCATTATTTGTTGTGCATATATATTCTATCTTAACCGTTTGTTGACTTGTGTTGAGACTAAAAAATTAATGACTTAAAGAACTTTGCCTATCTATTTAAATAATTAATTAATTTTTTAATCGGAATTGACCTAGTACGACTTTAGGCATACCCCGATTGACTAATAATAATGAAAACAGTCCCAGACCGAAGCTCCAATATTGGCGCCAAGGTCTGAGCTGTAGCGCCACATTATGAAGTGTAGCGCCTGACGACAGCTCTGTCGTCTGGCCCCAAGCTCCATGGTGTGACGCCAGTCCTGTCGTTTGGCCGACAGTTCGGATTATTGGTCGGGTCATCACCTAGTGTCTAATTAACCAGTTTGCTAATTAATTCGGTTAATTTTCGCTGTCAATAACACCTTGTCGAGTCATTAATCGAGTCTTAGTCACATAGTCTAGCCACATGGTCATGACACGAGTCTCAACATGTCCCTACACTCACTAGTCTTAGCACACACTTTGAGTATATGTCACCCTGACCATGTCTTAGGTTCATGCATGAGTCGGTCTTTCCGTCATTTGAGTTGGGGGTATATTCTACTCTTAATTCTTCATATCCCTCCATCTAAATCTTCTTCACATTCATCTTTCTTCACTTCCTCCATCCATTGCATGTTGAATAAAGTTTGAGTCAAATAATTAACAATAAGTATCCCCAAATTCCTTTTCCACAGTACTTGGTCAAGGAGAGAAGGGCGATTAATCAAGGACAACCTCTTTATTCAAGTCTCGCTTTTTGACAAACCGATTCGTCAAAAGAGGAAGGCTAAGAAGATAATGGCAACTCAAGAAGAAGTCAATGATATTAAGAACCAACTGGCTACTGTGACTGAGACACTGAAGCTTCTCGCACTTAGGATCGATGATCCCGTGAAGCAACAACAGATGGACCTCATGCAAGAGAGCCTAAGCAAGTTGTTTAGCGATTACAAGTTTCAAGAGCTTACATCACAAGGGGTCTCGATGGACAAAGATCTTCTTCTGTAGAAGTTCAATGCCAACGACATCCCAAAATTCAAGGCAACGGATAACCCTTACTTTCATCGAAGAGCTTTCGAAACCATAATGAGCATTAAAAGTATCGATAAGAAGGTTTTTCCCTCTCTGTTCTCACTATCTTTTGAAACCGTTTGCCAACAATGGTACTTCTCCCTTGATAAAGAGAAAACCTCTACCTGGGAATCGATAGTAAACGCTTTCGTTGATAGGTACAAGTGCAATATTCAAGTTGAAACCGATCATAGACAACTTGAGATGCTAAGACTTTTAGAATGAAGGCTTTACTTCTTTCTTTAATAAATGGAGGGAAACTTCCGCCAAGATGATTGTTGTCCCCACCGAAAAGGAGTCTGTGAGGATGTTTATCACGAATCTTCAAGAGAAGTATTTGAAGCATTTGAAATATCCACACAATTTGAATACTTTCAAGGCCGTTTATGACATTGGAATTGAAATCGAAGATGACCTCGCAAAGCAAAAAGCTACTAACAATAGTAACCATGGTGGCTGGAAAGGAAAGAAGAACGACAATCCTTCTTCTTTAGAAAACGCCCACTCTAGTAATAATGTTAGTACCTTTGACCATAGTGGTATCTTAGCCATGGACAATCAAGGATCTAAAAAGAAACTCAGGCGAGAGTTCACACCCATTGGAATGACCTACGATGCTGCTTTTGATCGTCTTTACAATCGAGGATTAATCAAACCTATTGGCCCTACCGAGGATCCAACACCAGAAAATCGATCTTTGAGATGGAATCCAAACTCCTATTGCAAGTACCATCGAGGAAATGATCATACTACTAATGAATGCTACAGGTTTCAAAATCTCATTCAAGATCTCATAGAAGCAAACAAGGTCCCATTGCCTCTAGCTAGCGAGAAGACTGGGTGATGATGAAGCGAATGACACCAGACAAGAGGCGAGCTTCAACGACGAGATTTCGTAACCTCTTTTTTCTATTTCTTTTTTATTTACTCTTTCCCCAATAAGTCTAGCATACGCACCTTGTCTTTTCCCTTAGATTAATTTTGTAAATTCTTTATTTTCTTTTAATAAAATGAGCATTTTTTTCCTTATATATGATCATCACATTGCACTACATTAAAAAACAAAAAATTAAAAAAAAAATCCATGTCAAATTAAGCACAAGGTATACCAATGATTTGAGGCACCCCTTGTAGCCACATCATATCTCATTTCACCCTTCAATTATACATCCATTCTTCATAAACCACTTTGAGCCTCGTCTAATGATAGACCCTTCTTTTTTCAACCTACATCTACCTAACCTTGGGATGGGATGGTGTCCAACTTTTACAATTCTAAAGAAAGCTTGAGCAAATTTAAAAGATTAAAAAAGCAAAAAATAAATAAATAAGAGTGTACAAAAAGGGCAAGTGTTCCAATGTCTTTGATATGAAAATATCTTTGATATGAACACGTCTCAGATTGCGTCTCTTATCGAGTGCTCGGTACCGTGCCTGAGAAACATGAATGCCAAGTGAGTGATAGACCGTATGATCGGGATTGCCCACACTTACAAAAATAAAAATAAATGCTAAAGCAAAAAGAGCTAATAATAGAAACTCAAGCATAAAATTATAAAGATTCAAAAGCAAAGTTGCACACCTTGGGGGCTTATCTAGGGTCTTGATCCTTTATCCCCTTCTTCTATAAACTTTAGCCTAACCGTGTTACCACCCTTAAAAAGACCTTTTGATTTATACACACTTGTGCGAGGTTCGGCTAAAGCTACGTTCGGCCTGATTCCTAACGGATACGTAGGCAACCTCACTTTGAGGTGCGGTCGTAATAAAAATGCATTCATATTCAAATTCACACACTTACACCATGATCATATCAAGGGATCTCTTATGCCTATCCATGTAGAGCTAGACTTGGGGGCTTGATCCCTACATCATCAGCTTACCTAGCCTAAGAGTCACCCCCATTTGACCCTTTTAACAAATAACATCTTTCCACACACTTAGCATTTGCGGCCTAAATTTAGTATCACTTTCACACACATCACAGATACATGACCAAATATACTTCCCTTAGGAACCCTTTGTCATGGAATCTTAACACAACGCTGAAGCATGCCTTGTCATATCAACATCACTCATCAATCATAATCATCATTGCATCACGAAGTATGAAGTACTTAGCCTCCGTGCCTAAGTTACCCAAATACTTTCATCATGGAGTCAACAGTTGAGAAAGCCTAGGATGGGTTAATCCTTGCACCTTGAGAGATAGTATCAAACAACATTTGACTAAGCTCATTCAACATGCACCTTCACACTTTGATTCTTTTTTCGCGTCTTTCTTTTTCGGGAGAAAGTTGGTACCCTCCACAAAAATGACGGAAAATTTTTGCTTTTTTGCATTTTCGAGTCGCATAATCAACACTACGCACACATGGGTCATGAGTCACACGTGTCATTTCACTTTGAGTCGAGTCAACCTCGAGTCAGTCAATCACAGCGAGTCAAGTTTATACCTTGAGTCGTGTCAAGTCGATAAGTCAAGAAATGCTAAACCTTAGGTCAACCCTAAGATAATTAAAAAGATTGGAGAAATTCTATAGTAAAAAATAAATACAGGTGCAGCAGAATAGGGAGGACCCTACTCCAATTCCTGGCGCTAAATCTTTTCTGCAACGATAGAGCTCGAAGCCTCTCAGAAAGGTGATTTCGACCTCATACAACAATTTCAGGTTCCTTGGTACGCCAGTTAGCCCCTATAAGCAATTTGACATGATTAGTAGTCGGCTTGATTACAATCGTAGTAAGTGATTGACCTCACAAAAAATCGTCTCACTTAGCTTAAGCACCTAAAACACTGGCTCATTACAATCGGTTCAAAAGCAAGCACT
The DNA here is from genome assembly GCF_001683475.1 of Chenopodium quinoa. Lineage (NCBI taxonomy): Eukaryota > Viridiplantae > Streptophyta > Magnoliopsida > Caryophyllales > Amaranthaceae > Chenopodium > Chenopodium quinoa. The sequence goes on along the minus strand of NW_018743070.1, from coordinate 1,038,564 downwards.
TAAACGACAATATTTACAAATATGGATTGTCGCGCATTCTTATTAAACGACAAAGTTTTCCAAAAATTGGATTGTCATCCCCAACTGACAATATTTCCAAAAATGGATTGTCGTGCATCTTCTTCAACGAAAATTTTTCCAAGATTGGATTGTCATCTCTGGCAAAGTTTACAAGCGTGGATTGTCGTGCTCCTTCTTTGCTTGGAAAGTTTTTCCAAGTTCGGATTGTCATACATTCATAGATCGCTGGCAAGTTTTCCGAGATTGGATTGTCATACACCCATTTCCCTATGGCAAAATTTCCCAAAGGATTGTTGTAGGTTTCTATTCATCATAAATATGGGCAAAGGTTCCTCAACGTGGATTGTCATTTATTTCAGCAAGTGGCAAATTTTCCCGAAGTGGATTGTCGGTCGACTCTTTTTGCAAATGTTCCAAGACGCGGATTCGCAATTGTGGCAATATTTTCCTAAAAGAATTGTCGCATAAGCGTTGGCAAATTTCCAAGATGGATTGCTTTCAAGAGTTATATTCCAAGATGTGGATTGTCGATCGTAGCAAAGTTCTTATGAAAGATTGTTACGAAGCATTGGCAACTTTTCCAAGGATTGGATTTTTGGCAAATTTTCCGAGATACGGATTGTCGCTTCATCGTGGCAACATTTCCAAGAATGGATTGTTACGTGGCATTGACAACTTTCCCTAAATCGGATTGTCATACATTACACAAGAGTTGTGCTGGCAACTATTCCCAAATAAAAGAGGATTGTCGACATACAGGATCAAAGCAACGAAAGCGCCGACGTACAGGCATAGTAGAAGCAAAGTTCAGGCGAACTTTTAAAGATCGACAGGTGTGGATCTTCGGTAATTTCCTTTGGAAAATTATCGCATCAAATGAGGATGAATTCAAGAGAAGATATCTTCGACAACATTCCCTAGCTTGCGGAGAGTTGTCATAAACAGCTGGAGGTAATTTCGGGCGAAGTTGTCTTCGATCGTATTCCCTAAGGCATGAAATATTGTCCATGCGGATAAGGATTGTTTCAAGAGAAATAATCTTCGATAGTGTTCCCTAGGATGTGGAATATTGTCAATGCGGATGAGGTTTGTTTCAAGAGAAATAATCTTCGATGGTGTTCCCTAGGATGTGGAATATTATCAATGCGGATGAGGATTTGTTTCAAGAGAAGCAATCTTCGATGGTATTCCCTTGGACGTGGAATATTATCAAAGCGGAGGAGGGTCGTTTCAGGCGAAGCAATCTTCTGATTTGGAAGCAGTTACGGGTGTAGCGGTTTTCAAGCGGGATGGCATTCTCTAGCTTGTAGGAGGTCATCAAAACAACAGTAAAGCGGCGGCGAATCGGTTACTTATAGAGACGTGTGCTCGACGGTGCAAGATACGCGTTTCTTGACTCTTTTATCTATTTAAATAACGCTAGTTTGCAGGTATCGGCGTTACAAGAGTGATTTAGGATCGCAGAACGTTCTGAATCATTCTCCGTCCCTATCGTTACTTTGACTTTTGTTTTCAAAACTTGCGTTTCTCCAAACTCAGTCAAAGTGGGGGCTTCTGTAGACACCCATATGTGTCTCCCCAAAACCAAACCCGGTGATGAGTAACTTTCACGTTGAATCGTAATCGAATGAAGTGAAAGTGTGGAAAGTCTAGTGTTGCAGAAAGTTTTATTTCTTTTCTCTTCTCTCTGTTTTTGAAAACTTATTTTAAGAAAACAGCCAATACAGTTTGGTTGGTCCATGATATGGGTCCAATAGTAGTGTATTTGGATGGGGCTTGCAAAGACCTTTCCAACGATATATTATAAGCCCAATTCCGATGAATATTGAGGAAGTTATGGCCAATTTACCAAACTGGGTCCGGTTTGAGCTTTATATACGGCCCAATGATCTAGGGGAGGGCCTAATGGTTTTAGTATTCTAGAATATTCTAGAAGGTTCTTTTCATTCCTAATTCAATTAGCATTGATAAATTGACTTTTGACTTTTCAGAGTTTTAATCAAAATCAAATAGCATTTTCGAGGAAATTATATGATTTTATCCTACAGTACGGTAAACTTATCTGATTTTCGAAAACGCGTTAAAAACAAGCTTGGCGCCTAACCCCAGGCTTTGGCGCCTGGAACCAGGCCTGGCGCCTGGCGCTAACCATTGGTGCCTGGCGCCAGTTAGCCAAGGTTGGCGCCAGCTCTGTTTTCCGTGCGTCAGACTCTGTTTTGTTTAATTTATCTTTTTGGCTAATTTTCTCTATAAATATCGTATTAAAAACTCCGTTTTCGATGATCATCTACATCTATCATTCACCAGTTCTCACGATCATTCATCGACAATCAGTTTTCTAATTCTCTCATCTCTCTTAAATTTTCTCTTAATTCAAACTTTGTTTTTTTCATACAAAATTCCGCATTCACAAGATCTAGAAACACCTAGCCATATTCGAAGTTGCCTTCGGCCTAGACGTGAAAGGTTTAATTTCTGAGGGTTTGGTCCCAAATCTCTATTTCAATTATTTAATTTGATTGTTTTGTTTATTATTTTCCTTGAAGTTACTAACGTGTGTATTTTGTTATTAGAAAGAGGTACGAGGCATCAAAGTAAGTGCTTTAATGGTTTTTATTGATATTATGATGTAGATATCATGTTTATATTGTTATTATGATATTCCTAGTATCATGTCTAGGGTATTTTTAATATTAAATATGATTGCTATGATGCTTCCTATGTTCTTCCTAATATTTATTCATGTTAGTATCATGTTAGGGTTAAAGATTTGATTTTTATTGCTTAGTGACATGCTAGGGTTTGTTATTAATCTTGTTAGTATCATGCCTAGGATCTTATTATTATTATGCTTTAATATTAACATGAACATGATTATGATTATAATTGTTATAATTCATGATGATTATTATTATTATTATTATTATTATTATTTTGATAATGATTATTTTATTTATGATTATTATTATGACTGTTATAATAAGTGTTTATGGTTATTTATTATGTTGCTTGATACAATATTTATATTTATTGTTTGATCACGCCTTTTATGCATGTTAAAGGGAATTTGGTACTTGTAATCACGATTAATAAGATAATTAATAATCTTGTTTAGGGTTAATTTGATTATAAATTCAATTGATCGCCAATAATAGATTTATTTGTGCATTAAATTCAACCAACATAGATAAACAGGTTTAGGGTAATCCTATTGATTGCATGTTAATTAAAAAGCGCACATGAATAAGATCAGAATAAAGTAGAGGACTATTATTAGGGCAGGTTCAATCTCTTTTAGGTTGGATTTGAACCTTCATCCCCGAACCCTTATTTGGTTCTAGACCTTATAGAGTTGACGATCTCTTGGATCGTTAAGGGGTGTAACCTTCACCCTGTGAACGGCTTACAAGTTCCTAAAACTTGTTGGTGACTCTTTTGCTCTATCTTCTTCCCTTTTGGACGCCACCGTACTTTAGTGTATGATCACAGTGGGGTTCAAGCTAGTGGGATTTAAAAGCTTAAAATATATTCCCTACACCTCTCTAGATGGTTCGGTCTCCTGTTTGAGAATTATGAGTCAAGATTCAAGATTAGGTCCGCAATAGTCAAGGATCCATGCCACTCATGCAAGATATGTAAAAGGCTTGAAAAATGACGAACCTCACATGGATGTAGAAAGAACTCACTATAGGTGTCAAATCGACCATAGGAAGCAACTACCAACATGCCACAAACAAGTAGAATCCGGTTTCATGATCCTCCTAGTTCTAGAACATGCTACCTTAGCATACACCTATCCTAGAGTCAACCAAGCATATTCTCAAACCGTTCATACCCATACCATTTAGGAATATATTCATTCAAAAGTAAAAATCGGTTGTATATAGTCCAATTCAAAAGAAAATCAAAAAGTGAAAAATAAAGCCTCAAAACATACCAAAATCAAAAAACAAAAAGAAAGAAAAATAAAAGATAAGAAAAGAGAAAAGAAAACATAGATAAAGGAAAAGAATGAAAATAAAGAATGGAACGAATATGCAAGTAAAACATGTAATTCCCAATCGACAAAAGTGATTAAATGACAAAATCGCCAATGATCCCAAACACTCTATGTGTTAAAAGCATCCATCCTCGAACCATTTAACTTTTCCTAAAACTAATCCTAAACTATGCATCCAAGAAAATAAAAGAGAGAAAAATAAGAAAGATCTCACCGGCTTTCGAGCAATGCTAAAATAGTAAGGTGAAAAATCAACCACCTCATAAAGCTCCAAGAAACAAAGTATCATCATCAAAGCCAAAAGAGAACAAGAATGGAAAAGAGAACTATGGATAAAGAAAATGGTTAGTAACTTCAAAACAAAAGAAAAGAAAAGAAAACAAAAAGGAACGAAAATAAAATTCAAAAATAAGCGAAACTAAATGTAGGCGTCGTTCGAAGTGCGCCTACGTTAAAGCATGTGTGAATATGCTTGGCACTCATAGGAAGTGGGAATTGACATATACGATTAGGGACAAGGAAAGTAGGGAGCCGCCAACAAGTTTTTAAGGAACTTGTAAAACGTTCATGGATCATTTAAGGCAACCACGAATAGGGGACAACGAAGGCAACAACGATTGACTCGTGAAGGTTACACCCCATTCATAATCCATGAGATTACTAACTCCATATGGTTCGGAACCATGAAAGGAGAATCGGGGATGATGGTACCATGTGAGTCATGGATTGACATTCGCCCGTATTGGCCTCTACTCGATTCTTATAGTGAAAAGTGATTCCTGCGATCTCAAAGGCATACAAACAAAATATTTTATTTGCTCCAAACTATTATTATACTAAATTGGTTGAATATTAATGCAACATATAAATCTAAAATATTTGTGATCACTTGATTTAATAACAAGATTAAAAAGGAACCTAAACCGGTTGTCCAAATTATCTTATTAGGCGTGATTTTCAATTACATATTCCCTTTAAACATGCAATATGGTGATCAATAAATAATAATAGAATTAACATTAATATTGGAAGCAATTCAACAATAATAGTGTTAGTCAAATCAAATATGAAATAACCTAATCATGATGCTAGCAACAAGAATAAAACTAAGAGTAATTAAGTGATTAGTTACTCACTTTCCGAGTGTCCTTGAAATTGCTACATCATGAATAAACTGTTAGTAACTTCAATAAAAAATATAATCAAATTGAAAATTAAATTAAGTAAAATTAGATTTGATTTGGTCCAAACCTGTAACACCCTAGAAATTCCTTTATTTTAAAATATATGTTTTGCCTTGTTTAAAAATTTAAATAGGAATATCTAAGATATTACCGCCACCGTGAAAACGGCTAAGGCAATTATCAAAGATACACAGCGGAAGACTAATTTCAAAACCATTCAAAACAAGTCAACTTGAAAAGTCAACCAACGAAAGTAAGGTCAAAACCAAAGTCAAACGAAGTAAAATGAAACCATCATACAACTTGGAACCATTGTAGGCCCTTATTAAAACCAAATCAACTTTAAAATTTTTGCATTAGTCATGCATGATAATAATATCATAAATAATTAAAGCATTAAACACATCATATACTTATAGAAACTAGCATGATTCGCTCTTCACCCATGCCCATTCATGAATATGCTTCATCACCTGAAAACCTCCTCTCTACTTGTCCCCACTACTCGCCATTAGAAAATGGGTCGTCGTAGGGCCAAAGTAAAGACATGGCCAAACACACAAACACACACAATCAGCAAAGCTGAGTACATAAGCGTAATTAAACACACTAACATGCTTTCACCTATCAACACGCACTTACCTCATTGCACTTGTTCACAAGCACACACACCAATCAACAAGACACAATGACTAGACACTAATTAATTCATTTAGTGTTGATTACACATCGAACGGGTTTCCTCCTCCTAACCTCCCCCAAATAAATTGAGGTTAACTGACATGGGAGCTAACCGTGCCAGCGACAAAACCACTCAAAGGTGGCGGAAGTCCTGCGCATAATAATAAATAAAAAGGAATGTACAGCGTCCTGTACTCCATTAGAAGTTATGGTTAAATATAAAACCCCATAACTCCCCCCATTGTTCATACTCAAGGTATATACGTTCCAAGAGTTTTGGTGCGTAATCTCTTTCACTTTACGTTATTTACCTTTTATTGGACTTGGTGATGACTCTCAAAGCATCAGAAAACAATCAACAATAATTATTCAATCAACCAAACATACCAAATTAATTCTTGAACACTTAGTGACCACATATTATTTAATGTTGAACCCTTTTTAATTCTACCTCAGTGTCAAAGACACCTTAAACGCATAATGCGCCAAAAATCCTATCCCTCGGTGTTAAAAACACCTTAAGTGCACAAAGGCACCAACATACAATTTATTCCTTGTGTACATAGACACTTATATAGCTCCTTCCTCATGCTTAAAGCATCAATAAATATTATTTGAACCATAATAAAATTCCTTTTCAATATTCCAAACATAATTAAACATGTATTTTAATTAATCATGCCTTCTAACATGCCATAAATAAAAATAAGGTTCAAACACAACATGCCCAAAATATAAAAATCCTATCCATAACCATCACAAATAATTCATGCTTCACAATTCAATCACAAACACCATAAATTCACAATTCCATACATAAACCTTAGCATGATATTGCTTGTAATTGATTGAAATCAAACCTAGCATGATTCTACATCATCAAAATATGCTAAGTACGCGTACGTACCTCAAATAAGCTCTTAAAATAACCGAGTACTCTACAACAATTCTCAAACCAAGTCTCCTACATAAAGGGACAATAATACTATATTAATTACCCTTGTATACACAATTTCCAGCAACTTAAACTCACTTTAAATAACTTCTAATAATCTGAAAATTATTTAAAAACCCCCTAATTAAACTTCTTTTTAATGGATAATCACACCCTTTTATTAAAAATCACAATTATACTACTTTAAATAAAATTCCAACATTTTAAACTAATCAAAAATCCTTAAAAACTTCATCAAAATACATCTTTATACTTAAATTATCCATAGAAACATTAAATTATCTCTTACCCCTTTTTAACTCAAAGATAAAATTTAAAGCATAAAAAAAAACTTCGTTAAAAATCAAAAACTGCTCAAAAATTGTATTTAGAGGATGAATTTGGCCACGAGAGGGTGGTGATCACTACCAAAGGTAATGTGGCTTTCTTAAAACGTTTTTTTCACTCGAAAAACACTACTTTCTTATCAAAATCGGAGGAGTTTAGAACCTGATCGGGATTAAAACGGGATTAATATTAACGAACGGAAATCTAATAATTAAAACATGAATTTACGTGTTCAAATAATCTGGAATTAAGTTAAACTAATAAGTAGTTATAATCACCAAAATTTCAAAACATCATTACTATAAAAGCCCTAAATCAATTATTCATTAAAACCCTAAAATCATGATTTTCAATAATTAAAAACCCTAGGTTATAAAATTTACAAAATCTGAAAATTATAAAGTTTGATCATCAAAATACAATTTGATACTAATTATATTAATTTCAAACAATAAAATTAAAACCCATAAATCGATAATTATAATTATACAAATTAATAAAACAAAGGAGAGAGAAAATAAGACTAACCTTTTTTGTGTGGGAAATTTTTGGGGATTCATGGGGTATTTATAGAGTAGAGAGTGTAGGGTTAAATTTGGGCTTATAAAAATGTGGGCTTGAGTTATGGGGTAGGGCTTAAGTTATGGGTTTTGGAATGGGTTATTCCAATAAGAGTATGTAGGAATAATTTACATTGCCCAATAATTAATAAATGTTTGGCCCAAAACATATTTTACTTTTATAAAACTTTATATTTAAAATACTTTAACCCTTTAAAATATTTAATTAAAATACTTGAACCCTTGACATTACATTTTATTAATATTTAAATACTTTATAAAAATACATAAAAATACGGGGTATTAAAAAACCCTCAGTTAATTATACCTTTCACGCCTTGGTTGCAGTGCTTAGGGGAAGTATTTTGAGAGAATAGGGTGGCTAGTGTTTAGGCTAAAGAGGGAGAAAAGAACTATTTGATGATCAGGCTTGTTGATCATTGAAAAATGGGAGATATGACCTCTATTTATAGAGAAAAAAGAAGGGTCACAAGATAAGATCCGAATTAAATCGGAATAAAACTCGATAGAATGTAGTTTTTGCGGTTTTTGTTTTTATCATATCATTTGATCCAGAAATCGGAATAAGATGAATAAGATATTGTTGGAAAGATCTTGAAATCTACTTTCTAAACCAATTAGAATCAGATTAAAATATTTTGTATAACAAAAGATATAGCTGAAATAGTGAGACGGTGTCAGTGTTTGACATTTTATTCATATCTTTTCCGTTATAGCTCGGAATTGATATTATAATATATCATTGGAAAGATAATTTCAAGGGCTATCCAACCATATAAAATTTGGATAAAAACTCTGAGGCACAAAAATATTATCTGTCTATCTTTGAATGTCTTTCAATTCGAATAAAATTAGGACTTTAAAAAAAAAAGTTTTATTCAATTTCAAACTCTTTAATCTTATCTTTTCAAAAAGGATAATTAGGATCTTTCAGAAACTTATAGAAGCTTCCAATTAATCCTAATTGATTTAGGAATGGGATTAAATAATTTGGACCCTCCACATGATCATTGGGTTATAGGTAGGGTGTGCTTAGGTTCGGTTTGGGCTCAATTTAATATTTTGGCCATAACTTATTCATTATAACTCGGATTTGGGCTTTAAATATATAGTTGGAAAGCTCTTTTAAAGCCCCATCCAACTATTCAATCATTGAACCCAGATAATGGACCAAAATAAAATGTATTAAACGTTTTTATAAAAAGGACAGGAAATGAATGATTTTAAAAGACACGAAATGAATTATTTTGGGTTTAAAGACACGAAAATAGGAAAATAAGTTATGGTTTAGGGAAATGGGATAGGAATTGGATTGGTTTATGAAATGTAAATATGGATTTAAGCACTCCAAGATTAAATACTCAACCCGACCAATAATGGCGGTGAAAGGTTGTTCATCATCGGGTTTGGTTTTGGGGAGACATTTTTAGATGTCTACACTAAACTATCAAGAAAGAAAAAATAAGAAAATAATAACTAAAGAACCAACTAAACATCTAACTAATCAACAAAGTACTAAACTACAAAATTTGGATTCAAGGGTTTGGATTCATGGGATTTGGATATTGGGGGTTTGGATTCTAGGGAACAAATCACACATCATCATCAAAACAACAAGAAGATCAAGAATGAGCAAACATCATCAAAGAGGAATCAAGAAAGAGATCATCACACAAAGAGGCAAAAGAAACAAGGAGAGTTTCAACAACAAATTGGCCACCGAGACAAACCCCTAAGAAAAGGAAAAGTTCCCCCAAACATCCCAACAGTACAAAGAAGCACACATAAGTCAAGGGATGGAGGCACATGGCACAAAAATGAGGGAACTAACTACCACTACCACTCGGCCCGGAGCCATCATTGTTATCCCCATCATAGGAAAACCCGGATGGGGGACCATAAGGATCCCATCCCCCAGTGTAATCGGGTGACCAACCATAATGACCCCTAAAGTTATCTTTCTTCCAAGAGGCAAGGGGAGTGAATTTCTCGGGCAAGGCGAGCGGTAGTGGGTGATCGGGGTGTACATAGGGGTAGTTAGGATCACCCATATAGTCACTCCCACCGGGAACACGGTAATCATAGTTACCGTTCTCATCGGGGAATGAGCGAGTCTCGGTGTTGGACCCCAAAAGATGGTATAGGACCATATTGGGGTAGAAAGTAAGGGTAGTTAATCGGGGGAGTGATGTATCCCCGGTTAACACCCGCATCATACAAATGTTGTTGTTGGAGAAACATACCTTGTTGTATCTCTGAAATTCCTCTCATATGAGAATAGAGGGCCTCAAAATCTTGATTATACATGCACTCTAACCGGATTTGCATTCCCTTCATTTGAGCACTAAGGGCATCCAAGTTGGAGTTAGCATATTGGTGATGTTGTTCTTGATGTTGTTGTTGTTGATGTTGTTGTTGTTACGGCTCTTCTTCCTCTTCTTCACCCATCTCCTCATCATCATCATAGTAAGGAGGGCGGTGACTCTTGGAGACATGCCAAATGTTTGCCACATTCTCGCGGTGGAGAGAAGTCAAGAAGGGGTTAGGGAGCTAGCACCAATGTTCATTATCCCTAAGCCAATCAAACACCTCGTCGTCATCATTCTTTGCTAAGAATTGGATTTGCTTCAATTGCAGGACGTCGAGATAGAGAGAATCAACATCCCCCACCGGAGTGCAAGATGGCAAATAGTGCCCGAGCTCAAGGTTGGTCACTAGCCGTAATCCCTATCTTGCAATCCTTAGCAATAGCTGGCAAAAGTGTACCCAAAATATAGGCGACCCCGGTACTCTGCACGAGTAGCCACCCATAGAATCCGAAGCTCCAACTGGCTCATCTTTCCCAATTCTGCTTCGGAAACACAGAATACCCCAAAAGCCTATGGAGAACCCGGAGACATGGCTGGTATACCTTACTAATCTTGGCATACCGGGTCAAAAAGTCACCACATCCGGAAATATCCTCCCACCATGAATTCTGATCATATTCATCATTGAAGAAGAGCTCGGGATCCAAAATATCTGAATTTAGATCGAAGTCTAGAGCCGCATTGAACTCTTCTAGGGATTGATCAAATTGAATGTTGAAGAGCTGAAATCGGACACGGTAGAAACCACCCTCGGCAACCACAAGATCAACCGTGGCCAAGAACTCGAAAGTCAATTGAACATAAGTACGGAAGCTCCGGCTCACAAAATTTCCCATGCGAAGGTTGCTAAGCAATTCCCTTAAATCTTCATCAATTCCCAACTTAATCATGTCCGCTTGAAAGTTGTGTTAGGAAGGTTTGAGGGAACAGTTTGCTTTGAGTTTGGTGTATCTAGATTTTTGAATAGGGTCAGTAATTCGAAGTTTGGGGATAGGGGTAGGTTAATGAGGTTGTGAGGTAGAGGGAGAAGGAGAAGGAGCGGGTTCTTCAATAGTGACATTGGTTTTTTGTTTCTAGAGAGGTTTTTGATGTGTTTAGACATGATGAATTCTCAAAGATAGTAACTCAATACACCATAATCACCACAAGAAACTCCAACCAACAATCTAGAGTGCCTCAACCAAACTCATTTACCAATACTGATAAGAAACAACTCACTACCAAAGACGAGCAATCCCAAATGTACACAATTACCACCAATTCAAGCCAACAAATGCATTCAAACCATACACCAAGCATAAAGGAACCAAGAACCAAAGCTCAACATTATCAAAGTAGCACTACCAAAAATCCGACCTCAACAATTCTCAACAATTACGATCAATCTAGCTACACAAACAACCAACAACACAATGTAAGCAATAATCAATCATCATACATCACAAATAACCAACCAAAATCCAATTTCAAACATCAAAACCACTAAAATACATACTACTACTATTCATACCCATGAACTACCTAAAACATGCAATTATATGGTATAATAAAGCAATTAAGACTAGGAGAAGATGATTATAGCATACAAGAAGCAAGTTAGAGCAAGCTTTAGCCACCAATTTCCACCGACACGAAAATTCCCAAATCAGCCTCAATAATGGAGGAGAGAGAATGGTGGTTGTTATGGATGAAAGGTAGTATTAATTTTGTGCGTTCATGCATGGGTGCTTCGATAACTATCATTCCGGGATTTTTGACCCCATCATAACAATCAGTTTCTATATATGAATAATGTGGGTTCAATACCCCTAAAATAATGGTAGCACCACGATGAACTCACCAAGTTCAAATTTTCTTCAAACTTAAACACAAATTTCCTATCTTACCTTGCTAACAATTCTTACCCTTTTTACCTCAAATTTCGATGAAATTGAATATAAACACATCAAAAATCGCGAAACACCATTCCATTGCTCGTTCTCACTTGATGTAATCCAACTCCAAGAATTCATCCTATAAATCCAAAACAAAAACAAGTGAAAGAAAAGAAAAGAAAAGAAACTAAAATAAAGAAAATTAAGATAAATAGAAATCAAAAGAAAAGGTTAGAAATCTCCGGGTTGCCTCCCGGGAAGCGCTTGCTTAAGGTCCTAAGCTCGACCTTTCCTCCAAATCATGGACGGTCAAAGAACACCACTTTGTCCAAGGTAGCGGATAGAACAACTTCTCCTTCATTTTTAAGCAACCTCTCATTGTTGTTTGACAAGACTTCACTTGCTTGCACTTCAAAAACAATCTTTTCATTTCTCAACTTCAATCTCATTCTCTTCTTCCTTTCTGCTCTTGCTTTCTTTTTAACTTTGTTTCTTTTTGTAGACGGTTTCATACCATCTACATCCATGGAATCCTCATCCTCCTCTTGAGGGTAGAGCTCAAACCAATGAGGAATGTCAATCTCCTCTTCGTTCATAGCCTTTGAAAGCTCCTTCTTATCTTCACTAACTTTCATGCAATCAAAACTCACAAGAAAATCATCAAAAATATCATGAACATTGTTAGATGAAGAATCAATCACATACACATTATCAAATGAACGAAGGCAATCATCACTTTTGATTCCTTTCACAAGGGATAAGGACTCATGCATTGGTTTTAGCTCAAAGCTCTCTTTCTTGTTACCAACTCTCAAAGTAATATGGCCTCCCTTAACATCAATCAAAGCTCCTGAAGTAGCTAAGAAAGGTCTCCCTAAGATAATAGGAATGTGGTCATCCTCTTCTATTTCAAGCACAATGAAATCAACGGGAATTGTAAAACCACTTATCTTAAGGGGAACACCCTCAACTCTTCCCTTTGGAAACTTGATGGACCTATCGGCCAATTGCAAAGTCATGTTGGTAGGAAGAAGTTCTCCTAGCTTTAGCTTCTTGAAGACCGAGACGGGCATTATGCTCACACTAGCACCCAAATCACACAAAGCATTCTCAAACAACTTACTCTTAATTTTGCAAGGAATGGAGAAATTACCTGGATCTTTCATCTTCTTGGGGAGGTCATAGTGAATCAAAGCACTACAACACTCACCAAGCTCTACCGAATCTATCTCATTACAATCTCTCTTTCCACTCAAGATATCCTTTAGGAATTTGGAATATCTAGGCATTTGGGTCATGGCTTCGGTAAGAGGGATAGAAAGATGAACCTCCTTCAATATTTCAAGAAATCTCCCAAATTCTTCATCTAATTTGTTCCTTATAAACTTTTGGGGATATGGAAGGTTGGGTTTTCTCACTTCCTCTTGCTTTTTCTCAACACTCCTCTTTTTCTCATGGCTCTCTTCTTTGCTCAAATATTTTGACACATCTTCCTATTTTTGCTCACTTGAAATACTCTTCTTCTTATCCTCCTCACAATCCCTAGAAACTCTTTCTTCAAGAACTCTTTTACTCCTTGTGGTGATGGAATAAACGGGTTTCTTAGGATCAACTCCTTGAGAAGGCAATGAAGAAGGACTAGCACAATCTTTCAAAGTGTTTGCTAGTTATGTGATTTATGTCTCAAGAATTTTGTAATGTGTCATGTTCTCATTAAATTTCTTATCGCTAACCGCCATATAGGTATTCAAGATTTTTGTTTGATTTTCAATTATCTCCTCCATTGAGGAGGTGGACGATTGAGAATAGGAATTTTCACCACCACCTTGAGATTTTGGACCGAATCCGGGTGGGGGTCCCCTTTGGTTGTTTTGAAAATTCCCCCTGTTTTCATTGTTCCAATTGCCTCGATTTTGATTGTTGCCAAAATTTTGGTTTTAGCCACCAAAGCCTTGAGATTGGCTTTGATTTCCACAACCTTGGCCTTGGTTTTGACTATTATAACCTTGGTTTTTATAGTTGCCTCGGAAACCTTGGTTTCCTTGGTTCCTATAAGTATCATTGTTATAGTTATCAAATCCACCTTATTGGTAAGAATTTCTATTTCCAAAGTTTCTTGGTCCATCAAACCTTTGACCATTGTTATTGTTTGAGACAAAATTCACATGTTCACATTCACTACTCTCACCATCATCAAGATTTTCAAACCCATTTGAACAAGTAGAAGCATCATGGTCATAAGACCCACAAACATCACAAAATAATCATCCATTAGGCATATTGTTAGAGGTAGAAGGTGGAGTAGGGTTAGAAGATGTACCTCTCCCTTTAATGTGGGAGGGATGAACTTGTGCATTGGAAGTTTCACTCTCAAGCTTGGCCTTGATTGTTGTCATCTCCTTTCCTAAACTTGTAATTTGAGAGGATAGATTGTTGATGGCATTAAGGTGATCAACCGAATAAACCGTTGATCTATTCTTGCTCGAAGACTCTCTTTCTCCTTCTTTCCAATCCATATAATGGCGCACCACATATTTTATGATGTCCACAACCTCTTCTTCGGTTTTGTTCATGATTGGGCCTCCGGCTCCCGCATCAAGACACGTTTGCCTTGAGGACTCAACCCTCCATAGAAAATTTGAATGATTTGATAGGTTGGGATGCCATGATGGGGACATTCTCTTTGATACTCCTTATACCTTTCCTAAGATTCATACAAGCTCTCACTAGGTTTTGGCTTGAAACTTTGGATCAAAGTCCTTGCCTCCGCCGTTTTCTTTTGGGGGTATAACCTAGACAAGAATTCCTTGGTAACTTCATCCCATGTTCTAAGAGAATTTGGCTTGACCTCCTTGTCTAACCATTCCAAGTCTCTACCTATGAGAGAGAAGGGGAACAACTTGAGCCGGATAAACTCTTGAGAAACACCATTCACTTTGATAGTGTTACAATACTTCTCGAACTCTTTGAGATGGTTTAGCGGACTCTCAATCTTAGCCCAACTAAATTGTCTCCTTTCGATCAAAGTGATCATGGCCGGTCTTATTTCAAAGTCATTTGCCGGTGTTGTTGGCAATGAAATCCCACATTCAAACCTATAAGCACCGGGAGTTCCCAACTCCTTCAAAGCAACTCTTGGATTATCTCCCATGCTTACTTGATCCTCCTCGTCTCTTTCTTGGTGAATTTCTTCTCTTGGAGAGCTTTGACTTAAAGAACGATTAGCAACCCTTATCCTTGTTATTGTTCTCTTGATTTCCGGATCAAATGGAACTAAAGTCCTTCCTCTTATCCTACGCATACAAAAACTCAAAGCAAATATCAATAGCACAGCTACAAATGTGTCCTAAAGAGAAAAATCTTTTTTTATTTATTTTGAGATTAAGTGAAATAGACTCAACAACAAAAGCAATTATCTACGCCATTCCCCAGCAACGGCGCCATTTTTTGACCTAGGGCGAGACTAGGTCGTTGAAAACTAATCTACCCTTGGTCAAAACACAATTTTTAATCTCTCAACACACCCCTATACAAAGCACAGAGTAAGTCGAGGGTCGAACCACTAGGAATGGGAGTTGAATGCTAATGTCAAAGCTAAGCTATTTCAAAGCGGTGAAATGAGGTGTGTATATTCAAAACAATCAAACAATCAAAATGAAATCAAATTTATCAAGCACTAGGGTTAGGATCCGCATATACTCGGAGTGGATATAGCTAATTGGGATTGGAGAAGATTAAATCGAGTATTGCGAGGGAAAATCAATTAAGCAATCAAGAGAGTAAGGTAGGCTAATCTCCTAGAGGTCAAGCTAGCGCCAAGTACGAGAGACTCTAACTAGGAACCTTGCAAACCTACTCAATCGACAAAAGCAAGCCACAAATCAATTTTTCGTATCAGTGCAAGCTTACAATGCATTCTAGTGTAACAATCAAAGTTAGCTACTCTTCAATTAATCACACACATGCACTTAATCAATCAACCAATTTAATCACAACATCAACTCCATCAATTTCCCCTATTAGCATCAATCCATTACTCATACATGCTTCACCATTCCCCTAGCAAGAGAACTACTCACAATCCATTGAAGTCAAAATAAAAACTAAGCTAATCAACAATTTCATCATCATCATATCAATAGAACTAATTCAATCACAAATTCAATTCAAACTTGAGCAATCAACAAAGCAATTGAAATAATAAGCTAAAGATTGCATTAAAGTAAAAGAAATCCTTACAAACTTGCTTCAATTCATTGTAGAAAATGCTAGAATTACCAGTCTTCAATCATCAATCAAGAACTTCTCTCTCTACAATCTAGAGTTTCTCTCTCTAAAATACTAATTCTAATTCTATTCTAATTTCTAAATTAATTTTTTTTCTTAAAATAGAAAGAAAATCTATATATAGTAAAACTAATTAAAAGAAGTTAGTAAGATCGTCCCCAAATAAACCCAAACAGGCGCGGCCAACTATAAGGGAGAACGCAGCCGCGCAAATCAAGGTACGGAACAGAGACCCAGACAGGCGCGCCCGAGCCTGAGAGAGGCGCGGCCGTGCCATAGCCGCGCACGCCCGTGCCTGAGAACAGGGCAGCCTTCTTCCCTATCATGTCGATGCTCCTTGTGCGTTCCACTTAATGCTCTTGATAAACGCGACCTTGCAGTTTCTAAACTCCATGTTTGTGGGTTCAACACTTGAAATCATGCCCCCACGACTTGAATGCACAGCTCAAGGACTTTAGGAACTTGCACTTCTCCATGCTTGAGCTTCAAATGGAGAACATTAGACATCCTAATCAATGCCAAACTTGGGAAGAGGCCTCGAGAAACTTGGATAACAACCTTAACCTGAAAAATAAAGGAAAACAAGCAAATAAAAGAGAAAATAAACCAAGAAATGCATAAAGAAAGAAATCCAACTAAGAAAATGCAAACTAAAAGAAATAAAGAGTAAAAATAAGGGAAATCTGAGTAAAAGAGCTATAGAATAACATGAAATTCACCCTAAAAAGAACCAAATGAATGTCATAAATGACACTCATCAAACGCTCTCCCCGATCACTCAAGATAGTGACCGAAAGAACGTGAGCAATGTATATCTGAGCCAGCTACCGAAGTGTACAATGTCGATCAACCTCATCGGCCGATAACTCATCAGCAAGAACTAAGTACGGACAAGATTGCGCATACATCTGAAGGGTCTCCGCAAGACGGTCCCACACGAGGTCACACATTCTTTTGTTTGACCCCTTTATAATCACCATAGCTACGGGCTCACCTCCAAAAGGAGAGCCCATAATCATAGAGAAATTGTAAGGGGTAACCATCATCTCTCCCTATGGGAAGTGGAAAGTATTGGAGGAATCCCACCAAAACTCCAACAACTCACGGAGGAAAGCTGACGACTCAGGCTGACTCGATAGATCCCGAAGAGCCGATCTCTGAAAGCTCTACTATACCCCTCATTACGGCGGGTGATCTCTCAAAACGACCTCGCAAGTCACCAGAGCCGTATAGACGCATGCTAGGCTCACTTTGATGAGTGTCATTTATGATACTCTTAGGCTAGGTTTTCTCTATAGTTTTATTCTCATTTTTAGTCTTTTATGTCTTGTTTTTAGGGAACAATGCTTAAATTGCGTGTTTGTGTGTTAGTCTAGAGAATCGTATGCTTTTATTGGTTTTCTTGTCATTTTGTTCATTTCTCGACTATTTCTCTCGCTTCTTTGCTTCCTTGACTTGTTTTATAGGTGTGTTGAGTTTCCCGGGATTTAATTATCAAGGATGAAGCTCGAGTGCCTTCAAGGAGATTAATGGAGCTAAGTTTGGGAATCCAAACATGCAATTAAAGCTAGCTCCGCAAGCACAAGGACCTTGGAAGCAACGCTTTAGCTTGGAATGTTCAAATGCTTGGAAGATAAAGGAGCTACCCTTCTCACGAGCATCACCTCGAGTGCACCAATGATAGGGATGCTCGGGAGCACGGAGTTTGGTCAAGCAAGCGAAGGAGCTAAGGCCACGTGCACCAAGCAGGGGTGCGCGCGCGGCATAGGGGGTGTGTGCGCGCAGACCCAAATGTGCGCACGCGGCTTGGGTGGTGCGCACACACAGCCCTGTCTAGCCACCTTCGCTTGTTTTTTTTATTTATAGCTTTTGACTTTCTTTTTTTGGGACGACATAATTTTTTGTACTTGAGAATTATTTTTCTAGAAATAGTAGAGAGAGAAAGTAGAGAGATAATCTTAAGATTTACTTGATTTGTACTTGAATTTGGTCTTAGATTTCAATTGGATCTTGGAATTCCTTCTTCAATTCAATGAAAATTTGTGAGAATTTTTTACTTTGATTTACTTTTATTGCAATTTCTTCTAGTTTCTTGAATTTTGATTTGGATTACATTCTTTGCTCTAGAATTTGTTGATTGTGATAGAATTTGCTTTGCTTCTCAATTTCACCATGATTAGTGAGTAGATTAGTTTCTAGGGAGAAAGGGAAGCATGCGTTGCTAGTTGATGATCCTAAATTAATTGAAGTGTTGCAATTAAATTGGTTGACATAGTTGTGCATGTGATTAATTAGATTAGGAGTGATCAGCCTATAAGATTAATCTAGATTGCATTGCAAATTATAATGACATGAACCCTTGATTTGAGAATTGCTTTAATTGATTGAATTTGATTGTGATTTTTCCTTGTTAGCCATTCATAGTGAACCCTAGCTTGGCTTATACGAGATAGCTTTTGGATGCCTTTGATTGAAACTATTGTTTGTCCTTTGTGATGTTTGAATCGATTGAGTGATATATCAATTAGTATAATCATTGAGCTTGCATGTGGAACCTATATCCCTAGTGTTTAGCATATTGAATTTCTCGATTTGTCTAGTTTCTTGAACCACCCATAACCATCTACATTCTTCGAACTAGCTTGACATAGGCTATAGCTTGCACCTACTCATTCATTTGGGTTCGACCCTTGACTTACCATATACTCGTATTAGGTTGGTTGAGTGTTTACAAATTTAGTTTGGCTTTAGGAAAAGGTAGATAACGACCTACATTTTCCTCTTGTCAAAATGGTGTCGTTGCCGGGGACAGTGGGTTTTGCGCACGCACCACAGGGGTCAGAGATTTTGCCCTCTTTTTGTTGAAATTTTGGCGGATTTTGAATTTCTCAAGCACCCTACGGTGTGCACGTACGCCCTATCTGCTCACGCGCACCATGGGGGTCAGAGATTTTGGCCCTTTTATTGAACTTTTGATAAATTTTGAACCCACCCAATCACCCCCCTGGTGCGCACGCACCCCCTACCTACACGCGCGCACTGCAGGGGTTAGGGATTTAGGGTGTTTTTGGTGCGTTGCAATCCAAAACAATCCTCCCTGCTGCAGGTGGTGCGTACGCACCCCTCAGCTGCGCGCACGCACCAACCGTAGCAACGAGGGGCTGATTTCGTGCCCCTTTTCACCCTTAATCACCCCCCTTTTCACTCCATTCTCTCTCCCCGACATTCCCCTTCTTTCCTCTCTGAGCTCGACGGTTATATGCTCCCCGCTGAGTAGCGGTCTGACTACCTCTTTCTTCACAGGCTCTAAGTTTTCCATTACTAACTTTTGCTTATCTTTTCCCTTGTGGTACTCTTTTCGCTTCCTTTTTCTTGATTTCCTTTCAACATGCTCATCGGACCTTAGCTTTGAGCCTAGTTATTTCCTGGTCCTAGATGGTTGCTTCAGGGCGGTGATATAGCATTGTTGGGCTATATTTTGACTTCCCTTGAGCTTTACAGATTACCCATCATTGGTTGTGCATGCCATGGCAAGGTGATAAGTAGAGACCACCCCGCCTATTTTGTGAATGAGCAGTCTTCCCATGATTACTGTTTCGGGGTTTTCTGTTGTCCTGCGGGAGAGTTACAATTCCGAGACTGGAACCTGACGCCTGTACCTGCAAAACAACGGAGACTCCTGGTGGTGGGAGCTCCGCCTCCAACGGTCAAGTTAGTACCTGATTAAGGAGTAATTAACGCGGAAATTAAAGTGATTAGGTCTCTCTAGGTCAGAGTGTTTAATGTGAGTTTTTTGCGTAATCCCTCTTAATGAGGATTAAGGGAGGTATTTATAACCTTGGGAAACGTGCCCATCCTAGGTTTAGGTTAACCTAGGGCTGATTGGGCTTCCCTCGGAAGTTGGGCCTGGGTGGCCGGTTTCTCCATTAGGCATGGAGTATGCCACATGTCATGACATAATAGGTCCAAGGTGGACGAATAAGCGTGTGCCACGTGGCAAGCCCTGACAGTTTCAACTGGGGGACACTTGGCAGGACCTGATTGGCCCACGTGGCGCATTTCGATTGGTGGGAGCAAAATCCCCTAATCATTTGCCCCTCACAGGTGGCACGTGACTGGTCACGTGTTACCTGTGACAGGTGTCGCACTGTAACAGGCGACGGCCTGCTACAGGTGTCACTCGGCGAAAGGCCGAGAGATTCTCCTGCCCAAATTTTGAATTCTGGAAGTGACCCTTCGCCTTCTCACTTCGCCTATATAAAGGAGTGTTGACTTCATTTATTTTCACACTTGAGAACTTTTTGAGAGAACATTCGGACCCCTGAACTTGCTCAGACATTTTGGACCCTTTCTGCCTACCGCCTGCTCTGACAAGCCGACTGCAAAGGATTTTCAGAACTTCATCAATCGTCACTCGTTCAGGTAACTGTCGGTTCTCTTACTCTTAATTTTCTTTTTATTCTTTTTTAAAATGGCACCACGGAAGCACACGACACGACCTAGGTTAGTGATCAGCCGGTCACCGGGGACGGCTGAATCTAGGACTAGGAGTGTCGCCTGCCCTTTTCCGGACCCATCTTTGCCCTTTATACAAAGTCCGACTGTATCTGTGTCTATGCAGAGCATGATGGCCAGAACAAAAAAGACTGCCAGGATCTCAAATTCAGACGGCTCCTCCCATAGGGTGCCGATTAGTGAAACATCTGACCAGGCGCCAGATGTGGAAGTGAAACAAAGCGGCTTGAAAGCCGGCAGTTCTGAGGGAGGAGTCAAAGTGACCCCTTCCTATTTTACAGTTGACAATTCTTCATTCTCTCCGACTCCTTTTAAAGGAGAGGAGGCGGGCCCCTCCGGGAGAGGGGAGGAGTCGTCCTCTTCGGACTCGTCAGAGGACGATTCCGAGTCTAGCTCTTCTGGTCATGCTTCTCTGGACACAGAAGAGAAAAACAGTCGCCTGCAAGAGGCGAGGCTTTCTCACGCAGTTGAGAAGGGGGACGATTGGGCGGAGCCATCCGCCTCTTACCGAGAGCAAAATACCCCCTACTACTGCACGGTACCTCGGGGCTGGATCACAGCCATGCAAGAGAAAGTGGAGAGCTTTATGGCAAACCACACAATGGGCCCCAGCTTTTTTAGTGTTTGTGCCGGATCCAGAAGACACAGTCGTCTGGCCGGTTGGTACCAGTTATGATAGCGCCTGATTTGGCTGCTACGAGGCGGCCATCAAGGCTGGGCTGCGCTTCCCACTACATCCGGCTGTTCAGCGGATCTTTGATGGGTATGAGTTGGGGCTATGACAGTTAGCCCCGAACTCCTGGGTCAACGTACTCGGCTATGTGGCCGGGTGCGAACTGCACGGGGTGGAGCCGAGCTTCGAGGCTTTCGCCCACATGAACTACCTCAGCCGGACCCCTAAGGCAGGCGGTACCGGCTGGTATCAATTGACGAGCCACAGGGGCTACCTCATGACGAGAGGTAAAGCAAACAAATGGAAGGACTGGCGGAGCACCTTCCTCATCATTGAGAGTTCAGACACAGAGCTGAACAAGCGCTTCAACAGGTGGAACAGGAATCCGCCCCTTCTTGCAGGCGGCCGCAGCATGCCGCCTGTTCCCCCCAAGGCTAAGAAAGAGATCCTAGATAAAGGACTCTTCAAAGTAGAGTCGAAGGTGAACTCTACTTCAGGGGTATGAGCAAAATTACCGCCTCCAAGACTGTGGCGGCCATGTTGCGGGCCTCCATCATGCAAAAAGCTTCAACCAACTCCCCCAACAAGGGGGCACCCTTGGTGGGCTTCGAACCTTTCACCCTCTTTTTGGAGTTGTGTTTATGCATATACTGACTTCTTCTTTTTTAGACGGGCGCTCCAAGAGCTTCTTCTTGCCAACAGCCGGACCCCAAGGGCCGGAGGACGACTGTTGCGAGCTCTCCTGGTTCTGCCAGGAAACATGCGGCGGCTGAGAAACAGCCGGCCACTTCTTCTAAAACTCCAGCTGGGCCGCCTAGAAGTATGAAGTTGTCCTTGTAAATTTTAGACTTGCTCCCTTTTTTACTAGGTCTAATCCGTTTGTTTATGCTTGATGCAGCCGGCCCTCAGGAGCCTGACTTGGTCGAGGTGGCCAAGTCTATGATCAAGGCCGTTCCTCCAGCTGAAAGGGAGGCGGTCAGGGGTGTCGGCACCCTTGACCTAGACGGGATTGCAGGGGTCCTTGCTCAGGTATACTTAGCATATTTTTGAGTATTTGAATTCCAGGACGCCTGTTTTCTTTTTGTTTGGAAACTGACGCATGTTCCCCTTTTTACTTAGGCCCTGCTCCGAGTGAACGGCCTTCGCAAGCCGCTTGACCGGAAGAACAAAGAGGTAAAGGCTGCAAAAGCTATGGACGCCTCTGACTGTGATAAGGCAATGTTTCAAATTGCCCAAAATGAAGTTCTGACCATTGATATTCTTTATTATCAGGCGCAGGCTACCGCCGCTATCCGGGCTCAGTTAGAGGCGGCCCAGAAGAGGAATGGCGAGCTGGAGGCGACCATCAACACCCTCAAGGTCGAGCTGAGACCTCTTCGCCACAAGATGTCCTCATACGAAGCCTTGGAGAAATCCTTGGCCAACGTAAAGGAACGCCTGGTGACCCAAGAGAAGAGTCTTACTCAGGAGCTCTCGGAAAAGGCCGAGCAAGAAAAGAAAGAGCTGGTCCGGGAGATGATGGAAGACTCTGCTCAAATCCAGCGCATGACTTGGGGCCGCCTCTTCCCCAATGCCGACTTTGCCTCATGGGAAAAAACGTACCGCCAGTGTTCTGATACATATAATCAAGAGATCCTGGCGGCTGCTGAGGAAGAGGCGTTGGAGGAAGCGTTGGAGGAGGAGGAGCCGGTAGTGGCGCTTGTGCCGCTTGGGGGTAATGCATCAAAGAAGGATGCAGCTGAAGCCGAGTCCAGCAAGAAGAGTGTTAACCAGGCGGCAGCTACTAATATTGAAGATCTGCCCCCTTCTTAAGCTTTATGTCTTCTTTCCACGGCCTGCGTGCCGTTTGTTTTGTATTTACCCGGCCAGGGGGCCGGGGCTCTGAATATTTTGCCGGTCTTTAATGACCGGGTTCTTTTTAATGAATTTTTTGTTTTGCTTCAAATTTGTTCAAGTATTGAATATTCTGATATCCAATTGTACACTATACCGACTGTTTTATATGGCCGATAGTTGCAGACAGGTACGGATAGTTAGTCACGCCGCCTATGCCCCTGGACGACTGGTTGTCTGTTTCCAGGCTAGACGATCAGTCGGCCATTTATCCAATCGGTATTCGAACCATTTTAAAGACTGGATCCCCTTTAGGCAGGCGGTCCTGTCATTTGTAAAATTAACCAAGTAGGAAAGTGGTTTGACCAAGTAAACATGATTGTTACCTAGTCGCCAAGTAACTGAGTAGTAGAGGTATCAAGCGGTTGGTACCGGTTGTTCCCCTTTATTCGCCAATGTTCGTTGGCTTTTAACTCATAGGTTGTTAACCTAGCAGGAGTAGTGGTTGAGAGCCCCTGTTTGCTAAAAACAGGCGGACAACTCATACCTTTTAGGCTCCATACTAAGTTTGAGAGAGTGACTATGAGTTAACTTTGGTGTTACTCAGTCGCCGTCACTCCTGCTTGAGTAGTAAAGGTACCAGGCGGCGGAGGCTGGCTGAACCTTTTGATTCGCCAATGTTTGTTGGTTATTAACTCAAGAGGTACCCCCTGCATTTATCCCAAGTAATACAGGCGGTCATCTGACTCAGATGTCAACTGCTACCACTGGTTTGGTTAGTGATAGAGTTATCCTTGTCTCAAAAACGGCTACGTGGTTGCCCTTGGGGACAGTCGTATAGGTTCCGTGTAATTAGTTTATAGAGCAATGTTCCACCCAAAAGGGAGCTGCTCTCTGCGACGAATTTCATCCAGAGGGATGCCGCCGGACGCCTGCTATGATGTTGGGACAAGTCGTATTAGTTATGAAGATTTGATCAGTTGGCTTGGCGCCTGGTCTGATCATTCGGCCTGTGCCCTTGGTTAGTTCTTGGTGAACGTAGGTGCTAAGGAAAAGGAGGGTAGCCGCCTGTTAGGCACAGGGTCGGCCAGGCCCTAATCTTTTTTAGCTAAGTATAAGGGGGGTGGCTGTGTGCTTTGGAACCAGTCGGCCATCTTCTATGGAGAGTAGCCGACTATATGTCCAGACGACATGCCCCTATGGTGAGTAAAATACTCAATGGAGAGTAGCCGACTGTAAAGGTACAGACGGCATGCCCCTCTGAAGATAGAGTAAAATACTCAATGGAGAGTAGCCGACTGTAAAGGTACAGACGGCATGCCCCTCTGAAGATAGAGTAAAATACTCAATGGAGAGTAGCCGACTGTAAAGGTACAGACGGCATGCCCCTCTGAAGATAGAGTGAAATACTCAATGGAGAGTAGCCGACTGTAAAGGTACAGACGGCATGCCCCTCTGAAGAGAGTAAAATACTCAATGGAGAGTAGCCGACTGTAAATGTATAGGCGGCCTGCCCCTCTTTAGTAAGAATAAAAATTAAACATGGAGAGTAGCCGACTGTTTGTTAGTAGGCGTGCCCCTCTTAGTAAAAAATTGAATATTAAGTACGCAAACTTTTATTAAGTAGCCCTTGACTATTTACATCATTCAAAAGAAATTTTTCTTAAGATTGTCTACATTCCAAGTTCGAGGCAACGGTTGGCCGTCTGGTGTTTCCAGACGGTAGGTACCGTCCCTGACCTCTTCACAGATTCGGTAGGGTCCTTCCTAGTTGGGATTTAGTTTGCCAGACTCATTAGCCCTACCAACTGCTTCCATTTTTCTAAGTACAAAGTCCCCCACTTTGAGTGGACGCCTGTGTACTTTTTTGTTGTATGATCTAGTCATTCTCAGGCGGTAAATTTCATGGCGCAAGACAGCATTGCCCCTCCTTTCAGGAAGTGAGTCTAATGCCAGGCGCATGGCTTCCCAATTTGCCTCTTCGTCATATAGCATTACTCGAAGAGTCGGCTCGTAGTGTTCTATTGGAAGAACAGCTTCCGCACCATAAGTTAGGAGGAATGGAGTTTCTCCAGTCGCCCCTTTTTCAGTCGTCCTAATGGCCCAGAGAACATGTGGTAATTCATCCGCCCATAGGCCGCCTGCTCGTTCAATCTTTTTCTTGAGACCGTCTGAGATGATTTTATTAAAGGCTTCTACCTGGCCGTTTGCTTGTGGACGGCCGACAGATGCAAAGTAGTGTGCAATTCCTTGGTCACCCAACCAGCTTTTGAGAACAGGCGTCTCAAATTGGGGACCATTATCAAAAACCATAGACATGGGAACCCCGAACCGAGTGATGACATTTTTCCAAATGAATGAAATTACATCCTTCGTCTTGATTCCCTTTACAGCCTCCGCCTCTACCCATTTAGTGAAGTAGTCGACGGCAACAAGTATGTACCTCCTTCCGCCTGTAGCAGGCGTATATGGACCCAGAATATCCATGCCCCACTTAGCAAACGGTAGTGGGCTATGAATGGTAGTGAGGTCAGTAGCCGGACGATGAATTAGCTTGCCAAACCTTTGGCACTTGTCACATTTTTTCACCATCTCCATTGCATCTGCTTCTAAAGTAGGCCAAAAGTAGCCCTGCCGCCTTGCCCGTTGATAAGTGGCATTTATGCCACTATTTAGATCCTCTAATCGCGGTATTTTTCTACGTTTGTCCCTTGTTTGTACCCCCTTTTGCTCCGTTTCTCTCTTTATTATGTTTGTGTGCTTTTCCTCGTGTTTTGTAGGCTTTTGGAGTTGATTTTGAGAGAATGAAGAGCTTGGAGAATTGGAGTTCATTTGAAGAGCTACAAAGGAAGTTAAGGAGCAAGCAAGCAAGGCCATGCGAACAGCGCGGGTCGCGCTTTCAGAATGGCGCGGGCGCGCCAAACCCAGCGCGGGCGTGCCTAACATTGGGGTCGAAAATATTGGAGGCAGAATGTAGGCGCGATTTGGGCGCGGCTTAGGCGCGGGCGCTCCTATCATAGGCGCGGGCGCTCCTAACATAGGCGCGGGCGCGCCTAAGTTAGGCGCGGGCGCTCAAGGGCCTGAACTCCAAAACTAACCTTTGTTCACTCTTTTAGCCATAACTTTTGATTTACACATCGGATTGCGGTGATTCAAATTGCGTTGGAAACTAGACTTGAAGAGCTTTCCAACGATAGGTCGCACGCTACAAGAAGCCTCCTAGAACAGAAGTTATGGATATTTTAATTTGAATGTCGCTGCCAGGCCGAAACCCAGATTGGCGCGGGCGCGCCATTCTACTGCGGTTCTATTTTTAGCCCGATTCTCTCCTATTTTTGAAAGAAGTTTTGGTGGTGGGTTTCTTTGGGGGTTTTCTCTCTCCTCTTTGAGGGGTTAAACCCTAACATCTCTCCATCAATCTTCACATAAATTAGGCTTAGATTTAGTTTTAATCTTTGTTTTTATACTTTACAATGTAGATTAAGAGTAATTTAGGGTATTTTAGAGAGAGAAAGTGAAGAGCTTCAATGGTGGATTGAAGAAGATGAAGATGCAAAGTGACATTGTTTTGGATTCCTTTTCAATACTTCAATGAGCATTCTAAACTCTATCTCATTTATTGTTCTTTCTTAATTTCTTGCTTGATTAGAGTAGTTGTTTAGTTTAATTGCTTCTCTTTGTTCTTCTTGTTGGGTTTTGTGTTAGTTGTTCATGATTAGTGAGTAATTCCCTTTACTAAGGGATTGGTGATAGCATGTGGTGAATCTTGAATGTATTAGGCTAGACAAATGTTGGTTATATGTGATTAAATATACCTTGTAACCATGTTTTACTAATTACTCCATGTGAATGGCCAATCATGTGTTGTAATTGGGTGGATTGAACTAAGTTATGACGATAGTGTAACTTAGGGATATCCATTAGGTGATCGATTCTATGCAAAAACCTCAACTTTCACAGCTTATGACGATAGTATGAGCATGTGTTAAGTTGGGAAAGCCTTTGACCCCGATAGGTGGTTAGATGGTATTGTTGGTATTACCTTATATGAGATATTTGGTTTGCATGTAAACTCATTTCCATTGCCTAACTTTATTGAAGATCATTGTCATGTTTGACCCTCTCCCTTGGTGTTAGTTTAACTTAATATAAATCTCATTTTTGTTTATGGTTCTATCCATCCTATCTCTTTGACCTAGCTTAATTGGTGGTGGTGTTGATAGTGTTTATGTCGTCTCCGTGGTTCGACCCTCTACTTACCACTAAACTTGTTTAGTGTAGGTGTAGGTTTATAAATATTGTTTGGTTGAGGGTAGTTAGTCCAACGACCTAATTATCCTTCACCACCCGTTGAGCAAGCGTCCTACCGCCTATATGAGAAGCACAGTAACCAGAGTGAAGATCGTCTTGTATCTCTCGTCCCTTTTCTGGAGTAACACACCTTAAGAAGGGTTGAAGGTACCCGTTTTTGTGAAGTTCTCCCTTTATTATTTCAAAACTGGTTGCTCGTTTTTTCAGTGCTGCCGCCTGTTGATGATCATCCGGCAGGGTACCGTTTGTCAGATATGCCCTGATTGGATCCATCCAGGTTGAGCTTCTGTCTAGGATTGCAATAGGTTATTCCTCAATGCTTCTCCTAACCATTACTTCCCAAAAAACAGTTCGAGGAGTATCACAGGAGGCGGATGATGCTAATTTCGAAAGTGCATCCGCCTGGTTGTTTTCTGATCTCGGCACTTGGATTAGATGGAAATCCTCAAGGGAGCCGACTGCTTGTCGGACTGCCTTTAAATACTTGATCATGGCCGGATGGGTTGCTTCGTATTCACCATTGTACTGACTCACTATCAATTGTGAATCGGAATAGGCGTCTATTTTTCTTGCCCCTGCCGCCTTGCACATGCGGATTCCGGCTAGTAAAGCTTCATATTCTGCCTCATTGTTTGAGGCCTGAAAACTGAAGCGTAACGCATACTCGTACCTGTCGCCCTCTGGCGACTGACATATGACGCCTGCTCCACAACCATTTGAAGTAGAGCTTCCGTCCACATATACCTTCCAGACTTGGTCTGTAACTTGAGAGTCAGGAGGACGAGTCATCTCAACAATAAAGTTAGCAAAGGCTTGCCCCTTCACTGCTTTTCTAGGCTCGAAAGTAACTTCGAGGCTCTGTATTTCTATGGCCCATTTGATCATTCGGCCTGACGACTCCATGATGGTCAGTGGCCGCTTGATAGGTTGGTCTGTATACACGACGACTGCATGTGCCAAAAAGTAGGGCTTCAATTTTTTAACAGCCATGAAGAGTGCAAGACCAAATTTCTCCACTAAGGGATACCTCAACTCGGCATTTTTCAGTACCTGACTGACAAAGTAGACCGGGAGCTGACAGCCGTCTCTTTCAGCAAGGAGAACAGCGCTTAACGCATGATCAGAGACGGCCAGGTACATGTAGAGTGTTTCTTTGGGCAAAAGGCTGACCAGCCTCGGCAAGGAATGCAAGTGAACTTTCAATTTATGGAGGCCGCCTCGGCATCCGGCCCCCATTCAAACCTTGCCTTTTTCTTAATTGCCTGGAAAAAGTATAGGCATTTGTCGCCTGATCGGCTTAGAAATCTTCCCAAGGCCGCCAGACAACCTGTTAACTTCTGAACCTCTCGGATGGTACGAGGCGACTGCATGTCAATGACCGCCTGCACCTTCTTAGGGTTCGCCTCTATTCCTCTCTGATTGATAAGGAATCCGAGAAATTTCCCAGACTCAACTCCAAAGACACATTTCTTGGGATTGAGCATGACATGGTGCCGCCTGAGTGTGGCGAAAATTTCTCGGAGGTCCGACAGATGATCTTTCTGAAGTTTAGTCTTGACAATCATATCATCAATGTATGCCTCGACGTTTCTCCCAATCTGATCAAAGAACACAGTGTTTATCATTCGCTGGAAGGTAGCCGGGGCATTCTTAAGACCAAACGGCATGACCGTGTAACAGTATAACCCCTGATCAGTGACGAAGGCCGTCTTCTCCTGATCTTTCTTCCATAAAGGAATTTGATGGAAACCAGAGTAGGCGTCCATAAAGCTCATCAAAGCATGGCCGGCTGTTGAGTCAACTAGGTTATCAATTTTAGGCGGAGGGTAACTGTCTTTGGGGCACGCCTTGTTTAAGTCTGTGTAGTCTACACACATTTGCCAGGTGCCATTCGGCTTTTTAACAAGCACCACATTTGCAACCCAGTCTGGGAAGTAACATTGCCGAATGAACCCTGCATCAAGTAATTTTTTAACTTCGGCGGCTGCCGCCTGACTTCTTTCTTCGCCATGGTTCCGCTTCTTCTGCCTTACCGGCTTCTTTTTTGGATCCACGGCCAGTTTATGTACCGCCAGATCAGGACTAATGCCTGACATTTCATGGACTTCGAATGCAAAGATGTCCTTGTATTCTTTCAATAGTTTGTGAAAGTCGTCACCAAGGTCTCTCAGAGCAGTCGTCCCAACTTTGACTGTTCGCTCAGGATGTGAGTCGTCTAAGATCAAGTCCGTATGCTCACCAGCCGGCTGAGGACGGAATTCATCCGACCGCTCCTCTGCCAATGATTGCTATTTTTTGTCTTTTCTTGCGGCCCCTGTCTGGGATGCTTTTCTCTTCTTGTCGCCTGCTTCTTGAACAGGCGCACTCTCCTTGACATTGTCAAGGTCTGTTTTTCCACCACTTGACCCAGTGGCCATAACAGTGGGCTTGACATCCGAGAGATAGCACTCTCGGGCCATCTTCTGATCTCCCCTTAGGGACCCGACTGTTCAATTATCCCTCTCAAACTTGAGCAACATAAGAGATGGGATTATAACAGCCTTGGACTTATTCAGGGTTGGTCGTCCCAGAATCATGTTGTAGGCCGAGAGTTCTTCTACTACCAGGAACCGGACTACCATGTGTCGTCCTTCCCCTTTTTCACCCAAGCGGATGGGTAAATCCACTCGTCCCAGTGGGTGGACGACTCCTCCTCCAAAACCTACTAAAGGGTGGGATGCCGGATGTATGCAATCAGTCTGATATTTTAGTTTCGACAGACATTTGCTACTGATGAGATCTGAGGAGCTTCCGGTATCTATGAGGATTCGGCCAACTCTTTGGTTGGCCACTTTACATTCAATAACGATAGGGTCGTCATGCGGCCCTCTTACCCCTCCTAGATCTTCTTCAGTGATGACAATCTCAGGAAATGAATATTTGGAGGGCCGTTCTTGGTGAACGGAATTTACATATAACCGTCTGATGTTGTCTTTGTTGCCCCTAATAGTGGGGCCGCCTCCTGAGAAGCCGCCTGCAATGGTGTAGACGACTGCATCATCTGTATCGGAGTTGTCGGCCTGTTGATTCTTTTTGGCCGACTGCTTTTTTGAGGAAGTGTTCCCCGTAGATTCCTGGACATAAATGTCAAGATCACCTTGCTCAGCCAAGCGGTCCAGATACCGCATGAGACTGATGCAATCATTGGTATGATGACCAACATCTTCATGATAAGCACATAATTTATCTTGGTTTCGGTTGTTTGCAGAACCCTTCATGGGGACCGGCTTCTCAACTGAGATCCGTCCCTTGATTTCTTTTAGGATAAACTGGTTATCCTTGTTAAACGCATAGTTTGGGGAGTATGGTTTGAATTCTTTTTTCTTTTTCTGGGCCGGCTATTTAGAGGAATCATCCGCCCATACCTCTTTTCTCTTCTCGTCTTTGTTGGACGACTGTTTCTGTCGTCCTTCTCTTTTGTCGGACCTTTTCCCGTCTGACTATTTTACCGTACTACAAAGATCAGTCGCCTGTATATAGGCTTCCGCTTCAATCAAGGCCTCTTGAAGAGTCGCCACCCTCTTTTGGACCAAATCAAATTTGAAGGTCGACCCGTCTTTGAGACCTCTGAAAAAGTCAGTATAGGCTACTTCATCCGGTAACCCCTGAATCTGTATTCTCATCAGGTTAAACCGCCTGATGTAAGAACGAAGCCCCTCCTTCTCACCCTGCTGAATTGTTTCTAAATCAAGGGTCGTCTTCTTCGCAGGGATGTTCATGGCGAAGTTGGAGGTGAATAAATAAGCAAGCGTCTTGAAGCTATTTACACAACCAGTCGGCAGGTTGCCGAACCATTATTGTGCGATTCCTTTGAGAGTCGCTGGGAAACACTTGCACCAAGTGGGATCATCCAACCCTTGAAGGTACATCAGGTTGGTGAAGGCCATAAGATGGTCTTCTGGGTTAGTAGTGCCGTCATAGGCGCCTACTAATACATTTTTCACTTTGGCCGGCTGAGCGGCTTCAGTAATTTCCTTGGAGAAGGCCGACGGCTGTTCACCAAGTCTAAGCAACCGTAGCTGCGAGTCCATAGGTTGGACATTTTTTGCTGCATGACCACCAAACGGAGGTGGCTGTAAAAAATACTGTTGTTGCGGCACAAACGGTAAGTTTGGTACCGCCTGGTCGCTATGAAAGCCGGACTGACGGGAGGTGCCGCCTGACTGACTCTTATGATACGACTGAGTATGCCTCATTGAGGTATTTCGCAGACTGTCTTGGTAGTTTGAAGTAGAGGCCGACTCTGACAATCGGTCACTCTTCTTCTGCTCTAGTAGTAGCCGAGCGTCTGTGTATGATTTCCTCGACCCGTCCGCCTGAATATGACGATCAGGTTTCCTATTTCCTGGAGTAGGAAAACGGTATTTTGTGAAATCAAGGGCAGGTGGCTCCCGCTTCCTAGATTTAGGATGAGGAGTCGCCTCTCGCCCTTGAACTGGCTTCCTCTTCTGTGAAGTGGAGGGTTTCTTAGCCGACTGCTCCTTGTCCAGAGCAGGCGGCTTCTTGTTGATCAACTCTTGAATTTCTCCCTTGAAGTCCCTCATGAAGGTCATGAGTTCACTCCTTGTGATGGGAGCAGACCCATCAGTCGGCTGTTGCCGAACAGGCGGTGCGCCTGCTGGCTCGCTTCCTGTATGAAGATGTTCCCGTTCCCTCCTTTCGGTATGACGGGTACGTCGGGCCCTTAGGGTCCCGTCTGAAGCTGTGTGAGCTTCAACTTCAAATTCATTCTTAGTATCGTGGTCCGACTGAACTTGAGGGTCGTCTAGGGGACGCCTCTCTTCAGGAGTCGGTACAGACTTGGATGCCATCTCAGAAGTACTCTCCCCACAGACGGCGCCAGATGTTTCGGGGTTTTCTGTTGTCCTGCGGGAGAGTTACAATTCCGAGACTGGAACCGGACGCCTGTACCTGCAAAACAACGGAGACTCCTGGTGGTGGGAGCTCCGCCTCCAACGGTCAAGTTAGTACCTGATTAAGGAGTAATTAACGCGGAAATTAAAGTGATTGGGTCTCTCTAGGTGAGAGTGTTTAATGTGAGTTTTTTGCGTAATCCCTCTTAATGAGGATTAAGGGAGGTATTTATAACCTTGGGAAACGTGCCCATCCTAGGTTTAGGTTAACCTAGGGCTGATTGGGCTTCCCTCGGAAGTTGGGCCTGGGTGGCCGGTTTCTCCATTAGGCATGGAGTATTCCACATGTCATGACATAATATGTCCAAGGTGGACGAATAAGCGTGTGCCACGTGGCAAGCCCTGACAGTTCCAACTGGGGGACACTTGGCAGGACCTGATTGGCCCACGTGGCGCATTCCGATTGGTGGGAGCAAAATCCCCTAATCAATTACGTTGTAGGGTGATGGAGACTCTATCACTAAGAATTCAACTTGAACATCTTGTCGCCTTGACCTCTCTCCGACTCAGATTGAAAGCTTGATTATACCCTCAGGAGTCAGTTCGGACCCATTTAACCTGGTGAATTCATAGCTCACCCTTTTTAAGTCTTTTCTATCCAGCTTTAGCTCTTTGAATGGGCTGATATATATATAATGTTGGTTGAGCTTCCACCATTGATTAGTACTCTATCCACCTCCCAGTTTGTAATTCTCATTGTGACTATTAGAGGGTCATCATGAGTATAGATTTTGCCTTTTTGGTCATACTCGTCAAATGTAGCTCGTGGTGAGGAAGTGGCTCCCATCTGCGCTTTTCATTGTAATTTATCTGTTGGATCATTGCTCGCAAGTCAGCCCTTGCTCTATTCACAGTTCCACAATGTATTGGTCCACCATTGATTACATATACCCTACCTTCTAGCTTGTTGTCTCGGTCTCTACCCTCAGCTGGGCCTTTATGACCTCCTATGCGGTCATGGCCAGTCTTATCCTTTTCCCTTCTCCTGACTAAGTCTTCTATGTTGTCCTTCAAGTGTGTGCATTCGTCGGTGGTATATCCATGGTCCTTATGGAATTCATACCACTTGCTAGGATCACGGTTTCTATTCACCATCCTGGGTGGTCTCTGCCATTTATCATCAGCTTTGTTCACACTGAAAATATGGGACTTGGAATGAGTAAGCGGAGTGTACTGATCAAACCTTCTGTTTGGGGTAAAAATACCCTAAACACGTGGCCCAATGGCCTAGTGACACGTGGCATCCAGCCGTTGGTCAGCAGTGCTCCAATCCTCTACTGACACGTGTCCTCTAAACCCTAAAAGGGAAACCATCCCTTCCCCACTATAAATAGTGGAAGGACCCTCATTAATGGGGGGTTGGAACATTTGTTGTTCACATTGAATACTCCTCAAAAAGAAAAACACTTACCCCGAGCAATATTAATTGCAGAATTCTCCCATTACGCGAGAAGTAACTTCCACATTACGTGCATTCTACCTCCCGTATCTTTACTAACTTGATCGTCGGAGGCGGAGCTCCTACCCCCAGGAGTCTTCGTGATTTTGCAGGCACAGGCGTCGAAGGGCATTCTTGGAATTGTAACTCTCCCGCAGGACACATCAAAAAACCCCGAAACATTTGGCGCCGTCTGTGGGGAGAGTACTTCTAAGATGACTTCTGATACTGTGTCACCGAATCAGGGCAAACGGCCTGTGGTCGAGCCTGAGGTCCAGACGGACCATGAAAGTGGCGACGAAATTGAAACATATGTGGCCCCGGATGGGTCTTTCAGAACGAAGCACCCTCGTGCTAAAGATAGAAGAGAACGGGAAATCAGCCAAGCTGCTCCCAACAACCCAGCCGGGCAACCGGCTGGAATTGCCCAAACGGTGGAGGGCTCAGCCCCCGTTACAAGAAACGAACTCATGTCTTTCATGAATAGTTTCAAGAGTGAGATCAAGAGCCTCATCCGGTCAGCTACTCCAAAGAAGGGTCAGCCGGCCAAGAAGCCTTTTGGAAAGAAGGCGGTCAAAGAACGAGTTCCTACCCCTCATCCCAAGCCAAAGGAGGGGGAGGGCTTAAGGTTTAATCCAAGCAGACTCCGTTTTCCTCAAGGGGAGCTGCGAAAGGCCATCCGGCACGTACAGCCGGATGGCTCCAAGAAAACATTCTCAAACGCCCGCACATTTCTCCAAGAGAAGCGAGGTCAGGCGTCTGCGTCGGCCTCAACGTCGACCTTCCCGGACAGTTTCCATGACGTCTCACACAGGCGTACGGGAACGAACCTTAGGAGCCAGACGGGCGAAGCTTCTGCCCGGTCTGGACCCAAAGTGATCCAGCCTGGCCTATTCGGCACACCGAATGGGTTGGGTGGATCCCCTTTCATGTCACCGGGTCTTTTCGGTGGGCAAGCGCAGCAGCCGTTCCAACCCACGGACTAGCAGCTGCGCCTGCTAAATTTGGGGGAACAGCCAACGGCGTTCTCACCAGAGATAACCCAGGCGGCACAGCCGCCTAAGATCAAGAATGTTTTGGTGGGGGCCTATGATGGCACCACCAACCCAGAAGACCATCTAATGGCCTACTCTAACCTCATGTACCTCCAGGGGTTAGATGATGCCGTCTGGTGTCGATGCTTCCCGGCTACCCTCAAGGGCATAGCCCAGCGGTGGTTTGGTAACCTACCAGCCGGTTGCATCAACAGCTTTCGAACTTTGGCGTACTTGTTTACGTCAAATTTCTCAATGAATATTCCTGCCAAAAAGACTAGCCTCGACCTAGGGGCAATACAGCAGGGCGACCGGGAGGGCCTCCGGTCGTACGTCAGACAATTCAATCTGATGAGAATTCAGATTCCAGGACTATCAGACGAAGTGGCCTATACAGACTTCTTTCGAGGTCTGAAGGATGGGTCGATCTTTAAGTTTGACCTCGTCCGGAAGAGGGTTGCTACCCTCCAAGAGGCGTTAATTGAAGCTGAAGCCTATATACAGGCGACGGAGCTTTGTGTTGTCAAGCAGCCGTCAGATTATAAAAAGTCTGACAAAAAAGAGAGCCGGCAACAGCATCAGCCGGCAAGAAAGGAAGAAAAGAGAAAAGGGGTCTGTCAACTGGTCCCTTGCTTAGCTGGTGAACCTCAGGTTAGATGTTCCTACCCCTCCTTCTAGCGCCAATTGTTGCAAGTGTGGATCCAAGGGTTCTATTAGTATGAGCTGAGTCCCGTTGACCTGCGCAAGGCAACACACGTGAACTGCCCTCAGGGGTGGCTCGAGGAACCCCCCACCGATGCTTAAGTTATAATGTGTTTAGAGAGAGAAAGCGTACTTAGAGAGATGTAGAGAGT
Source organism: Chenopodium quinoa (assembly GCF_001683475.1). Taxonomy (NCBI): domain Eukaryota; kingdom Viridiplantae; phylum Streptophyta; class Magnoliopsida; order Caryophyllales; family Amaranthaceae; genus Chenopodium; species Chenopodium quinoa. The sequence continues at coordinate 1,002,675 of NW_018743070.1, read as the reverse complement.
GTAATAACTTATGTGTCTAACCTCTTTTCTGTTGTACTTTATCCCTTATTTATAGGTGTACGATCTCCTCTGTAGAGAGTCTTACTTGGTCAGCCTTAAATTGCTTCCAATGTTAATGTTAATTTTATTGTTTTTATGATCACCATATTGCATGTTAATGAGAATATGTAATTGAAAATCATGACTAATATGATAATTTGGACAACTGGTTAGGTTCCTTTTTAATCTTTATATTTAATCGAAGTGATCACAATATTTTAGAATTATATGTAGCATTAATATTCAACTTATTTAGCATAATAATAGTTTGGAGCGAATTGAATATTTTGTTTGTATGCCTTTAAAATCGCAGTAAATACTTTTTACTATAAGGATCAAGTAGAGGCCAATGTGGGCGAATGTGACTCAATGACTCACTTCGTACCATCATCCCCGATCCTTCTTTAGTGGTTTCGAACCACATGGAGTTAGTAATTTCATGGATTAGGAATGGGGTGTAACCTTCACGAGTCAATCGTTAATGCCTTTTGTTGTCCCTTAATCGTGGTTGTCTTTTATGATCCGTGAACGGTTTACAAGTTCCTTACAAACTTGTTGGAAGCTCCCTACTTTCCTTGTCCCTAATCGTATATGTCAATTCTCACTTCCTATGAGTGTCAAGCATATTCACACATGCTAACGTAGGTGTGCTTCAAACGACGCCTACAATTATGAACAAATACGTCAGATTCCCAACTTAGAGTGTCGAAATCGAGCATCGCAAGTCGAGTCGATTTTATGAATCAAGAAGACGAGAAAATAAGTCAAATGACAAGTCATTAGACCTAGCCTCGGATTGACAGAGCCAATCGAGGACTAGGCCGCACTAGCTATCTAGCAGCGAGGCTGTGCAAGCTTAGCTTGCTGGTTAAGCTAGCAGCGCTAGCGTTAGCCCGCAAGCATGCAAGCAGGCCGATAGTAGAAGGGCTAGCACTAGCCCGCAAGCATACAAGTGAGCCTAGCAGTAGCCCACTAGCTCGCATGGGCTTGCGGCATGCTGCAAGCCTAGCCGATGGGCCAAGGATGCAACATGGCATACCTTAAGGCCCAAGGCTTAGGGTGTGCCATGCACATGTGGTTTGTCATCCCTTGTATGACCAAGTGTGCCATGCACAGGGGGTTGGTGGGTTTATGCTTGCCCTCCAAGGATGGGTTTGTGGATCCTTACCTTCTACCTCCCACATGTTGACACTTGTCATTTGATTATTGCATAACTAATTAATTTAATTTGGAATTAAATTAATAGCTTATTTTTCTCACCATATCATTTCTCTCACATGGAAAGATGATTGAAATTTTTGGGATCCTTTGCCTATAAATACCAACCTTAGGAGTTGGGATTATTCACTTGAGTTAGCTCTATAAGGCATCTCCAAAAGAGAGAAAACCTTTAAGTTCATAAAACTCGAGTAAGTTTATTTTTGGTCTAACTCGACTAAACTCCGAGTAAGGATCGGACGGGTCGTGTTGCGGGTGGATTTTCGTTGGAGGTCTACGCGCTTGCGGGACTCGTAGCCTTCGAAGTAAGAGCTTGTAAAGCGAGCGAAGCGCGCATCAAGGGTAATATTGTCTTTCTCCTTATATTTTTAATCACGCTTATTAGTTATATTAATTGTGAGCGGGTCATGGGGTCGAGTTTTGTTTTCGCGGATAGTCAGACTTTCCGAAACCCAACAAGACCGTATTTTCGTGTCAAAGGTGGGTTGGTCCACTTGGAACCTTTCCTATGGTGACACGTGTCACCTCATAGGGCCATGTGGCATGGGTAATTTTACCCAAAACACAAACTACAAATTAATGTGTGTTATATGTATAAAAATTACAAATTTACTATGTATTAATAAGATCTTTTTTCCATATAATTTTATTTCTTATGTATAATCTAATCTTATGATTAAAGGAGTAAAATTCAAAATCATATATTAGACTTTTTCTAATCAAGATAAAAAAAAAAAAGATGTAATCATAATTGTGGAGAAAATAATAAATTTTTAATCTAATATGGTTAGCATATATGTTCTTGAAGTGTTCCTTTCTTTTAAGTGTGTATATTTTTTATTTTAATGAAGCAACTTGAATGCCTTCTTTTTTATCGTATATAATTGACTCAATGCTTCTTAGGGTTGCTTAAAGTTGTTAATTTTTACGGTTTCAAAATGCCATCAACCATACAAATTAAGGGGGGGCGTTTGTTCCACCCAAAATAAAAATTTCATTACCTTTGTTGACCTTGACATGTTTAGGAGAGTTTGCCAAAGGGTTAACCAGATTTAAGATGTCTGACTTTAAACATTGTACCAAAGGGTTATCCAGTGGTAAAAGGATCATTGTCCCAAATAAATGCTGCCATAATACCAGGCCCAATTTAGCGAACCCAATTCAAAGTCAAGAAGAAGAGGCATTTATGTAGTTAGAAGTAAATTCAAAAGTGAGTGTGTGGTTGGCGCCAAGAAGAATCAATCCACTGACAGCTATAAGGAGATCATGGGGAATTTTCAATGCCTATAAATAGAGGAGTAATTTTCAGAAGAAAGACATCAAACAAAAGCATTCCATTTTTCTTAAATGAATTCTTTAGCTTTCTTAGTTTTCCCTTAAATTAGTAGCCAAACAATAATTTAGTTTACTTAATATGTATTTCATATCGTCCGTTTATTCCAATTGTATATGAAAATGGAGGTAATTCTTCCTTCTTCTAGTACATTATAGCATTGACTTCATCTTTTAATTAATGAAAAGCATATGCATCTTTTGTAAATTATTATCTATTCCTTTCTTTGGTGATTTAACTTTCCTATAACTTCTTCGAGGATAACTTCTTTACTTATTTGTTGTGTTATGTTAGTGAGGTCCGTTATCAATTTTAAACTACACTACTACAAAACATGAAAAACTAACCACCAATTATGTATAGACCCGTTATTTAAATAACGGGTCTATTTGATGCAAGAGATCCAATATTAAAAATGATTGTTCTCTTAATTGTATTGGGCCCCCAACTTTAATAGGAGAAATATATTGAGAGAGACAGGAGACCCGTTGTCTAATTTAATAGGTCTGCCACCTTTATTCATGAGTGAGACACTGACGCTCTATCACCTGTATTCATTTAATTCTCTTCTTACGGAGTATTTACGGGTATTTTTCCACAAACCCTACACTAAACCCGCCGTCAATCGATCACTTCCATCCACCACTTAAATTGTAAAAATATCTAAGACATGGATTCTTTCTTTCTTTCATATTATCAACATGGTTCCGAAAGTATGAACCCCACGAGCAGCACCAAAGAGAAAGACACAACAACAATCAGATTGTTTATGTTAAATTTAATTTTTCATGTTTGGACCAAGATAGATTCAGATTTGTCCCAATAAATTTAGCAGGTTCGAATCATGTTATTAGATTGGATAAGGGTTCTTTCCATAAATACAATAAAACATATACCAAATTCAAAGTGAAAGACAAGGCCATAAAATTGAGATTCATCTTTGGAACAAACACTAGTTTGTTTGGATAAAGAAAAGGAACGAAAAGAAGATGAGGGAGAGGAAGAAAAAATAATTCTCTCTGTCCCAAAATATAGTTCTCATTTGGAAGGGAGGGGAGAAAAAAATAATATTTTCTCTGTCTCAAAATATAATTCTCATTTGGAAAATAACACGGGATTATGAAATGATAGGAGGAAATACTAAAAGTACATTGAGAAACCAGTTGATGATCATTTGCAAAAACGAAGAGAGAGAAATGTAATTTACTTTTTCAATAAGTAAAAAATTAACAAAAATATTTACATGCCCCAATTATTACTGTGCATCAGATTCCTACACGTGCCACGCAGCAACGCTGAAACATGATATTTCCAAAAAAAAAAAGAAAAAAAAAATCATTCTCTCACCTCTCTCTTTTCAGTCAAACCAGGAAATAAAGCCTATAAATTGAACTTTAGATCTATGAAAAATTATTTTCACGATCTTTCCTAAGAAATCACTTCCTCTATTATGAATTTTTCAACCTACAATTGATCTTTTGTTGATCAAAAAATTTCGAACCCTAAAACCAATTTCTCAAATGGCGATTTTTTCTCAAAATTTTGTTTAAATTGGGTTTTTGATTTATATAATTGAAATTCAATCGATTGTTTCTATCAACATTTATGATCCTCCAAATACAAAAATTAGATGATTGGCTTCATCTCAAAACATTACCAAAGCATCACAAAAATGGCTACTTGGAATGGCAAATTAATCTTTGTTTCTTTTCGCTACGGTGCTGGTTTTCATTATGGTGTTTCCCACAAACATTTATGATGATGGTTCTGGTGAATCTGGGATTTTTTTTCCTTTTTAAGCAAACTTCTATTATAGTGTATTATATTACAATTATCATGGTACTTTGTAGTTTATGAATTTATTGATAGTTCACTATAAATTGTTGGTGCGTCCGTGCGTGTATGATGTTGGTTGGGAATTATTGTGATATGGTTTATGAATTGTGCATGTATGAATAAATAAGCTAATCTACAATCTTTTTGGATTGAAATGATTATTACAAGTTATGGCGTTATGCTGATATGAATTCATTATATTCATGTCCTCTTTTGCAAACGTTACCCTTTTTTTCCACTAAAGTTACTGTTTTATATCTCTAAGTTACCCTTTCACAATAGATTAATAAGCCCCTGTAATAGGAGGGAAATAGGGAATGACCGACAAGGGTATCTTGCTTTTTGACAAATGACTAGAGACAATGAGAATTGCTGCAAATTGTGGAACAAGAACTAGAGATGTCTAATTCCATCGATTAAGCTATAGATTTGCTCAATGATGATGATGATGATTTACTAATGAGCTCTAAGCGTCTAATATGTCACTACAACATACAAACAAGTCCCTGCCAAAGTTGATACTTGTATTTGTGCACACTAGTAAACACTCATCAATGGTGGATTTATATGTGGATTTACGGATGATCTTCTACTTGAATTTGAATCTGGGTTTTCTTTCTTGTATAGGAGGTATATATTTGACGTTAAGTTATTTTATATTGTGGTGTCTATATGAGCCTATTAGTTTGAATCCTACATAGGCTATTGTATTTTATATAACAATTGACACTTAACAATTTAACTTCAAATACCAGCTTCCAATCAATACCAAATAAATGTCTTTGACGTATATTTTAATCAACTAATCCTAAATGTGACACTATCTTAAGGAAAAACATCACCCTATTAATTAGAAAAAGTGCAAATATAGTTAAGGTGACCCTAGCGAGAAAAGAAAAAAAATGTAATAAACAATGGTTAAAATTACCGTAACCAAAGACACAATTGACCTTATTTAAAAGGAAAAGTGACCCTAACCAATAGTAAAAGTAACCTTGGTTAAGTGACCCTAATTAAGAAAAAAGTGACCCTAACCAATAGTAAAAGTCACCCTAATTAATAGCAAAAGTGACCTTTCTTAAGGGTAAAAGTTACCCTGAGTCAAAAATGACCCTAATAACCAATAGCAAAAGTAACCTTGTTTAAGGGTAAAAATTACCAAAATCAAGCACAAAAGAGACCTTACTCAAGGAGAAAGTGACCTTAACCAAAGACAAAAGTGACCCTAACAAGAACAAAAAGTGACCTTTTTTAAGGGTGAAAGTGATCATAGTTAATGCAAAAGTGACCCTAACCATAGACAAAAGTTACCCTAACAAGAATAAAAGTGAGCTTACTCGAAGGAAAAAGTGACTCTTTTTAGGAAAAAAAGTTATCCAAACTAACAACAAAAGTGACCTTACTCAAGGTAAAAAGTTACCCTAACCAACAATAAAAGTGACCTTACTCAAGAAAAAAGTGACCCTAACCAAATACAAAAGTGGCCCTAACCAAGGCAAAAACAAACCTAACCAAAAGTAGTTAAGTGACTCTAACTATGCTCAAAATAAGCTATAACAATGACCATAACTACACCAACAATAGGAATATACCAATACATTTATGTTATATGGGCTATGTGGGGCTTGAACACACACCATGCACACTATTGTACATCGCTCTACCATTTGAGCTAATAGCCTTGAAATTGGACACTTTGTCATTCTATCATATCCTTGGCAAGACAATCACATATTCACATGGTCAAGGAAACTCAATACTGTTAAGAGAAATTCCACAAAGCTAAAAGAGGAACAAGAGTTTACAGACAAAAGCTACACGATCATACATTACTAGATTTATGAGCAAGCCTATAGGAAGACCAAGGTAGGTATTTTAGGATCTGAGCTAGTAATGTAATCCTATCACAAATAATTATAGTGTGAAAAGAAGCAAGCTAACCCCTAACATGCTCAAGGTCCAAGCTAAACTATCACCATCCCCTTAGTTAGAAAACTAGTCACTGATCAGGGAGTATATTTAAAGTCCCAAATCAGATCATCACGGCTAAACAATACGGAGTAGTTTGATTTAATTATCATGAAAAGGATGGCTAAAGGCAAATAATGAATAAGAAACATATACTTGCATACATTACATAAGTGGCATTGCCGTAGAATTTTATAGAATCTATATAAGAGGTTTCTTTTGCACAACACACTTTTTTCTTTTCACAGATATATTTAACCTCCAGTTCCTGCAATGTCCTGGGTGCCTGACATATCTACCAATTGTTTCCTGAAGAGATTGATAATTGAAGTAATTGAAAGAACATGAAAAACAAAATCACACACAATCCCAATCCTAACCCCTAACATGCTCAAGGTCCAAGCTAAACCATCACCATAAGACTTATTATAACGCCACAAAAACATACGAAGTATACTAATAAAGCCATACAATTCTTACAACAATTCATCAAAACAATAACAAAGTAGATCAGGAACAAGAAATTTAAAACTTAACACATAATTAAAAATAGAAAAAAAAAATTATCAACACCTCTTAAATCGATTATAATAACGAAAAATATCATAAACACCTAATCAATTAAATAACAAATAAAAATCACCAATAACTCATAAAAACATCAACAACTCATTAAATCGCTTATTACAATACATTAACACATAAAAACATAGAAAAACAACAAAAACAGACAACAAATTTGAAAAATAAAAAAAAAAAATATTAGGTCACAAAATTAAGAAAATACACCTTCAATTTTATGATTGAACTAGTAGGAGGAGCAATTGTCTCCTTTTTTTGAAGCTTAACATTTGCCATTATAAATTTTTAATCGAAAACTAAAATTTAAATAGAAATTAGATGAACATGCCTTAAAATAACCAAAAATACAAATTTTGATGAACATACATACCTCAAAATTGGTTGTAGAAGATGAATTATTAATCAAAACAAGAAAATTATGTTAAAATTCAAGATTAAATTGAATAAAAGAGCGAAATTGAAGAACAAAGGAGAGAGAAAGATAGATAAAGAAGAGCAGAGGAGAGAGAAGAGAGGGAAGAGCGGAGGAGAGAGAAGTAGAGCAGAAAAAAAACCCATGATGAGAGAGAAAAATAGAAACTTAAAACTTTCGCACGTGTAAGCTGGGTCTCAATTACCGGCTTACCGCCATTCAATAATTTATTGTAAACCCGTTTTCTTTAAACTTTTGTGAAAGATTAAAGTAAATGAGTAATTTCCAAAAAAAAAAAACATTAACTGATAAAAAAGGAATTAAGAAAAAATAAGAATGAGAAATGTATTTAAGAACGGAGAGGTTAAATTTTCATTCCAAAGTTTTCATTGTTGAAGAGAACAATTTTTTACAGTTTAACCACTTCATTTTTCTGCCCTCCAATCGTCTTCCTCATTTGTTATCCAAATGAGAGAAATTCAATCCCTCCATTTTCTTTCCTTTGTCTCTATTTCTTTCCATTCAAACACTCTTTAGCTGCCCTATATTTGCTTGATTGTTCCATTAATTTTGTAGACCGATGAACTCCCAAATTTATAATGGTTTTTTTTTTTAAACCATTTGTCATGTATAATTAATTTGGTAACCATAGAAAGTGACAAATTAATTAAACACAATCACGATCCTCAAAGTCACACCAATAGAACAACAAAGCTCAACTGAACTTAATTCCCTAATTAAACTAGTTGATCGATCACAGCCAAAGTCAGCAAAAATATTTTTCCAAAAATATGTGCCAGTGGTAATCAACCAAAAATACAGAAAATAACATTTGAATATACATTGATGGTCTTGTTCAATGATCTGGTGTACAACCAACAGTTCTCGACCCATAATGTTAGAAGGCAAGAACAATTGCACAATGAACGGTATAACTATGGCATATTTGAAGGACTGCTCGTGATAATTAGGACTTTCAGGCTAGCAGCAAATTACAGCCACCACTTCTAGTTGACAGCAGGTCTAAATGAATGAGTTCCGTACTTTCATTCTCTATCTGAAACTCCAAAAAAAAACTTGTTTTCCGAATTTCATCAGCAATCCCACCATAATCACCATTTACCAATGCAATTGTGTTCTCTGATCTAAGTACTCCTTGGGTTATGAAGATGTTTGATGCATGATTCTCTTAAATTAAAGAAGATGCTAGTTTCCCAAATGCTCATCGACGCTTGTAGAGACAAGGCTTCAGCTCAGGCCATTCAATATCATTCACATCTCTCAGTTGCTCATCCTGACCAAAAATTAAAGTGATGCATATTCAAAATAAGAAACAAATAGACAAGGAACGGTTGATTGGCCCACATATGTGCAAAAACACAAAGATGACGAGGGCCTTTAATCTTAATACCCTAAAATGAAAAATTGAAAGGAAAGCAATTCACACCTTTTTCCTGAAGAAAAACAGGATGAACATTTTATTTGAGGAATCCTGTAAACAAGAACTCATAAATAGACAGTTTTACAGTAAAGCAAGCAAGATTCCAGAAGAGACATTATTTATAATATTAGAACAAATAATAACTAGAATAAACAAAAGAAAGAAACACAATGTGGTTGTCCATTTTTGGGGAAATAAAAAGCACATATACCTTTTTTACAGTAATAAATCCTATTTCACATATGGCTTTGGAAAATTTATTAGGATCTGCTCCTCCAGTGTTTGGATCAAACCTACTCTTTACTTCAGCTATCAAGAGCCACCCCCTAAAATCATCAGAATATCATCAGAAACATTCCACTTATATCAATAACAATAATAATAAAATTAAAAAAAAATAATAAAAAATTATTCCACTTATATCAATAACTTGTAAACCACCAAACTAAAAACATTGCCTTGGCTGCCTTAATAAAAAAAATAATAATAATAAAAAAAAAATAATGCCTTGGCTTAAGAACTCGGTATGCTTCCTGAAGATAACTAGGGAAATCAGTTCCCATCAGCGAAAGGCAGAATACAGACACATCTACGGATGATGATTCAAGGGGTGTCTGCAAGAACAAAACTTTATGATTTAAACAGCATTGAGATATCAATACACTTGATCAATGATGTTTAATTACAAGAGCATACTGCACCTGATCTCAGCAAAAAGTTTGAGCGTGTAGCATGAAATAAAGTCTAAAATACATGGAAAGTTGAAATCACAGCGGACTCCTTAACATATCTCACAAATATTTTAACTAGAACAGATCTGCAAGAGCCGACTTCCAACAATTGCTCATGCTTAAAAATGTAGTCCAACTCAGTCTCTATACTACAAAATTACTTTAGCTGATGCCTCTTAATAGAATCTTACATTTTTCTAAGTTATTTGTAACAGAAGAGGTGAATGTAAAAGGCCATGTGTTATAGTAATTCACAAGGTAATCCAGCCCTTTTTTTTTTTTTTTTGAAAGCCAAGGTAATCCAGCCTAAAACAAAGGCGGACTCGTACAAATAAAAAACAGTCTATATGACCTATACTTTATAAGACAATAGCTTTTACCACTTATTACAATAAGGGGCCGTTTGGTTGGGGGTATCATCAAAGGGAAAGGGAATGTACAGGCCCCATTCCCTTTGTTGTTGTTTGTTTGTCATCATCTATCATTCCCTTTACCCTTTTTTATTTTTGTGTTTACCCAAATATCTTCCAGACTCATTCCCCCCCCCCACCCCCCCCCCCAAAGACTTTTCCATTCCCATTCCCTCCTTCATTACCCATCACTCTCTCTCTCCTCTCAAACCCTAAAATCTCCATTACCTGTCACCCCTCATTGAAGCTCCAGCGACCACGGCAACCACCCAAGTTTGTACACCGGCGACGACATCCAAGCTGTTCCGACAAGGTACGACCACCGTCGACCCTAATTATCATGTCCTTGTTCTTTTTTCACGTTATCTACCTTAATCATGTCTTTTTTTTTTATTCATAAATTGTTGTGGAATTTATTCTTTATTCCTAAATTTTGAGGAATTTTTCACGTTGTCGACCACCGGCGACCCTAGTAATTGTTGTTCATGTATTTGTTAACCGTTTCGTTAAATAAGGTTTCATGAATGCTTCTTTTTTTTATTTTTTTATTTTTTTCTGGTTGTGAATGACGACAGTAGATGATGATGGTTGTTTTTTTTTTTCTTTTTCTTGAATGAATGCTAATTTGATGTTTATATATCTAATGTTCATATATATATATATATATATATATATATATATATATATATATATATATATATATATATATTTGTTTGTTTAGCTTGAGATTTTTATGCTAATTTGAAGTTTATATATTTGTTTTGCTTGAGATTTTTATATACCTTGAGTGTAAATAATATGTAAACTGGTCAATGATATGGTGTTGTTGATGTTCTTTTCTGCTGAAAATGGCTCGAATTGGTAGTTCTTTGAAAAGGAAGAGAAATTGGGACTTTATTCGGTTCATAATTACTATGATTAATTGTGTTGTGTTGCTACATTTGATGCGTTATTCAATAAGAAAAACTATACACAGTTCTCATTATCTTAAGCTAGATAAAAAAAAACTAGAAGAAAAATGAGATTGCACAACTTGAATAGAATGATTAGAGAAAGTGACACTTTGTGTAGGAACTATCTTCGTATAAATCGATACACATTTGGTGTACTTTTAGAGATGGTTAGAAATATTGGTGGATTAAATGAAACAAGAAACACATGTTTGGAAGAGATGGTTGCGGGCTTCTTATACACATTAGCTCACCATAAGAAAAGTAGAATGATTGGTGCACGTTTTTATAGAAGTGGTGAAACTATTAGTTGACAATTTCATGCTTGTTTGTTAGCAATCTTAAAGTTACATGGTATTCTTCTTAAGAAACCAACTCCAATACAAGAGGACTGCGACGATGAAAGGTGGAAATATTTCAAGGTAATTTAAAAAACCAACACTTCAATTTGAGATAAAATAGAGAGACAATTACATAATTTAAAGTGATATTGTTTGTTTTGTAAAACTCATTAGGTGCCCTTGATGGTACAATGATTCTAGTTAACGTTCCTTGTGAAGATCGATCCAAATATCGCACTAGAAAAGGTACCCTTGCTATGAATGTACTAGGAGTATGCTCACCCGAAATGGAATTTATATATATGTCTTACCTGGAAGGGATCGACACATAATGGTCGGATTCTTCGAGATGCTATTTCTAGGCCTAATGGGTTGAAAGTTCCAAAAGGTAATTTGATTGACATGGTATACTTTATTTGAAATTGACTTAGTAAGAGAGTAATTTTTATTTTTTTTAAAAAATTTGTCAAGGTTGTTATTATCTATGTGACGGAGGATATACTAATGGAGAAAAATTCCTTGCACCATATAGGGGGCATCTTTATCATCTTAGAGAATGGAATAATGGCCCCTGTCAACCTCAAACCGCCGAAGAATATTTCAACTTAAGGCATGCAAAAGCTAGAAATGTGATTGAGAGATGCTTTGGGTTACTCAAGGGAAGATGGGGAATTCTTAGAAGTCCTTGGTTTAGTTTACAAACACATGGTCGAATTGTGCTTGCTTGTGCCTTATTACATAACTTGGTAAAAAGATACTTGCTTGACGAATTTGATGATGATGACTTGTTTGATGAAAGTGATAGTGAAGATGATGGTGGTGATGCTAGTGATGAAGATGATGTGGAGTACATAACCTCCATTGTTGTAACCGATCCATGGACTAATTTTCGAAATACAATGGCCCTAAATATGTTCAATGATTGGAGGGCTAGACACCGCAGACTTAAATTGTGATATTATTCTTGTTTATTAAACAACATTGTATTTGTTATTTGAACTTGAGACTTGTATCTTTATTTCAATTTCGTGTTCTTTTTTTTTTTTTAATTGTTGTATTAAGTCATGGATGTTGTGTTGGACTTATAATAATTTCCTTTATGTATTTCAATTGAATATTTTGTTTGTTAATTTCATTTTTATATATATGCAATGTTATTTTGACATGTTAATATGGTTCAAATGTTTTAGTAGGATGGATGAAAGTAGTGCAAGTAGAGGTGGAAGGGAAAAAAACAAACGATTTTGGACCGCTCAAGAAGATAAAGTTCTTGTAGAAGCATTGTCAGAGCTAGCTGTCGATCCTCATTGGAAGTGTGAAAATGGGTTTAGAAGCGGCTACATGGTTCGCTTAGAGGAGATCATAGGTAAGGCTCTTCCTGGTTGTGGGTTGAAGGCTATGCCACACATCCATTCTCGACTGAAGACACTTGGAGCAAAGTTTAGGGCTATTTCTACTATGTTAAATACAAGTTTAGGGCTGTTTATGATGAGTTTTGCAAGGTATGATAACTTTTTTAAGGTCATTTGCTATTTTGAATACTTGCTATTTTTATATATATTCCTATGGTTGTGGATGTTTAGCATTTTTGCTATTTATTGATAAAGAGTTAAAGGACTGTGTATCTTGGAGTGCATTAGTTTTTAAGTTTTTAAGCAATTGTGTGACTTAGAGTGCACCAGGTTTTAAGTAAAAAATCAGATTTCATGTGTTTTTAAGTAAAAATCAGATTGCATCAGTTTATAAGTAAAAATAATATTGCAACAGTTATTAAGTAAAAATCAGATTCTGCCATACAAGAGATGATGCTGCCTTTACTATTTTTTTAGTGAATATACAACTAAATAAGTTCAGATTTTGTTCTTTTTAGTGTATATGAACACAAACAAAATCAGAGAGGCAGAACATACAACGATGAATACGTATAACAAGAAACAACTGAAACCAATATTTGAGCATTTTGGGAAATTTTGCATCTAGTAAAAATCATATTGCATCAGTTTGTATATTGAGCATTTTGGAAATTTTTGTGTTTTTCAAAAACATCCGAGCTGCAAAAACTTGTATGGAGTTTCATTTCCCCACTTCCATGAACTCATGAATGTTTATGGCAAGGATTATGCAACTGAAAACCAGCTGAAGATTTTGTTGAAGCAATCAACAATTTGCAAACTGTTGCCCCCCCCCCCCCCACAGGTTACACTCGATTCAAGTGATGATGAGGGAGTTGCTGCTAGTGATAATGGCACTCAGACCGTTACTTTTCCTCCAAAAAAGATGAAGGCTGAAAAAAGTTCCAAAAGAAATAAGAAAGGAAAAGGTGGTGCTGGAAGTAATGAGTTGGCTAGCTTATAAGCATTCATGAAAGACATGAATGTTCATCTTTCCACTATGGCAAATGTGATGGCACGCACTGATGATCGTGAATAGCGTGCGGATGAAAGAGAGCAAAAATTAGTTGAAAAGAGTGAGCAAGTGCTAGAGGAACTACTCTCTTTCAATTTAGAAGGTGTCACAGAAGCCAAGGTTTGAAGTGGCTAACATTCTAACCGCACAACTAAACAAGCTCATGGTATTTTCAAAGTGTCCCGACGCTTTGAAAAGTGCTTATGTTAAGAATCTTCTAGGAGGAAGTGGAAATTTTAATGCTTAAATCTAGTGTGGTGCTTTCATGTATGGTTTTGAATTAGGTGTTATTCACAAGCTACTACTTTTGGCATGAACTTTATCTAGATAGGACTATTGGCAAAGACTTGGGTTGAATGTTAATCCTATTAGAACACTTTTGGTATGAACTTTTATCTAGGAACATGTACTTTGCATTGGTATTATTTTCATCAAGAGGTGATTATTTGGATTTGTAATTTATGGAACTAGAAAGATGTTATTTGGAGTTTTTTTTTTTTTTTTTTAACATATTACAGGAAAAGACGATGATACAGGTTGATGGTAAATTTATTTTTTTTAAAATTTTTTAAAAAAAAAAAAAAAAAAAAAAAAAAAAAAAAAAAAAAAAAAAAAAAAACAGGTTCAAGTTTCACGAAGAAACAGGTTTTATTTTTGAGCAAAAATTTAAAGAATTTAAAAACTCAAAATTTGATTCCCCGGCTTAAACCAAACAGTCACAAAGGGAATCAATGAGCAGCTCATTCCGTTTCCTGGATACAACCAAACAACTGGGAAAAATCAGGGGAATTCATTCCTTTCTCCTTCATTCCATTCCAATTCCCCTCTGCGAACCAAACGGCCCCTAAGAGTAATGTCTTATTACTACAAGTTTCAAAATATTGTTCATAAAATTCTAATGCTCTTATGTTAGAGATTTAAAAACATAAATCCTGATGACCGAGCACATTCCCTTTAAGTAAATAAATAAATAAATAAATAAAATAAAATGTAACAGACAGCAAATACAAGGAACTTGATAAAATTGAATGTGAGTCAACTATGGAAAGAAGACAAACCTTGAGAGAGTATTTCGACGATCACAACTTTAGATCAATCCCCCAAATGTTTGGTGAAAATTGTATGAGCTTACTCTAATCAAACATTCCAATCCAAAAGAGATACCCTTGTGCTAGCTCATCAATTTCATATATTATGTTACCCAAAATAAGTGCTTGTTTGGTTAGATAAAGTATTAACTTCTATGAACTTTCAATGTCCATGAAATTTTATTTCCAAAAATTATTTTGGCTGGATGGTAGAAATTTCTATTACCCAAATCCCCAAAGGAATTTCCACTAGGGGCTAGGCAAGTGAATTCCTCCATTTAGTGGAAAGCAGAATTTCCTATGAAGTCTCACTTTCCATGTTAATGCTAACCAAGTGAGCACATACATCTATTTCCTACAAAATTACTTCCCATGTTTTTTTTTTGTCAATTGTCAACCAAAGCACTATTTTACTCAGTGTCAAACACGAATATAGGTCCAAGTATTAAGACTCAAAACTAATCTATTTTACAAACAAGTGACTACTTTTAATACTTGTGTTAGAGTGTTGAGAATCTGACTTGAATACTTACGGAGTTACGGTAAATGGAAGGCCCAGGTGACATAGTTGGCAACTTTAGACATCATTAAGGATCAAACCCAAGCTTCCAGCAGTATATATGTTTTACTGAATGAAATATATACAAACAACCATCCCACTAAATCATGGATCTAATGACTATGAAGTAAACAAGAAACATCCGCATCCACTTGGGTCAATGAAATGGGATGAAATAATAGATTGCAAAGGTGCATACCTTGGACATGTCACAAGAAATAACAGAAGGATCACTGGAAAGAAGATCAATAGAATATACTTTGTTTTTTACATTCTTTGATAACCGTGCATCCCCTGCATTTGACAAAAACAGGCACAATTAGCGTAAAAGTGATAATGAGAAGTGATAAGTGAGACTTCCAGTTACACCAGACATCATTTCAAAATAGGCATTAGTTTGAATAGGGTGCAGAAGACCTCACCACAACCAAAATCAGCCACAATAAAAGATGGATCATGATCCTTCAGCCATTTGATGATCACGTTAACTGGCAGCTCAGGCCAATGTGACATTTGTTCTTGATATCCAACATGATACTGGCATATAAGTTAAGAAAATTTCAAAACAAGCAAAGTATCAGGCAATGAGTATATCAGACACAAACAACTTCCTGGCAGCATATTCCTATGAATATATGATAGAAGTGGATATAACCACACACACACACACACACACACACACACACAAACACACACACACACACACACACACACACACACACACACACACACACACAAAATATAAATAAAAAATTTAAAATAAAATAAAATAACCAAACAAACATGAAAAAAACAAAAAAATTAGAATAAAAAAAATTGTGGCACATGCCACGTACATACAAAATTATGTAAACAAAAGAACATAATTCAGATGCTGAAGCAAAAGTTTACAATGTAAGAGTACAGTTTCAGCAAAATATAGTGGGACTTCCTAGTAAATGCAAGGTAGGTAAGTTTTTTAGTTGACAAAAAATTGGTGAAATGAGGTTAGTAGGACTTATTAGGAATTTCCACTTCCCACAATATGTAGGAGTTTCCCTATGTAATTTCCCAAGGTAAGTAGAAATTCTTATAGAAAGTTACTTCCCCTATTGATAACCAAACAACTTTAGGAAATTCCAATAAATTTGGATTATGAAATTTAATTCCCATAAAAATCGACCTTCATGGGAATTTATACTTCCTGTGTGAATCAAACAACCACTAAATACTTGGACTTAAGACAAAATCCCTATAGTTACAACTAACACTACTTCACTAGGGATGGCAACGAGTCGGACTAAGAGCGGATTATGTTAAATCAGACTCTGACCCAACAGGAAGCGGAGGCTAAATCCGACTCCGACATCCGACTCCGAGACTCCGACTTCATTATCCGACCTCCGACTCCGATCCAACCCCAATCCTAGTTTTTTTTTCGTTATTCAATATACTTTGAGAAATTAGGCTATTTAGGTCTTTACAATCCACACCCATTGCCACCATGACCTACACAAAAATCCACTATCTATTGGAGTCGGAGTCGAATAAGCCGTCAGAGTCGGACATTTGTCGGAGTCGGATTTTTTTTCTCAGTTTTTTTGTGGGATCCGACTTCGACCCTCACCCGACTCGGAGTCGGATTATTTTAACGGAGTCGAACTCGGATTACTTTTTTCTCGGACTCGAAGTGGATTTTTTTACCTCGGATCAGGACGGAATAGGGTTGGATCCGGATTGGATTGCTATCGCTTACTTCACAAATATTTCAAATCCAAGTCTTGCATAGTTGTAATATGAAAGAGGTGTGCTACAAACATCTCTTAAAGCAAACTTGAAGGGCCGGTAATAAGTACTTCATAGCATTAGTATTGGTACTCAAGAAATTTCTCAAGCAAACAAAAAGTATTTTTGGAATATACACCCTTGATAATGAACCAAAGAAGCCACTCCCATACCTATCTTGTAATTAAACGAGTAGAAATCAACTAATAGATTCCAATGATTTACATCTGGAACATCAATATTTCATCACAGATAGTGGCGAATCTAGGAATTTAGAGATGGGGGTACAAATTCGGCTTGTTAAAATAAAACTAATAAACTACAAACTTGACAAACTAAAATATTTATTGTTTCCACTATCTTATTAGTCATTCATAAATAACCAACTATATGAAACCAATAATTTTATTAAAGGTTTTATAGAACTTTAGCTTAATCTAAAGACCATATATATACACTAGAAATAGAGTACTTTTTTTTTAGGAAAGAAATAGAGTACTTGTAATAATTTAATCTAGTATAACTAATCACACTTAGTTTTATAAATTGCCATAATCTAATATACAGTGGTACAAATTGAGGCACACTTATTTACACCTAATATATATATATATATATATATATATATATATATATACTTAGTTTTATAAATTGCCATAATCTAATATACAGTGGTACAAATTGAGGCACACTTATTTACACCTGATATATATATATATATATATATATATATATATATATATATATATATATATATATATATATATATATATATATATATATATATATATATATATATATACTTAGTTTTATAAATTGCCATAATCTAATATACAGTGGTACAAATTGAGGCACACTTATTTACACCTGATATATATATATATATATATATATATATATATATATATATATATTACTGAAATCAGAGGAAAAAAAAAAGTTAACTATATCGATGAACATACTAAGGGGTCGTTTGGTTCGCACGGGGTAATTGGAATGGAATGAAAATCCCCAATTTTGTTGTGTTGTTTGTTTTGAATAACAAAGGAAACACTTCCACCGATCCAACCACCACACCACCACCACATTGCTTAACTTCCCACCATTTCCAGCCACCACCTAGCCACTCCACCACTCCCGCACCTCCTCCACCACTCGCCACCCTTCTCTGCATCTTCCCCGCCCCTCGCCGCCGTTCTCCGCGACCGCACAACTATCTTCTCCCCCGAAAAAACCTCCCCCAGCCCCCAAAACCCTAGATTTATTTTCTCTCCCCGTAAAATCGTTGGCGGCTCCCCCACCACCATCAAAACCCTAGCGTCTAAGGTTTCGAGGATGGTGGGAACGACAACTGATGGTTTTATGGGGAGATAGAAGTTGTTTCTAGGTTTCTGCGGGGTTGGGGGAGGTTTTTTCGGGGGAGAGGAGAGCTGTGAGATCGCGGTGAGCGGCGCCGAGGGGCAAGGGAGGTGCGGCGAAGGGCGGGGGGACGACCGACGGTGAGGGCGCTAGTTTTCCGGTGGTTTCGGTAGGAAGTAGGATGGTGGTATGGTGTTGTTGGGGTGGCTAGGGAATGGGAATGGAAATACCTAGGGGGTGGGAATGAAGTTGGAAGGATTTGGGGGAATGGAGAGGGTAAAAGGAATGGGAAAAAAGGCTTTAAAAAACAACAACAACAACAAAGGGAATGAGGGGAATGAGAGCAGTTGATTCCCATTCCCTTTGATGAGTACCCCCAACCCAACAAGCCCTAAGTTTAGAACCAAACGGTTCGAAAACTCTTTTATTTATATATATAAGAAATCATTAGACATCCATTAAATATTAACAAATATATTAATGTAAGAATAATATTAAAATGACTGATATTTGATATTAGTGTTATATGTTTAAGTATATAAATGATACTTTGTACTTCATCGTAATATAAACGTGAAGAGGACAAGAAAAAATTTACTCCCTCCGTTCAGTTTTTATCTTCCTACTTTCCGTTTTGAAATGTTTCTGTTTTATCTTCCCACTTTAACTTATTCCTTTTATGGTAAAGAAATTATCCACTTTTATCACTACTTACCCCACCACATGGTCCACATAAGAATATATAATACTTCCTCCATTTTCTTTTACTTGCAACACTTAGTTTTAAAAAGCACGCCTAGGCGCTGTTGAGGCGTAAGGCGACTAGGCGTCGCACATTTCAGAAGGCGAGCGCCACAAACCGCCTCAACCAACGCGTAAGGCGCATCGCTTGAGCCGCCTTAGGTTTTAAAGCGTGAGAAAAGGGGCTTTGGATTAGTTTTTGTAAAAAAAAACACATTTTTTTTCCAAATTGAAGCTTACCCAGTATTTAGAGTGATAATTCGAGCAAAAGCCCCTTGTTAATTGAACAATATCACTGCAATTTGACCCCTAATTTTAAAACCCTAATTTACGGGTTGCTTTGCAATTGAAAAATTGGTGAGGTATGCTACAGCACACATCGCCGGGGATCTATCCCCGGTGTTTTCCGGCAGCAAATATACCGGCGGCCGGCACCGCTGAAGCAAACCAGGTAGGCTTCTTTTTTCCCTTTATTCTCTCTCTTCGATCTCTACTCTTCTCCACGCTTTTCTTTTTCTGCTTCTTTTTTCTCTCTCCTCTACCCAACTAAAATAACGTAAATTTTTTTTAACTCTATTACTTTTTCAGTTATATACTTTTTTTTTTAATATACAAAAGCCTTCTCCTTCAGTCCTTCTGACTGTTAGTCACGCGACCAGTCTGACCACCCTTTTTTTGTTTTTTAACCAAAAAAAAAAAAGTAAAATAAAAATAAATTTAAATAAAAAAAATTTGCGCCTCATATCCAAGAGGCGTGCGCCTCGCACTTTTTAAAACTAAGTTTCAACACTTTCCTAAAAAGGAAATGTCACAATACTTGCAACACACTATAAAAGTAAAGTTACTTTAGGGAAATACTATACTATTTTTCTTATTTAAAGCACATGGCCCACTAAATTACACTCCTAACAACCACTCATCCTACTATAAAGTTTATTATATCATGTAAACTCCACCTTTCTTAATTACCGTGCTAAAGGGTGTGTTGCATCTAAAAGAAAACGGAGGAAGTAAAACTTTTGTTTTTAAACAACTTTCTCTCTCATACTTGAAAAGTAAAAATAAGGACCCATTTTTAAGAGAATTAATATACTCCACAAGTGTTTTCGATAAAAAATATAAAAGAAAAAAACTTTAAAACAAATATTAAAGTAAAAAACTCATTCTGGCAGAAGCGTACTTATATAACTAAAGAAAACAGTTCTAGACATTGCCAGTCTCTTTTCATTTCCTTTGTAGAAGAGTGCGGCAAAGACTATTAATGCTGACTCTATGACAAAACCTAAGAGATCAGTTTTATATAATAATCAGTCTCTTTGATCAATATTTTGTTTTCTGGAATAAGGATATGCACCCCTGTATCCGCCATTGTTTACAAAAAATCTCTAGCATGAGACATTATATTATTTCAAAACAGAATTACAAGTACAAAATCCAGCACAAACATTGTATGAAAGAACTTTTAACCACTGGACACATTTATTAAAGGGAATATAATTTTCAAAAAATTACTAGATGGTAGGGCTCGCGAGAATGGCAAGTGAACATATATGTAATAAGGAATCTAGGATTTAGATATGCATATAATAGTTTAGCTACTCCAATAGGTGGCTGCCACAGCCACCAAGAACACTAGATTCTAGAGTGCACTTACAAATCTATCTATACTTCTATACTTATATATTAAAAAGCGTTCCTAAAAACGTTTATGTGTCATGTGGCACCCTCGCTATGTCATTTTTCAACTATGAGCATATTCTAATAAAGTCTATCATAAAATTCGAACTCATAACCACAAAAATATGCATTAGGTGTCTTACCATCTCATCCATATATTAATCATGCTTTTATACTCAACTCATAAATATATAACTATATAGATTGGATGAAAATCTGAACATTTAATAGCTGTAATTCTTTTAAAAAAAAAAAATCGATCCTATTATTTGCTAGTTATGCTAATCGCAGTAATACATACAAGCAAGAAAAATTAACTATTGTTCTAAATTAATTTTAGTTATTTACTTATTTTGATAATAATTATGTCTTTATTTTCATTATATTATAACTTATAAACAAAGGACATGTTTATATAATTTTTTTTTACAAGAACAAGTTTATATATTTAATCAATAGTTGTTCCATAAATAATTTATTCAAAGGTTTAATGAAAAATTATTATAAATTATAAACAATATGAATAAATAAATAATAAAGAATGAACCTATCTATTCAATTACAAGTGTTTAAAAAAAAAAAAAAAAACAAAAAAAACACACACACCAGAGCATCGGGCCACACACTGGTTAGTAATTAAAAGTCATCCAAAACTTCCAAGTACTAGATGACTTAATTAGGGCTGGCAAAAGTTGTCCCGACCCGAAAACACGCCTCGAACCCGACCTGAGAATGACGGGTTAGGGTTGAGATTTTCGACCCGAAAACTTAAATGGGTCGACACGAACCCGACCTGAAAGTTAAATGGGTTAGGTTAAGGTTGAAAATTTCAACCCGAAAACGACCCACTTAACCCGAAATTATATTTTCGGCATGATAACCCAAACTAATACAGAGTATACGTTAAAACCAAAAAAAAAATTAAAAAAAGCTTAACAAAACCTGAAAAACGAAATAAGTGAATCAAAGCCCAAGCCCAAAGCAAGCCACCTTATAAAACTAAACCCTAAAATCCTATTGTGAATTTGTGATACTTTTCATATTGCAACCGTTTCTCTCTCATCCTCATTTCTAATTTCTCAAACATACTCAATTCCTCGTATCTTCATCAAATTCCTCACGTCATCAGTTCTTCAGCTCCTCCACCGCTCCACGAGACTAAGAGTGACGAGTATATAGCATACACATTCCTCTATTCCTCTCCTTCAAAGCTTCAGATCCTCAGTTCCTCACATGTTCATCATTTTTTTTTGTTGATTTCGAATTCTAATTTGTATTTCAGTGTAGACTTTATTTTGGACTTTTAGTATGTTGTATGTAATTGTTAATTAGGCTAGTTTCTTTATTTTTATGGCTTTATTATTTTGGTGTTATGCCGTAGAATATCAGTTAGAAATTTATTAGGTGGGATTAAAATATCAATTTGTTTCCCAAACAAAAAATCATGTCGAACCAGATTACTTTTGGGTTAATTTCAAGTAATTTTCAGGTCAAAACCTGATTTTTTTTTTAAAAAAAAAAAAAAAAAAAAAAAAAAAAAAAAAAAAAAGGTTACTTTTGGGTTGACCCGAACCCGAAAATATCAGGTTCAGGTTGGGGTTCTCAACCCGAAAAGTTAAATGGATCAGGTTCGGGTTGGGGGTCTGCTGACCCGAAATCAGCTGACGTGAACATGAACCCGACCCGACCTGATTCGTTTGCCAGCCCTAGACTTAATATCCATTACATCATAGGCGGTAATTTATACATATGTACTGTTTAACGCAGAACATTTCCCTAACTTTACCCATTTTGTCAATAATATATCTAGGATAAGTCATACAACTTGGATATAGTAACCATAAAAGTAGAAACTCACCATACTGAACAACGAAGGGTCCTCCTTGAAAAACTTTAGAGCTTCATTTCCACTGCAAAACAAAAGAAGGATATATGTGTATTCAATTTAGCAAAATAAAATGGCTAACAATACATCAATAAAAAGTTTATAACATGCTATACCCAATCATGCCCCCACAGGCCCGCAAGTAAAAGATTATAACAAAACAAAATTCAACTGTCAAACAATTCTAAACTCAATACTCATACTTTCACTCTATTCTAGGGGTGGGTCCAGTAATTCATGAATTCCAAAGATTCTTAAAGATGAACATTTAAAACATCCAACAAACAATGAAGTGGCTGATATCTGTCATCCACAATCCTAATAGAAGAGACGCAGAAAAGGGAAACATTAAGTGAAGAGAAAGGAAACTATACAAGTATCAACAATTCTCATACATTGGTATTGGACAATACACTAATTAATTGATGGTCATTTAGTTAGTGATAATATGGATATTATTCCTTGTATCTAGGTTAATTCCTATACCTTCTTTAGATACATTAGGAACTCCCCTCGTGAGAAGGGTTTCCTATTGTTTTTCTTTTATTTTTTTACCTTTAAATTAAAACAAATTAGTGATACTCTACAATGAGTCCCAAGATCTTTTTTTTTTTAAAATATATATATATATATATATATATATATATATTACAGGTACCTTATTTTCTAGGACTACAACAGATCCAATAGCCTTAAGATCACAAGTACCAAAATATGAAAGATTCCCAAAAAGAGAAGTAGGGTACCACAATGTCTATAAAACTAAACAAGTCATATAATATGAAGCCCCTAAAGTACACACTGATCAACCGCAGGAGTCTGAAAAAAATGTGCCTCTCAAGCCTCATTGCACTTTTTCTATCACAACAAATAACATTACATAATGCCACCTTCTAGTTTTAGCTTTTTTTTTTTTTCCGGGCTACAGTTGCTCTAATTGAGTACCATGACACAAATAGAGATTGCTACATTCACAAAATAAATATATTCACTATGTTGCTATGTGAACAACAAATAATTTTTAGCCAAGGGCCATTCAAATCTCAGGTATATGATGTCCCACTCAATTACAGTGAAAAAAGGAAATATATAGATTAGAAAATGAAAAAGGAAGAAAGAGTACAACTATAAATGTGCCTATCAATTGAAACCATCTTTAAAAATGATAAGAAATTAAAACATCAACATCCATACATATGCTATCAAAAACTATGTCATCCATTTTACAACCTTATTAGCAAACACTAAGCTACATCCTCTTGATTAATAGCACACATATATTACTAGTCATTGACATAACCCATAATTGTGATTTACAATCATCGGCATACATATATGACTAGTCATTGACATAACCCATAATTGCGATTTACAATCATCTAGGCTGTGATTTGCATCCTCTTGACTAACGTTACATAAAGGACTAGTCAGTGGTCATTGACATGGGATTAAATCCCTTACTATTTTATGGTTATAACATATAAGTCCTATTATGAGTTTATGACTTAATAGCTTTATTAATGCAGAAGCTAGATCCCTCCAAATTCACATTGATGTTAATTCCCTTGATACTCTCGCAGCGGCATTCAAGGTATTAATAGCTTGATTTTAGATTAATTTCTCTCTTATGGCATTCCTTGAGCTTGATTTTAGATTAATTTCTCTCTTATGGCATTCCTTGCATGATTTGGATTGGTTCTCAAAAGTAGTAGTGTTTTCGGGCAATGGTATACGTTCAGACTCTTTGAAGCCAAAAGGGGACCGAAGAAAAATTAGTCTTTTGCTAGAATTGTTTTGGGTGTTTTTGTCCCTCGGGAGAGTTACAACTCGAAGACTGGTTGCACGCGGCCTATACCTGCAAGACAACGGAGAACCCGGGTGTTTGGAGTTCCGCCTCCGACGATCAAGTTAGTATTTGAGTATAAGTAGGAAAAAGTGCGAAAAAAAAGATAAAATCTTCTCGAATTCCGAGATCAGGTGTTCTCTGATGTAAGAGAATGTAGGGTATGTGTAATAAATGATTGAATGTGTCCCAAGATTAGGGGATATCTCCCTATTTATAGGGTCATTGGAGAATGTGCCCTCTCTTAGGTCACCTGACCTAGATTTGGTGGGCTGCGCCAATTTATGGCGTTTTGGGGAATTGGGCCTTAAAGACCGCAATTCTAGAAAGCATATGAGGCTACCAAATGGACCTGCCTATGCTTGACACGTGGCCCTCTCTAATTGGTGCACATGGATAGGGCATTTTTACCCAAACATTTGCCCCTCACAGGTAGCACGCGGCGGGGAAGCCCTCGTTTTACCCCTCTATAAATAGCAGTTTCTACCCTCTCACATTTCCAACAAAGCATTTAACTTTTTAGAGAGAGAAAGAGAGAATTTCTAGAGAGAGAGGCTCTGCATCCGCGAATTTGAGATTTCCGCCTACGTTTCGAGGAGTAAATCCGGTCACCGCGTGTAGCAATTTTCAGAATTTCAGAGCTAAGTGTAAAGATAACCGCCTCTACTCCCTCAAAGATTTTAAGCTTTATATACTTTTTCGCTTGTGTAGTTAAGCTTCAAAAATAAAATGGACTCTCCATCAACCCACACGGCACCGCCTATGTCATTTAGCCGATCCTGGTACGGGTGAATCTAGAACCGGGGGTGCCTTTTCTGGACATTTGGACCTGCTTTGCTCATCCCCGAACTCCTCCGTGTCTATGCACGACACAATCGCCAAAGTTAAACAAACGGCTGTCAAGCCTAGGAAGCGGCGCGCTAGGAGAGTGCCCCCGATGAAGTTATTCCTGATAAGGAATATGAGGGTTCGGAGGAGGAGGAGGAGGTGGGTTCTCCCCCGGATGGCACCCCCTCGACCCCAAATGCGGATTCGATCGCGATCGCGGGAACGATCACGGTGTTGCAGTAACAGAAACGGTGCGGTGATCACGGACCGAGTATCGGTCATCGCGGTAGAATTTTTAATTTTTAAAAAAATTATTTAAATTCTAAACTGATCTATACAATTATTTTATGCACTTATATACTAGTAATAAAGTAATGATTTGCATCAAAAAAAAAATATAATAAAGTAATGATAAAAATATTAAACTAAAAATAAAATGGTAAAACAGTAAAAGTAACCGATAAAAAGAGTGATGAAGTGGAATTTAAAAAGTAAAAAATAAAATTTGAAGTCTCCTACCTCCTAAGTCTATCAATAACGTAAAGGGGGAGTTAAAAATCCAAAAATAAATGAAAGGTGTAAATAAATGAACCGCAAAACTAAATAACACTTCCTTTACCTACCCCACTATTTTAGCCTTTCTTTTACTTCCTCTTTCTCTTTCTATCATGCGGAGTTTCACAAGCTAACAATGGAGTCCGGCGGTGTATCGGCCGTATCGGTCAAAAATGCGGTGGTTTTGAAAACACCTTTACAAAACGCTAAATCGCGGTTCAGCAACTTCAAATTCCGTTACATCTCGGGCGAAACGTGACGACACGGCCGAGATTTTATTCTATGACCCTAGTGACACAATCTTGGAAGAGGCAGACGGCGAGGATGATGCCTCTTCCCAAAGGTATGAAGATGGGTCAGGCGATGAGGAAGCCGTCGAAAGATCCTATCGGGCTCTGCCAAGAGAATGTGGCGGCTAACTACCAACGCCTAAAGGGCCTGAAAAGCCCAATCCCTTGGAAACTAAGATACTTCCTAGGGACTTGGCGGTTATTAAGGGTAGCTTTCGAGCCTTTGCGGAGGCTCATCCTGGAGGATAGAGGTTAAGCCGCCTGAGGCAACGATTGCCTCGGAGGATGACATTGAAAACGCCGACAACTGTTTCGGCTGCTACGAAGCCGTGGTTAAAGTCGGCCTCTGCTTTCCCCTTCACAAAGGGATTAAGAAAATTTTAAAGGGCCCCCAACTCGTGGATAAACATTCTGAGCTATATCGCCGCCTGCGAGTTTCAAGACATAGAACCTAGTTTAGCGGTGTTTGCTCACATGCATTATATGAGCCGGAGCGGGTACGTGGCGTGGTACACTCTAACCACACACCCACTGATGTTGGACAAGTCGTCCAAGTGGTCCGGCTGGAGGGAGAGGTTTAACTTGATCTCCTCTCCATTGCCTTTGTTGATCTTTTTAACCAATTGTTTCCTTTCTTTTTGCTAAAAAAGCAAAGAACACGGTTCCTCTAAAGAGCAGCCTTAGAAGCCAAAGAGGCCAAGAAAGGAAGGGTAAGCCCGACTGCTAGACTTTCTAGCTTTTATACCAACTTAGTTATTTACCGGTTGTACCCCTTTCCTCGATATACAAATTTTCCGTTTGTAACTCATTTTCCATTTGCAGAATGGAAGCAAATCAATTCCCCACTCAATTACAAAGTTATTCAAATGGTCGGGGGATGAGATGGCCAAGACATCTTCTAAAACGGCAAGGAAGGTCCCTCCTCACACATTGGTTAACTATCTGCAAGTCAAGACTCTAGTCAACCCGTTTGAAGGTTCGATGAGCAGTCAGCATGTGTTGCTTTCTCACCAAGTACTTTTTTTTGTGCAGATCCCCCCTCCCCTGACATGCAGGTGTTTGCCAAGAGGATGGTGCGGACCAAAACACTCTATGCCTGGCACGTGGTGGATTTTGACCGTGGATTTTGACCGGATCTAGGGCCAGAGGTGGATATGAAGATTGCCCAATCAGATCTCAAGGCCTTGGAGGGAGCTGACAAGGAGAATTCCCAACTGCCATGGGTGTCTAGCTCGTCCAGCAAAGAAACCAGCACAAAGACGAGATTGCCAAAGAGCAAAAGCGGCCGGTGGCTAAAAATGAGTGGGACACTGAAGCCCGGCTGCATATTGCATGGGGTCTACTCCACCCTAAAATTGAATTTGATGTACTCAAAATGAGGTATGATTACGTCACGACGCTCAGGCGCGCTCGATGAGCAGGCTCCATCTCCCTTTAAGGCATGGACCCTTGAACAAGGCTTTTTGGTCTCCGATGATGAGGAAGAGTCGATAATCAGGTCTAGGCTAATGAAGCTCAAACTTATCAAGTCCAGGATGGTTAGGTCCTGGATACGCAATATGAAGCAAGCCTCCCGGCAAGCCAAGACGAGTCGGAGCAGGCCTAGCAGCCTTAATTCAGCCTCCCTTCTTCTGCGGCAGTATGCCAATGCAATCTTTCCGGCCTGGGAGCAGAGTATTTCTGTGTTTCTTACCGACTAAGGAGTCAGGTGACAATTTTATTTTCTTTTGTCCCGAATATTATCCGGTTAACATTATTATCCGATTTTGACCGGCTTTGAATGAAATTTGCCGACTGGATCGGCTTGATGAATTTGTTAATTTTGTTTAAATTTTTGCACTTAAATTCTGCAATTTTTCCCAACTTTTTTCAGCATGCGGCAAATAGTATACCGACTACTCTTGGCCCCGGCGACTGTGTGGTTAGTTTCAGTACTTCTTTGATTGATTGACTTGGGAATGTTTGATACTTTCAAGAGTATGGGATGTTCCTAAGTCAATTAATCACAGTAGTGATTGCCCCAAACCAAGTACACAGTCGTCCACATAACCAGTAAGTAGCCATTTTACCCAACCGTGGGGTATTCACAATCCAGTATAAACTGTCTTTTAATGAACCAGGCGGGAACTTGCCGCCAGTAAGCTTAAAGGCCATCTGGGGTGCCTGCAATCCATTGCACCTGGTTTGTCTGCCCCATTGAAGTGACTAGTATAATTTCGTCGAATAATGTAACAGATAACTTTTAGTTATCAACCGGCTGATGTCTTTTGACATCCGATTTTTACACTTAATCCTTGTATTAGACTATTTTAGTCAGACAACTATGATTTAACCAAATAGGTCGTTTAATCTTTACTGTTTGCATATGCTGGTAGAGCAAACGATAAAATGCCCTCTCCGACGATAACACCCAGAGGTGGACGCCATACTCATATGGGAGTAGACGAATTTATAAATTTGCATCCGGCCTTTGGCCTCTAAATTAAATATCATTTTAGCCACTAAGTTTTTAACTTAGTTTAATTCATTCTATGGACCGTTTGTATATTGCACAGATGATGGTCTACCATTACGCATGTATATATATACAAAGTAAGCAATTAAAGCGATTTGAAAACAAAAAGCAATTTTTCATTGATAGGCTTTTTATTTACAAAAATTTTTACAAATCTTAGAATCAGTACTTTTTCAAGTTGTGAACATTCCAAGTCTTAGGCAGCTGCCTACCGTCTAGGTTTCCGGTCAGTGTCGTTTCTCACTTCTTCATAGATCCGGTAAGGGCCTTCCCAATTACGAGTTAGCTTTCCTTGCTTGTTGGCCCTACCGGTTGCCTCCATCATACGTAACACAAAGTCCCCAACTTTTAAGGGTCGTTTGTGCACTCTCTTGATATAGGCACAAGTTATTCTCAAACGGTAAATCTCATGACACAAGGCAGCATTGCCCCTGCGCTATGGGATTGAGTCCAATGCTCGCCGCATGGCCTCCCAATTTACCTCTTCATCGTATAACATGACTCGTAGAGTCGGCTCATAATGCTCAATGGGCAAGACGGCTTCAACACCGTAAACCATGAGAAATGGAGTTTCACCGGTTACCCCTTTTTAAATTGTTCAGATGGCCCATAGGACATGAATTAACTCTTCAGCCCATAACTGCTCTTTCGATTTTCTTTTTGATACCGTCTCAGATGAGTTTATTGAAGGCTTCAACTTGGCCGTTAGGTTGGGGTCAGCCGACTGATGCAAAGCAATGTGAGATCCCTTGATCTCCTAACCAAGTTTTAAGCTGAGACGTCTCAAATTGAGGTCCATTGTCAAACACCATAAACTTGTCACCTTGACCGCCTCGGCTTCCACCCACTTAGTTAAATAATTCACAACCACAAAAATATAGCGCTTTTCGTTCGATGCAGGCGTATCAGGTCAGAGCCGGCGGTGGATTAGCTTGCCAAATCTTTGACACTTATCACATTTTTCTGATAAACTTTATGGCAGCTGACTCAAGAGTGGGCCAGAAATAATGCCACCTTCTGACGGCTAAAGACCTACCACCTGCATGAGAGTCCCAGTATCCCGCATGCAACTCTTTAAAAACTTTTCTCCCCTTTCTGGGGTAACTCACTTCAATAGAGGCTTCAAAAACCCCGCTTTGAAGAGTTCTCCTTCCCTTATCTTGAAATTTACAGCACGCTTCTTCAGTACGACCGCCTCCTAAATCAGGGAGCGTGTCGTGTGTCGGATACGCCCGGATGCCATCCATCCAAGTAGAACTTCGGTCCAGTACTCCAATGGGCTCGTCATCAAATATACTTCGTTTTTCCATCACTTGCCAGAGTGACCGAGGCGTATCACATGGGGCGGAGGATGCTAATTTTGACAGAGTATCCACCTAATTGTTTTCAGACCTGGGCACTTGACTTAGATGAAATTGTTCAAGTGTCCCAACTTCAACTTTGACGGCCTGCAAATATTTAATCATTGCCGGATGGATGGCTTCATACTCACCATAGCATTTGCTAACGTGCGGATGCCGGCTAGCAAGGCTTCATATTCAGCCTCATTATTTGAGGCCTAGAACTTGAACCGTAGTGCATATTCATAATTATCTCCTTCCGGAGATTATGCCTGCACCACAACCATTCATAGTAGAGCTCCCGTCTACATGCACCTTCCAAACCTGATGAAGGTTGTCCACAGCAGTCGGCCTTGTCATCTCGACAATGAAGTCGGCAAACGCCTAACTCTTCACTACCTTTCTTGGTTCGTAAGTGATTTCAAGACTTTGTATTTCAATAGCCCATTTGAGCATTCTACCAGATGACTCCGGGGTTTGGCCGTTTGAGGGGTTGTGCAAAGAAGTATGGTTTTAACTTCTTAACAGCCATGTAAAGTTCAAGGCCAAAATTTTCAACCATGGGGTATCGACAAGGTGATCCGTTTGTAGCTTTGATTTTACTATCATGTCATCAATATACGCCTCTACATTCCTCCCAATCTGATTAATAAAGACTGTATTAATCATCCGTTGGAAAGTAGCCGGCACATTCTTCAAGCCAAACGACATCACCATATAACAGAATAACCCTGATCAATGACGAAGGCCATCTTCTCTTATCTTTTTTCCACAAAGGGTGTCTGGTGGAAGCCGGAGTAGGCATCCATAAAGCTCATCAAGGCATGCGCGGCTGGAGAGTCGACCAGTTGTCGATCTTTGAAAGCGGGTAATTGTCCTTTGGACATGCCTTGTTTAAGTTAGTGTAGTCAACACACATGCACCAAGTACCATTAGGCTTCTTTACAAGCACCACATTCGCAACTAATCAGGGAAGTTACATGGCCAAATGAACCTGACGTCTAACAGCTTTTTGACCTTGGGAGCTGCCGCCTGACTTCTTTCCTTGCCGTGGTTTCTTTTCTTTTGCCGGATGGGCTTCTTTTCAGGATCCACGGCGAGTTTGTAGACAGCAAGATCCGGGCTGATTCCTGGCATCTCTTCCACTTCAAAGGCAAAGATATCTTTGAATTCTTTCAGCACGAGGTGCAAGTCTGCACCCAACCTTTCGAAGGCAGCCGTCCCCACCTTAACAGTTCGCTCCGGACAGCTGTCATCTAGAGGAATATCAATGTGCTCACTAGCCGGCTGGGGACGAAGATTATCTGACCTCGGTGATTGCCATTTCTTCTCCTTCTTCACCCCTTGACTTCGTCAAAATCTATTGGCTCCTTTAGCTGACTGGCTGCAGCAGTCGGCTTGACGTTTGAGAAATAACACTACCTTGCCGTCTTTTGGTCCCCATTGAGGGAGCCAACAAAGCCATCATCCTTCTTATACTTAACAAGCATGAGAGCTGGGATGATGACGGCCTTGCAATCGTTCAAAGTGGGTCGGCCTAGAATAATGTTGTAGGCGGTCAGCTCTTTAAACGACCATGTGCCACCCTTTTCCTTCGCCCGAGTCGAATGGGTAGGTCAATTTGTCCGACTGGGTGTACGACCCCTCCACCAAAGCTAACTAATGGATAGGAGACGTCGGGAAGATTATCCAACTTGTAATTAAGCTTAGAGAGACACTTGTAGCTTATGAGATCAGATGAGCTACCCGTGTCTATCAGGATCCGGCCAACCAGTTGGTTGGCGACCTTGCATTCAATGACGACAGGGTCGTCATGCGGTCGGCGTACTTTGCCTCGATCCTTCTCAATGATGGGGACGTCTTGGGAATGTCCCGTTGGAAAACGCCTGTCCATAATCAATTGAATGGATCATCTTCTTTAGATGATCCTTATGCCCTGAATGGTCAGGCCACTGCTTGCGAATCTGCCTACTATAGTGTAGGCCGGATCCTTATCGATATCCGAGCTACTAGTAGGGCTGGACAGTTTTTGACGACTGTCTCGGATTCGTCTTAGAAGTCGCTTTGGACTTCTAAGACATAGGACTTCAACAAGCCCTTGTCAGACGGTCCAACGTGCGCTTGAGGCTGTAGCACTCGTTGGTGTCGTGGCCCACTTCATCATGGAAGTGACAAAATTTACTCTTGTTCCGCGACTGAATGGAACTCTTCATAGGATTCGGCTTCTCATTAGTTAGCCGATCTTTCACCTCTGTAAAGATGGTGTAACAATCTATTGAATTCATACCGTGAGACATGCGGTTTGAACTCTTTCTTTTTCTTTTTGGACGGCTAATTAGGTTCCTTAACCACCCAAACTTCTTTTTTCTTTTTGCTGTCTTGAGATTTTTGAGCCGGCAGAGTAGACCGACTCTCTTTTTGCTTGTCGGACTTCTTGGAGTATGGCTGGACGAGCATAAAGCTCTGTAAGGGTGAATACCCTCTTTCGGACAAGGTCGAACTTAAAGGTCGACCCAAGAAGTCTGTATATGCTACCTCGTAAGATAGCCCCTGGATTTGGATACTCACCGTGTTGAACCGCCTGACATAGGAGCGGAGTCCTCTCTCTCCCTACCGAATGGTGCTCAAGTCAAGACTTATATTCTTGGCAGGGATGTTCATTGAGAAGTTAGAGGCAAACAGGAAGCTTAAGTTGTCAACCTCACCACAACCACAGCCTAGAACAAGCACGGGTGACGCGAAAACCGTTTTAGTTAGTCACTAAAGTCGTTTTCTGGCTGGTACCGGAAACTCCTTTCCTTTAGAATCTCAGGAAGAACGAGGCTTGAATTGAGGCAGGGCGCTAGACAAAGTTTGCAGTTTACCGTCCCCATTCAATCTTACCTGATTGGCAAAACAGAGGTATGGTTTGGGAGAGAAAAGGCCTCTTGAAAGCTTGCACTATTATTCAGTTTTTTATATTTCATGAGCTCGTCTCTAGCCATGTATGTTTCGACCTCCTTGTGGTTTGGGATCATCCTCCTCGTGGTCTTTAAAGACCTCCGCCTGATGAGCCTTAGGGTTAGGAGGCGGCACAGACTCTTGAACCATCCTTGAGGTACTCTCCCCACAGACGGCGCCAAATGTTTTGGGTATTTTTGTCCCTCGGGAGAGTTACAGCTCGAAGACTGGTTGCACGCGGCTTGTACCTACAAAACAACGGAGACTCCGGGTGTTTGGAGCTCCGCCTCTGACGATCAAGTTAGTACTGGAGTATGAGTAGGAGAAAGTGCGGAAAGAGAGATGAGATCTTCTCGAATTCCGAGATCAGGTGTTCTCTGATGTAACCGAATGTAGGGTAGGTGTAATAAATAATTGAATGTATCCCAAAATTAGGGGATATCTCCCTATTTATAGAATCATTGGAGAATGTGCCCTCGCTTAGGTCACTTGACCTAGATTTGGTGGGTTGCACTGTTTTACGGCGTTTTTGGGAATTGGGTCTTAAAGGCCGCAATTCTAGTAAGCATCATGACATGGCCTAAATGGACCTATCTATGCTTGACACGTGGCCCTCTCTAATTGGTCCACATGAATAGGGTATTTTTACCCAACATAAGAATGGTGATGCTGGATGCACTAGTGAACACCCATGCTAGAGGAAACAATACTAAGAACAGCCAAGCAACAAATTAGAGCTATTAATGGAAAACTATGATAACATACATCACCAGAAACATTGATGCACAAAGGCACCAATGCTCCTAAGTTTTAAGTACCGGAACCGAAAATGCAATATAGCTTCATTACTTCGCTAATCCAGTATTGTCCATATATCGTTCCTCTTTTGGTTGTCCAAAATATCCTTAATCTAATCTTGATATCAGTGATTTTAACTTAAAAGGTCAAGAAATCCTCCCCTAAGGTCCCATACACATTAAACTAGCATTGCAACCAAGGTTTATGAATGATGATGAAGCCTTAAAAATTTACGAAGATAGAAACAGAAAATATAACTAGCTTACAATTTACAATTTACAATTTAAAGTTCCAACCTAACTTTCCTTTCCTCTCAACCTCTCTTCACGTTGTTTAAAACCCTTAGTAAATAAAAACACAAAATTAATGATTTTAACCTCATATTGAATAGAGCTTTAAATAATTTCTGAAATTATGATTTTTTTTTTTACCACAATCAATAAAAATGCCTTATTTCAACTATGAAAGGAGATGATCCATTTTATGGAAAATCCAATTAATAATTTAAACAAATTCAAAGGACCCACCAAGAAAGCAACTTTGTCAACTATAACTAATAACTATGACCACGTGGGAGGTTTTAGGAGAAATATAGGCAAGTGCTCTACCAAAAAAGCTATGAATGAGATGGCTTCTAGTACCTAAAGAAGAAAGAAAAGAAAAGAATAGAAGTATACCCACAAGATAACCAAAGCTTGTTTATATAATGAGTTGGATTATGGACAAAAAAAACTAAAGGAAGAAGATGAATTTGATTTACAAAATGAGAATAGTTACAGGAAATAAAACGAAAGAGCAAGCTTTCAAGAGGCTTGCTTTCTCCCATGAGTAGCAGCTCCACATTATATATCTTATTGTGATGTTGCGAAGTGGATACCACATTTAGAAAAAAAAATGAATCTGATCTAGATGAGTATCAAAAGGTGGGTAGTTGGGATAGGTGTTTGGTTGGATGTTGCAGTTTGGGTTATGAAATGAGAATTATAAAAAACAGAGTAATAGTGCAAGCTTTCAAGAGGCTTGTTCTCTCCCAAACCACACCTCTATTTCAAAATATAAGCCCTAGTTGACTTTTGCAATAATCTACTACACAACTTTGACCCATGTTTGTGCAATTTACATAAGATTAAACAGTCACATGGGTACTTGTTTGATATTATTGGTCAAATTTCTACGTTGGCAACAGAACATTTATTTTAAAAGTAATTGAACTCTTACATGTTTTTTTTCATGCTTACCCTCTAACTGATCTCTTTTAGTTTAAGAACCAACTCCCTTGCTTTCTGCCAAGCTAAACTAATTATGTTGCACTTCCAATATTACTTCTTCCCTATGCCTAATGCATAACAATGTATTATAATTCCTTATGTTACATGGACATGGGCATGAGAATCGAATATAAGTGTAGATCCCCATTAGGCACTTCTAAACATTATGGATGGGGACATTGTCCTATACAATGAAACAACATCAATAAAATATTCTATATTAAAACTTAAAAGTATTTATACTGAATGTTAAATCACATTTATAAAAAACAGAAAAAAAATTTCCAAATAAAATATAGTGCTCTTTACATAATTGTACTATATTTGGGCTCCAAAGTTGTAGGCAGATTGCAGCCTCAAGTTACCAACCCACAAATAAGAGAGATTATTATTATGGCCTATCATAAGGCCCAAACAAAGACCACTTCTATTAGCTATACCCTATGTTACTCGGACTTGAGTACAAGTGTCGGATAAAAGTATGGATACAGAGTTCAAATTTCAAGAATATAAGAGCTTTGTCCTAATTTGAAAGCATGCATAAGGACATGAAGAAAAAACGGAGATAACTTAAAGTAAACATATCTTCAATCTTACTCAAATTATCAAAATATTTGAAATTTTAGAAAAAAAGTAAAATAAAATAAAATAAAAATAAAAAAAAATTTGAAACAAAGAGAGAATATAAATAAATATGACAATGAGAATTGGAAAATGGGAAGTACTGCCAAAGTCAAATGTCAAAGTATCACATGATTTTTAATTTCTTTCAGAGTTCATATTATGTTGTACCCTTTCTCCTACCAACACCAAGATGAAAAAACAAAAGTAAATAAGTTGTACGCAATTGAAAAGCTTAGTACCCACCTCCCGCCATAGCGGAGCACTCGTTATTGGGGTAAAAATCTCTTCAAGGTGATGAGATTTATACTCTTAGCAAACGCCCCATTCTACTAAGCAAAAAAAGGTAAATTTCACCTCCCCCCTACTCCCCCCCCCCCTCCCCCAATCATAAGATCAAAAATATTCTTTAATTGTTCTCCCCTCCTTGCATCACTCTTTCTTTTAATGTTCTGTGTCGAAAAGATAAATCAAGGATGAGCTATGGATACAAATACCCGGAACTAGCTCAGATATAGGCCAGATCTTTCGTGTCGATAATTTGAAGGTGAGAGTAGAAAATATACTCCAACAGCTGCACAAAGACAGGAGAAAGATGCACAAACACATGCATTGAAGAAAACTATCAGACCATTTTTATAATCCTTAAAGACTGATTCGTGCAAGAGCTCCCTTCCTTACTCTAATTTAGATTTGTATGGAGAGTCATAATTGAGCAAAATCTTTCGTACCCAGCCTCTATTCCGCCTCTATTCCGCACCAGTACCAGTTTGTATTAGTATGGGGAAAATTTGCCATGACAGAATAATATAGTGACTAATCTTATCCATAAACATTTAATTTTACAAACACTCACTGATTAAATCTGCCACTTTACCCATCTTTATTAATATGGGTTAGAAATTAGAATTACATGATATCAGACCACCTTAAAGGCTCAAACCCTTCAACAATCGAAATTGATACTATACTTTATGGCTTGTTAACTACATCAGGAAATCACCAAAGCTTTATGTACAATGATTATGCAAATATGCAAGAAAATTGTAAGCAACCATACATAGTTAAACACAATAGCTTGAATAACTTCTTGAGATATTTAATCACCATAAGTGAGTTCATGAGGTATGAGGAAATACAAGTTGATCCGCTTGATAAACATTTTTTGATAAACATTCTTGTAATAAAATGCCACTGGGATTTGGGAAGCGAAAACAAACAATAAAAAACTGAGAACTTTTTCTGAAAACCCACGTGAAAAGTAAACAAACGGAGCAGCAAACGATTTTGCGAGGTCTGTTAGGAGTTAACTCAACTTGCTCAACTAGAGTTAAGGTACTTTTGTCTTTTTTTCGATGCTTGACTTTTTAATTTTTTGGTTGCTATGAATCTTGAACTTTGGCTAACTTTGGCTCTAATCTTCACCATAAGCCATAATCAGCCCCAAAAACAGTACTACACTTCCTTCTTTCTCCTCTACAAACCTAGTCTTCTTCTTCCTTTAGATCGACCCCGCCGCTGCTACCAGATCTACCCACTGTTCCTACCATATTCAACCCACCTCACAAGTC
This sequence comes from Chenopodium quinoa, assembly GCF_001683475.1. NCBI lineage: Eukaryota > Viridiplantae > Streptophyta > Magnoliopsida > Caryophyllales > Amaranthaceae > Chenopodium > Chenopodium quinoa. Next base: position 965,366 of record NW_018743070.1, on the reverse strand, counting down.
ACAACCACGATAATGGCGATTAACCACCACCCTCTTTGTCATACGTTCCCCTATAGGGTTAATATGGCCCCACTTTACATATTTTGTTACTAGGGTGTCTTATTGTTAGGTCGGCCGGCCGGTATAGTCGCGAAGCGGCGAAGGTCGCGAAGAAGGTTGTTGTTGTGGCCATGGGAGGTAACTCCCGTTAACCATGGTTAACTAACTTTTGGGTAACGTCGTTTGTAGGAAGTTAAAAGAAAAGATTCTTGGTCTGTATTAAATTACAGATTTACCCTAGTTTCGCTAGCCAATTTGACGAAATTGACCCTTGATAAATGTCAAAGGTTTATCCGCGAGATCAACTTGGGCGTGCTCATGAGGTATTAGCTCTCAAGAATTCCATAACTAATTCCTCATCACCATAAAATAAAGATATACATTTGTATAAAAATCTCAGACAAGTGCATTGCAGAAGAACCTTGTTTCAACATCTCCATGTTCCTTCACAAAACTCAGTTTACAATACAAAGCAAAGGACTTGATCATATGTTACGAACCAAGTGATCACCAAAAACCTTGTCCCAATACCATTATAACCCAACAAGATGAATTAAAACCAATAAATTCAGTAAGTACTTCCCTGAACTCGGCTTCTCTCATCCAAGTGCTAACAAAATCCCCCCTAAACTTCCCTTACTACTACCTTCATATATTACAAGTAATTTATCCACTTTTATTCAACCAAACTCCATTACTTTCTTTTGTTTTTCATTTTTAAACAACCAAGCTCTATTAGTAGTACCTTGTCTATTGTAGTTGCCTTTAATCAACCCGACTCAAGAATCCTATTTATTCACCTTCCTAAAAGTTAGTGCAAGACTTTTATTGGAAACGGAGGGAGTAAGTAAATCAATTCAAGTAGCAGTCAGTTTAACAACAACACAAAACAAAAAAATTACGCCAAACTACATCAAATTTCAGAAATTATCATGCATAAAAATTAAAAAAAATAAAATAAAGTAGAAAGCAATTAAGATTTTACGTGCAAGTGTAGAGCTTTTCGTTGAGCATCCTGAAATGTCCACCTGATAACCTTGCCTTCATCTATACAATCCCAAAAACAAAAAACAAAAATTATTAATTGAAAATTCTAAAAATTAAAACTAGAATGAAAAGGGATGTAAGCAAAAAAGAAAATAATACCTTGTCAAGAAAATTAGATGATTTAATAGGAATAGAGCAAGACGAATTAGAGGTTTTGTTTGGGATTATTTGTTTAGAATGAGAAGTGGTAGTGGTTGTAGAAGAAGAGGTAACTGTGTTATTTTTGTGAGATTTGTTGCGGGCTCTACCCTTTCCACCTCTTCTTTTACGTTTTCTTGTATCTCCCTCTGTCGCCATTACGTTTTCTTTGATCGCAATTCCCACACCAGAAAACCTTGCATAAAATCAATCAAGACATCGACTTATGAATTATCTAAATAATCTAACATTTTAAGTTACTCCAAAAAATTTCAATATACTCAAATAAATTGAAATGTATCAATTATATATCAATCATCAATTAAAAACGAGGAGGTTTAATTTCATGTTGAATTATTTCAATTATATATCAATCTTAAAAACGAGGAGATTTAATTTCATGTTGAATTATCTCGAAAAATACATTATTCTAGGGATAATTGATTCAATAATCAAATTACGCTCATAATTTTCTTTTCTTTTGGATATGATTTTTCATAATCTAAGAATTTACAAACCCTAAACTTAAAGCACTAATGTGATGATAACAACAACAAACAACTTACCTTAGAAGCTGATTCAATGGGGGATACAAGAATTAGATTCAACGGCGAATGCTTCAATATAGAGAACGTTGAGTGCGCTTCAATTAAATAACTCAGAGAGGTAGAAAATAGGAATGGAGGCCTTTAAAGCCATGACCCGCCAAGTTATAATATGGGTTACATCCGTGTCAGAAATAAAAGGGTGGGTCTTTGAACAACCGTTTCCAATATGGGTTTCCAAATCAGGGCAAACAGGTCGGGTCGGGTTCAGGTCGACCTGTTTACTTAAACAGGTCAGGACCCCCCAACCTGAACCTGACCTATTTACTTAAACAGGTCAAAAAAATCAACCTGAACCCGACCTGGTTTTAAACGGGTTGACCTGAACCCGACCTGATTTGACCTGGTTTTTTTTATTTTTTATTAATAAACTTGTAATTTGTTAAATTCTGCAAACATTAAATCTTGTGAATATTTAAGCGTAATCAACATTAGCAAACATATTTCAACTTCAAAATCAAAGCATAGTCAAAGTAATGCTACTGCATAGTTCATACAACAATAAAAATCCAAAATACTTCCAATAGTCCTAATTAGGTGTCAAATAAATAATTAAGCTAGGATAAACTCAAAATAATGTCTAGAATACTTCCTAAAAGTTCCAACATCAACTAATTTTAAAAATATAAACTAAAAGAACAGGTTTGGCTGCTGCAATGCTGCTGGACTTAAGGTACACTCTCCGATGTATCGGCGGCTTCATTATTCATCTTCATCCCCATAATTTTTCCACATAGATCTTCTAATTGCAGAAACTAAACAAAACGCATAAACACAACAAAACTAAGTAAAGATTAGAGAATGAAATAAACTCATAAACAAGCAGAAATAAAACGCATGTAATGATAGAAGAAATATTAGAAAGTTGTAATTGATGAAGAAATCAAATAAATTAGCTACAACCAAAACATTATATACAAAATTAACATGCGACTTATTAGATCAGACTTATTATATATAAAACCCATATATTGGACTTTCGGGTTGTTTATGCGACTTAGAAAGTTGTAATTGATGAAGAAATCACATAAATTAGCATAACCTCACTCATAAAATCAGATTTATTAGAACAAAACGCAAATTTGGTGCACATTTGGTCACATAAGCACTCATGAACTCATAAGCAAACATCTCACGCATAATTAATTCGGATTAAAAGAAGTAAATTGAAAAATTCAGATTATAATTGCATACACAAAACACATAATAACAAATGAACTTAAATAAGATCTTTTCAAACAAAAACAAGAGATTAAATCAGATGAAATTCAAGAACTCAAATCGCAAACAAGTTAAGATGACATCAAAGAATTTAAACGCCTAAATACAAAGCAAAGTTAGGTAAAGTGAATAGATTAGCAAGTAAATTACCTTAGACAATGTGGAGATGAAGATTCACTAGCAGATTAGGGTGTAAAATTAGGGATTTTTGATGAAAAAAATGAAAAACAAGAGGAGAAGAGAGAGGAAAGGCTGGAACGGGAAAAAGAGAGGAGAGAGAAAGAGTGTTTTGGGTGTTTTTGTCCCTCGGGAGAGTTACAACACGAAGACGGATCCTGGGTGAGCTGTACCTGCAAAACAAACGGAGACACCAGTTGGGTGGTGCTCCGCCTCCGACGCACAAGTTAGAAACTTGAAGGGAGAAAAAGGTGCGGAAATTTAGGTGGGGATCCGCTCGGATTCCAAGCTCAGGATGTCTTTATCAAAGAGTAAAATGTGTAATAAATGGTAAAAAAAACGTGTCCTCAAAATGAAGGACATCTCCCTATTTATAGGGTCTTTGGGAATTGTGCCCCTGATTAGGTTACTGAACCCTAATCATTGGTGGGTTGCGCCGTTTGGCGGCATTCTCGGGATTTGGGCCTGAAGGCCGCCTTATCCCTTGATTTCGGGAATGTCACGTGTCGAGCAGGGATTGGTCCATTTTAGACCAATCTGGGGCTGACACGTGTCACCTTCTGATTGGGCCACGTGGCAGGGTAGAATTACCCTAAACATTTGCCCCTCACAGATGTGACGTGGCACGCCACGTGGCATCTGTGACACATGCCACGCTCCGGCTGGCGGTAATTTTACCGTTACAGAGTAACCGTTCATCTTCCGGGTAAATTACGGAAATGCCCCCAAATTTACCCTCTATATATAGCCGTTTTACCCTCATAATTTTGTACGTTTACAAAAATTTTCTAGAGAGAAAAACTTTGAGAGAGCAGAAGTCATCCGTTTGAGTCAGGCGCGAGCAAGAAACTTTGTTCTTCCGCAACCCAACCGGACCCGCCTTCCTTCATATATCAAATCCAAAGGTACCGTCTCTGTCTCTCTCAGCTCTTTTCTTTTTTTCACCGCTTGTACATATTTCTTGCAAATGGATGCATCACCAACACACACGACACAGCCTAGGTTAGAGTCCAGCCGGTCACCAGGGACGGCTGAGTCTAGGACTGGGAGTGCCGGCTCGGGGTGTTGGGACCACCCTGTACCATGGATTCCGACTAGTTATGTGTCTGTGCAGGACACCATGGCTTGGACAATGCAGACGGCTACTGATCCGAATTATAGAAGCGAAGGCTCAGGCGGCCAAACGCCTGAGGGAGAATCGTCTGGTCAGGGAGACCAGACGGCTCTAGAGAGATCCCCTCCGCGCGCCCCTTCAACCCCTGCTGACTCTTTCTTGGAAGAGTGTGACCAAGGCGGCGACGAGGCCGCCTCTGCCCCCATGGACCAAAGCGAGGGGGAGACGGAGAGCGACAGCTCCGCCTCTACCTCCGAGAGCAGCGATGACTTGCCCCCTCTTCCGGATAGCGAGGAGGAAGAAAGGAAAAAGTGGAGTGAGAAGGACGATCCCTTCAGCATCCACGTCTCCTCCAAGGACCGAATCCAGATGGGGGAGAACTTAGAGAACTTTAAGAAAATGCACCCGCTTGGAGACGGGTATAAGATCCGGGTGCCGCTTGAGCTGGGCACCATCGCTTGGGGGGATGATCAAGAGAACGCTAACAATTATTTTGGCTGTTATGAGGCGGCGTTCAAAGCCGGCCTTCGCTTCCCCCTTCACCAGGCGGTGAAGGCAATTTTGAGAGGCTACGGCCTTGGGGTCTGGCAACTTACCCCCAACTCCTGGACCAACATTCTGGGGTATGTTGTAGCCTGCGAGTTCCAAGGGCTTAACCCCGGCTGGGAGGCCTTTGCAAGCATGCATTATCTCAGCAGAAGCCCAGGTGGCTGGAGGGCGTGGTATACTATAACCACACAGCCGCAATACATGATGACCTTGGACAAGGTCTCCAAGTTCAATGGCTGGAAGCACAGGTTCTACTTGATGTCAGCCCCATCTAGACGGGAAAATTATGAATTCCGTCTGTACAATAAGAAGCCCGACTTGTTGGGCAGGAAGTGCGCTCTTCCCTGGATCCCAGAGGAAGACTTTGACAAAATAATCGAGGCAGACTTTTTCGGCCTCACAGACGCAACTCTGTCAACCGGGGAAACAATAAAAGTCCTTAAGAATTGGATTCCCAAGAGCGCCTGGTTCAGGGATGAATGTTTCCTAGCCGCCTGCGGGCTAGGGCACATGTTTAATAAACGTATGCGCCTGGGTTCACACCGTATGTAGTATTTTTCTATCGGAATTGATTTATGATTCTGATCAATTTCTTTCTTTTTTGCAGAAGAAGCGCTAAACATGTTGCAGTCGGAGAAAACTCCCAAGCGGTCTTCTGCGACTATTCGCAAAGATCTTGCGGAGAAAGCTGCGGCCGAGCTCAGGGCCAAGGTATTGAGCGCCTGACCCTTTCTTAAGTTTATTTTATAAACTGTCTTGCCCGGATACTAACCTTTACTTATGTATTTTCACAGGGGGGAGAAGTTGGGAAATCGTTTGAGAAGAATCTCAAACGGGCTAGAGAGGAGGCCCCAACCGTTCTCGATAAAATAAAAAAGTCCGCCTCTGCGTCAACTCCTGGTGCCTCAGCCCGGGCTAAGACGATGCGGATATCGGGGCGACTCGAGAAGGTAGGCGGCAGCGTGTTCCTTGATCTTGTCAACCCCTTATCAGCAGCTGCGGGGTTCACTACGCCTGCAAGCGGTTCCCGCTTGGCCGGCTTTGAAGGTAAGAACCCTTTTGAATCCCCGCTTGAGCTGGGGTGGCCTTTACGGGTGAACTCCCACTCCCAACAGACGTCATCCTCAAACGGTCGGCAACAGATAGGTGTTGCCTTAGTTTCGCACTCATCACGTATTGATTGTGGTGCAGATCAATCTCCCCGCTGGCCAGACGTCCAGAAGCACGCCAAGGCCATGCTGGATGCCTTCCGGAAGAGGGATAAGGACAATATCCCTGGGATAGAGACGTTCAATCTTGAACGCATTCTATCCCTTCTGGCTGAGGTAAAAAACTTGTCAATTAATGTTATTTTTTCCAAGTAATTATCCCGCCTGTAATTCTTACACCGCCTGCTTTTTGCAGGCCATGCTGCGGGTGGACGGGCTCAAACTTCCTTATTCCCGCAAACGGGAAGAGGTAAAAAGGGCCAAGAAGTCCGCCATAGACACTGATAATATTGCTTTACACTTAACTATCGTAAATGAACTTGAAACTAAAGCAATAATTATGACACAAGCGTCTAAAATCCAGCAGCTGGAGCTAGATCTGAAGGCGGCCGACCAGCGGGCAACGGATGCTGAGACGGCCAAGAAGGGAGCGGAGGAGGCTCAGAAGAAAGCAGACGAGAGCGCCAAACAGGCTGAAGAGGCGCTCAAGAAGACCCAGGCTGACCTTGGCAAACTGAAATCCAAGGTTGAGAGGATGGAGAAGGATGCTGCTCAAGCTCAGAAAAACTTTGCAGCAACCCTGGAGGCGGAGCAAAACCGCCTTGTTGCTGAGAGTGATGCTGATAACGACGCCCGTATGAAAATTGCTTGGGCTGCCTTGTACCTAGACGCTGATTATAGCATCTGGGCAATGGCACACAGCTATGCCGAGTACGTGGTGTACTTGAGAGAGCAAGGTGAGCCAGAGCCTGCCTCCTTTGAAGCCTGGCTCAGCAACAATGAGCCAACCGCGCCTGAGCTTCCTGGTCCCGACGAAGCGCATCAAATTCTCTCAGATGATGAGGAGAAGGGGGAGAACCAGGAGGCTCCGTCTGCAGGCCAGAAGTGACCCCTCAGCGGCAGTATGCCAGTCTTTGCTTTTTTAATTTTTATTCAGCGGCTGTATGCCAAAATTTGCTTTTTCCGGCCTGCGTGCCGAGTATTTGTGTTTTTATCGGCTATGGAGCCGGGTTAATTAACAATTTCTTTCTCTCGGACGGGGTCCGGTTAACATTTGATCCATTACAACCGTTTGGTTGGATGGACTTTTATGAATTGCACCGACTAAGCCGGTTTTGATCATTTAGCATTTGAATTTTTGTTTTTTGCAAATTTTAATTTTTGCCTAACTTATCAAAAGCATGCGGCGATTTCTTGCCTAACTAATCAGTAGTACAGCTGTCCTTGCCCCTGGACGGCTGTGTGATTGGTTTCAATTGGAGCTGGTTGATTGACTTGAAAACGTCTGATGCTGCAAAGAGCATGATATGTTTGTAAGTCAATCAATAACAGTAGCGATTGCCCCAAACCAAGTGCACAGCCGTACACCAACAGGCGTTTCAGTCACTACACAGACGGCTTATGCCCGTCTTGGTAGAGATTTCATAGCCACTGAACTCTTGCCCTAATTGGGGTGAGGTGCAATTTTAAAATAAATAACCTAAGTGAGAACTTCAGTCGGTTACCGACTGATGCCTATGGGCATCCGGTATTTAGGAACTTATTCGTTCTTCGTAGGTTATTTTAGTCAGACGGCTATGAGTTGACCAATTTGGTCGTTCAATTTTTGCCGTCTGCATGGATACGTAGAACCGACAGAATCTGTTCTCTGCGACGATTGCACCCGGAGGGGTGTCGCCGGACGCCTTTGTCCATGTTGGGACAGGCGATTTAAAAAAATAGCAACCATCCGGCCATTTTAGCCTCTGGTCCTGTTTGAGACTGGTTGTGTAGCCACTAAACGTTTTTGTGCTTAGTTTCTTAATCACTGTTGAATTTACACTAAGTATCGAACTTAGTTTTTTAAGCATACGAGTTTGTCTTGGTAATATCCAGACGGACAGACAAATATTTGATCATACTAAGTATCAAACTTAATTAGATAAATGGAGACTCCGTCTGAGTATTACCCAGGCGGATAGTCAAGCAGTTGAATAAACAAAGTATCAAACTTATCCGAGTATTACCCAGGCGGACTAACAAATGAAACCTTCACTAAGTATCGAACTTAGTTAGGTAAATGAGGAATCCGCCTGGATATTACCCAGATGGATAATCACGATAATTTTGCAAATAAAGTCTGAATCTTCATTAACTGACTCACTGTTTACCAAAAGTTTACATTCTCAGAAGTAGTACTTTTTTAGATTGTCTACATTCCAAGTTCTAGGCAGGCGCCTGCCGTCTGGAGTTTCCAGGCGGTAGGTGCCGTCCCTTACTTCTTCATAGATCCGGTAGGGGCCTTCCCAATTTGGGGTTAGCTTTCCCAGCTCATTGGCCCTACCGGTTGCCTCCATTTTTCATAACACTAAGTCGTCAACTTTCAAGGGACGCTTGTGTATTTTTTTGTTGTAGGCTCTCGTCATTCTCAGACGGTAAATCTGATGACGCAAGGCGGCATTGCCCCTGCGTTCTGGGAGTGAATCCAATGCTAGGCGCATTGCTTCCCAGTTTCCCTCTTCATCATACAGCATGACTCTGAGAGTCGGCTCGTAATGTTCAATGGGCAAGACAGCTTCAGCACCGTAAACCATGAGAAATGGGGTTTCACCGGTTGCTTCTTTCGCTGTTGTCCGGATGGCCCACAGGACATGGATTAATTCTTCTGCCCATAAGCCACCGGCTCTTTCTATTTTCTTTTTAATGCCGTCTGAGATGAGTTTGTTGAAAGCTTCAACTTGGCCGTTTGCTTGGGGTCGGCCAACAGATGCGAAATAGCTTGAGATCCCCTGATCTCCCAACCAAGTTTTTAGCTGAGGCGTCTCAAACTGAGGACCATTATCAAAAACCATAGACATGGGTACCCCGTACCGGGTGATAATGTTCTTCTAGATGAAGGAAATTACGTCTGAGGTCTTGATGTTTTTAACCGCCTCAGCCTCAACCCACTTGGTGAAGTAATCCACAGCCACTAAGATATAGCGCTTTCCGCCTGGAGCAGGCGTGTAAGGACCTAGAATGTCCATGCCCCATTTTGCAAACGGGATTGGGCTGTGAATGGCCGTCAGATCAGTAGCCGGACGGTGAATGAGTTTGCCAAATTTTTGGCACTTGTCACATTTCTTCACCAACTCCTTTGCATCCGCCTCAAGAGTGGGCCAAAAGTAATGTCGTCTGGCTCTGACGGCTAGGGACCTTCCGCCTATGTGAGAGGCGCAGAATCCCGAGTGCAAGTCTTCGAGAACTTCTTTCCCCTTTTCTGGGGTGACACACTTCAACAAAGGCTTCAGAAACCCCGCCTTGAAGAGTTCATTTTTCAAATCGAATATTGCAGCTCGCTTTTTCAGGACGGCTGCTTCCTGTGGAAAATCAGGAAGTGTGCCGTCTGAGAGATAGGCCTGGATGCCATCCATCCAGGTAGAGCTTCGGTCCAGAATTCCAACGGGATCCTCATAGATGCTTCTCTTTTCAAGAACTTCCCAGAAGACTGACCGAGGCGTATCATGGCAGGCGGAAGATGCTAGCTTTGACAATGCATCCGCCTGGTTGTTTTCCGACCTAGGCACCTGATTCAGCCGGAATTCCTCAAGTGCCTTGGTCTCTTCTTTGACTTCCTGAAGATATTTAATCATAGCCGGATGGGTAGCCTCATAACTTCCCTCATACTGGCTAACAACCAATTGAGAATCAGAGTAGGTGTCAATTTTCATGGCCCCTGCCGCCTTACACATGCGTATGCCGGCTAGCAGGGCTTCATATTCCGCCTCATTGTTAGAGGCCTGAAACTTGAAGCGTAGTGCATATTCAAATATGTCTCCTTCAGGAGACTCATAAATTACGCCTGCACCACAGCCGTTCTTTGTAAAGCTCCCGTCTACGTACACTTTCCAAACCTGATAAAGATTATCCGGAGCCACCGGACGAGTCATTTCCACAATGAAGTCGGCAAACGCCTAACCTTTCACTGCCTTTCTTGGTTCGTAAGTGATTTCAAGGCTCTGCATTTCAATAGCCCATTTCAACATTCTCCCGGATGAGTCCAAGGTAGACATTAGCCGCTTGAGTGGCTGGTCCGTGTAAATCACCACAGGATGTGCCAAAAAGTAAGGCTTCAATTTTTTGAATTCCATATACAAAGCGAGGCCAAAATTTTCAACCATGGGGTACCGGAGTTCAGCATTTTTAAGAACATGGCTAATGAAGTAAACCGGGAGCTGCACGCCGTCTCGCTCAGCAAGGAGAACGACACTGAGGGCATGGTCTGAGACGGCTAAATACTTGTACAACGTCTCCCTAGGCAAAGGACTGACCAACCTAGGCAGAGAATGTAAATGCTCTTTCAACCTCTGGAACGCCGCCTCAGCATCATCCCCCCATTCAAATTTGGTCTTCTTCCTGATTGCTTGGAAGAAGTAGAGGCATTTGTCACCTGACCGGCTGAGGAACCTCCCTAGGGTGGCCAGACAACCGGTGAGTCTCTGAACTTCCTTAACAGAGCGGGGTGACTTCATGTCAATCACCGCCTGTATCTTTTCGGGGTTAGCCTCTATCCCCCTTTGATCAATTAGGAATCCGAGAAACTTCCCAGACTCAACACCGAAGACGCATTTCTTAGGATTTAACATAACCTTATGCCGCCTGAGGGTGGTGATTGTTTCTCGGAGATTAGCAAGGTGATCCGTCTGTAGCTTGGATTTGACTATCATGTCATCAATGTACGCCTCCACATTCCTCCCAATCTGATTAATGAAAACCGTATTAATCATCCGTTGGAAAGTGGCAGGCGCATTTTTCAAGCCAAACGGCATCACAGTATAACAGAATAGCCCTTGATCAGTGACGAAGGCCGTCTTCTCTTGATATTTCTTCCACAGGGGTATCTGATGGAAGCCGGAGTAGGCATCCATAAAGCTCATCAAGGCGTGACCGGCTGTAGAATCGACCAGACTGTCGATATTTGGAAGCGGATAACTATCCTTTGGACACGCCTTGTTGAGATCTGTGTAATCAACACACATGCGCCAGGTCCCATTCGGTTTCTTCACAAGGACCACATTGGCCACCCAGTCGGGGAAATTACAAGGCCGAATGAACCTGGCGTCTAGCAGCTTTTTGACTTCGGCAGCTGCCGCCTGACTTCTTTCCTCGCCGTGGTTTCTTTTCTTTTGCCGGATGGGCTTCTTTTTGGGGTCCACGGCGAGTTTGTGGACAGCAAGATCCGGGCTGACGCCTGGCATCTCTTCCACTTCAAAGGCAAAAATGTCTTTGAATTCTTTCAGCAGAAGGTGCAAGCTTGCACCCAAGGTAGCATGAGCAACCGTCCCAACCTTAACAGTGCGTTCTGGACGGTTGTCATCCAGTACGAGATCAATGCTTTCGCCAGCCGGTTGGGGACGGAGCTCATCTGACCGTTCACCGGTCAGTGATTGCTATGTTTTCTCTTTTTTCACCTCCACCAGCAAAGGAGCCTTTCTTTTCTTTCCGGCTGCTGATGGGGCAGGAGCTGGGGCCACGGTATCTCGGACGGCTGAGAGATAACATTCTCGGGCCGTCTTCTGATCCCCATTCAAGGAACCAACAGAACCGTCATCCCTCTCATACTTGATGAGCATGAGGGAAGGGATGATTACTGCCTTGGCTACGTTGAGGGTTGGCCTGCCAAGAATGATGTTATAGGCGGTCAACTCCTCAACGACCAAGAATCTGACGACAATATGTCGTCCCTGGCCTTTCTCTCCCAGCCGGATGGGTAAGTCAATTCTCCCGGCTGGGTAGACCATCCCACCCCCAAAACCAACCAAGGGGTGGGTGACCGGATGCATGCTGCTGACGTTGTATTTCAGCTTTTGCAGGCACCGGAGACTGATGATGTCTGATGAGCTGCTGGTGTCTATTAGGATCCGTCCAACCAGCTGATTGGCAACCTTACATTCAATGACCACCGGGTCATCATGCGGGCGGCGAACGCTGCCCCTATCCTTCTCAGTGATCAAGACGTCTGGGAAAGAGGAGCTGGCTTCCGCCTGTTCATCATCATCTTTGTCCATCTTTCGAAGATGGCTCTTGGTGCCCCGGATGGTAGGGCCACCACATGAGAACCCGCCTGCTATAGTGTAGACCGGCTCTTTATCGGTATCCGAGCTACTAGCAGGCTGGGGGGTAGTCTTGGAGGACTGACCCTTGTTTTTCTTTTTTGCCCCGGTTGGGGACTTAGAAATGTAGGACTTCAACAACCCTTTGTCAGCCAGACGGTCCAACGCACGCTAAAGACTGAAGCAGTCGTTGGTGTCATGGCCGACCTCCTCATGGAACTGACAGAATTTATTCTTGTTCCGTGTTTGAACAGAACTCTTCATAGGATTCGGCTTCTCAATGGACAGCCGGTCCTTTACCTCCATGAAGATAGAGTTGCAGTCTTTATTAAACTCGTACTTGGGGACGTACGGTTTAAATTCTTTCTTTTTCTTCTGGGACGGCTGGTCAGAGTCAGTAACCGCCCAGACTTCTTTTCTTTTCTTGCTCTCTTCTTTGTTTTTAGCCGGCTGAGCTGACCGGCTGTCTTTCTGTTTGTCAGACTTCTTGGAGTCCGACTGGCTACCAGGCGAGCAGAGGTCGGTAGCTTGAATGTAGCTTTCCGCCTCCCTCAGGGCCGCCTGTAGGGTGAAAGCCCCTTTTCTAACTAGGTCGAACTTAAAGGTCGACCCGTCTCTCAGACCTTTAAAAAAGTCTGTAAAGGCTACCTCATCAGACAGCCCCTGAATCTGAATTCAGATCAGGTTGAACCGCCTGACATATGAGCGCAACCCTTCTCTCTCTCCCTGCTTAACAGTGCTCAAATCAAGGCTTGTTTTCTTAGCAGGGATGTTCATTGAGAAGTTGGAAGCAAACAGGAAGGCAAGCTTCCTGAAGCTATCTATGGACCCGGCTGACAGATTGCCAAACCATTGTTGGGCAATGCCCTTCAATGTAGCCGAGAAGCATCGACACCTAGTGGCATCATCCAACCCCTGCAGATACATGAGGTTGGTGTAAGCCATGAGGTGATTTTCCGGATTGGTGGTACCATCATAGGTACCAACCAACACATTCTTAACCTTGGTCGGCTGTGCCGCCTCGGTTATCTCCCGAGTGAACGCAGAAGGTTGTTCACCCAGGCGTAGCAGACGAAGCTGCCAGTTCAATGGCTGGACATTTGGATATGCCGCCTGACCCCCAAAGAAGGTCGGCTGCATGAAGTGAGGAGGATACTGTCCGTAAGCCTGAGTAGGCACATACGGTACATTTCCAATCATATGAGGGCCAGAACGGACGGTATTACCGCCTGTCTGACTCTCATGCAAGGAGGGTGCACTCCCTGCAGAAATATTGTTGAAGTTGTCTGGAAAGTTCGACGTTGAAGCCGACTCAGACAACGATTGATTTCTCTTCCGGTTGATGATCTCCCGGGCATCGAGAGTTGATTTTTTACTTCTCACCGGCTGATGAGGCCGGCGAGGGTTATTGGTGTTCCACCCAGGAAGGAGAATTTTCGACCAATTGATGGTCCCGGCTGCCTTCTCCTTTGGGTGAGGAGTGAACAGATAGGGAAGTAGGGTTGAATCCACAGGGAAACAAGTCTTTCTACTCCTAATTATTTATTGTAATCTAAATTATCAAGGTAACCAATGTTGTTGTAATTAAAGACTATACTACGAAGAATATGATCAGAGAAAATAAAGTAGGGAGAAATTAAATATTAAAAGGCCTAGGGCATAGGTTCACTAATAAACAATATTCCAGGGCAAATCATAGTAAACAATCATCAAGCATTGATTAATCTGATTATAAAGGGCTTTCGCTACGTATTATAATCACAAAGTTAATTTATCGGTATTAAATCTCATCTGTCGAATCTTTACTTAACCATTTATAAATTAGTCCGCCTATTGAAACTAAGCCTAAACATCAATTCTCATCTGTCGAATCTCGAATTAATATTGCTAACCTCATACAATTAAATCTGGCCAAACCTAATGCATAGCATTAAATCAATCAATAGGAAATTAACCAAGCATTGATAATCAACAATCACAAATTTACCCCTTCATATTATTTATTAGATCCCCATAAACCCTAGAAATAAAACTACTCAAGCATAATTAAATCTAAACTAATCAAATAAATAAAGTAAGACATAATGAAAGAATTAAATAAAATAATTGGAATTAAAAGAGGAGAAATTGTTACCAAAAGAAATCTGGATTAACGAATGTAATTAAGAACAATGTTGAGAGAGAGTTTAAGAGAGAGAAAATATCCTAAGTAGAGAGAGAAAATCTAAAAGAGAAGGTAATCAAAAATTACGTACAAAATTCGTACTTAAACATCCTTAAAACAAATCCTTAAACAAAACTAATCAGGTCCTTAGAAAAACACGCGCCCGATCGGGCGAAGGGCCGCCCGATCGGGCCCGCCTTTTTTACTACGCCCTTGCTGGTGTGCTGCGCCCGATCGAGCCTATGCTCACCCGATTGGGCGCGACTTCTTCCTTGATGCTGCTTTGCGCGCGCCCACCCGATCGAGCGTATGCTTGCCCGACTTCTTCTTCAAGGCTTAGATTTCGATTGGGCTCGATTCCTCGGCCCAATCCGGATTTCCTCATCGGGTCTTGATTACTTGATCCAATTGCCCCGGTATCACATACCGAGCCCTTAATCACCGGTCATGGGCTTCAAGAATGGTCGTTTCCTCCTAACGCTCGTAGTTGCTTCGTGAAAAACCCGGAAAACGCTCCAAGTGTGCAATTTCCTACAAAACTCAAGCAAAACTACAAAAACACTAGAAAACACAAATTAGTAATAAAAGTGGCCCTAAAGAGCCAAAAACACTACTAATTATGACCATGGGACGGGGGTAAAACACTGTATAAATTGGACATATCAAACTCCCCAAATCCAAACCTATGCTTGTCCCTAAGCAAAGAGCTCATCAATGAACATCTAAAACATGCCTCATCCCAATAAACAAAATCAAGCACAAACGATTCAAGATAAATCTAATGACATGCTTCAATGTCAATCAATCTCATTTATCTAATCATCCTTCATCCCCAACAATTGTTGTTTAGGGTAATTTTACCCCGCCACGTGGTCCTATCAGAGGATGACACGTGTCAGCCTCAGGATGGCCCAAAGTGGACCAATCTCTGCTTGACACGTGTCACTCCAGAAAATAAGGGAAAAAAGGCGGCCTTCAGGCCCAAATCCCGAGAAAGCCGCAAAGCGGCGCAGCCCACCACTGATTAGGGTAAAGTAACCTAATCAGGGGCACAAATCCCAAAGACCCTATAAATAGGGAGATGACCCTCTTTTTGGGGACACGTTTTATCATTTATTACACGTTTACCTTTTGATAGAGACATCCTGAGCTTGGAATCCGAGCAGATCCCTACCTAAATTTCCGCACCTTTTTCTCCCTTCAAGTTTCTAACTTGTGCGTCGGAGGCGGAGCACCACACATCCGGTGTCTCCGTTTGTTTAGCAGGTACAGCTTACCCCGGATCAGTCTTCGTGTTGTAACTCTCCCGAGGGACAAAAACACCCAAAACATTTGGCGCCGTCTGTGGGGAGAGTACCTCGAAGATGGTTCAAGAGTCTGTACCACCCCCTAACCATCTGGGTGAAGACCCAAAAGTCTTTACAGACTATGAGGATGAAGATCCTCAGGTCGAAACCTTTACAGCCGAAGACGGCTCTCTCAGAATCAAGCGCATCCGGCCCAGAGAGATTCTGGAGCGGGGCGCCTCCCAGGCGGGTGCAAGTAGACCCCCTGGGCAGCCGGAAGGGGAAACCCAAACGGCAGCTGGATCAGCGCCTGTCACCCGAGACGAGCTCATGAGATTCATGACAAGTTTCAAGGGTGAAATTGAAGAGCTGATCACCTAGAGCCGGGCTGGCCCAAGTAGAGGTCAGTCGGCGAAGAAGACTCCTCTGGAAAGGGGAAGTCAGTCAAAGATCGGCAGCCCACTCCTCATCCAAAGGAGAAGGCAGCCGGGACCATTGATATGTCCAAAATTCTTCTCCCCAAGGGGAATAACAATAACTCCCGCCGGACTCAACAGCCGGTGAGAAGTAAAAAATCAACCCTCGATGCCCGGGAAATCATTAACCGGAAGAGAAACCAGTCGCTGTCTGAGTCGGCTTTAACGTCGAACGTTCCAGATAGCTTCAACAATACCTCTGCCGGGAATGCATCTTCCTTGCATGAGAATCAGACAGGTGGTAATACCGTCCATTCTAACCCTCACATGATTGGAGCTGTACCGTACGTGCCTACTCAGGCTTACGGACAGTATCCCCCTCACTTTATGCAGCCGACCCTCTTTGGAGGTCAGGCGGCATATCCAAATATCCAGCCATTGGACTGGCAGCTTCGTCAGCTACGCCTGGATGAACAGCCTTCTGCGTTCACCCGGGAGTTAACCGAAGCGGCTCCGCCGTCCAAGGTTAAGAATGTGTTGGTGGGTACCTATGACGGTACCACCAATCCGGAAGACCACCTCATGGCTTACACCAACCTCATGTATCTGCAGGGGTTGGATGACGTCACTTGGTGTCGGTGCTTTCCGGCTACATTGAAGGGCATCGCCCAACAATGGTTTGGCAACTTGCCGGCCGGGTCCATTGATAGTTTCAGGAAGCTCGCCTTCCTGTTTGCTTCCAAATTCTCAATGAACATCCCTGCTAAGAAAATAAGCCTTGATTAGATCACTGTTAAGCAGGAAGAGAGAGAAGGGCTGCGCTCCTATGTCAGGCTGTTCAATCTGATCAGAATTCAGATCCTAGGACTGTCTGACGAGGTAACTTTTACAGACTTCTTCAAGGGTCTGAGAGACGGGTCGACTTTTAAGTTCGACCTAGTCAGAAAAGGGGCTTTCACCTTACAGGCGACCCTGAGGGAGGCGGAAAGCTACATCCAGGCTACCGACCTCTGCTCACCTGGTAACCAGTCGGACTCCAAGAAGTCCGACAAGCAAAAAGACAGCCGGTCTGCTCAGCCGGCCAAAAATAAAGAAGAGATTGTTTTAAAAAAAAAAGAAGTCTGGGCGGTTACTGACTCTGACCAGCCGCCCCAGAAGAAAAAGAAAGAGTTTAAACCGTACGTCCCCAAGTACGAGTTTAATAAAGACTGCAACTCCATCCTCATGGAGGTAAAGGACCGGCTATCCATTGAGAAGCCAAATCCTATGAAGAGTTCTTTCCAGTCACGGAACAAAAATAAATTATGTCAGTTCCATGAGGAGGTCGGCCATGACACCAACGACTGCTTCAGTCTTCAGCGGGCGTTGGACCGTCTAGCTGACAAAGGGCTGTTGAAGTCCTACATTTCTAAGTCCCCAGCCGAGGCAAAAAATAAAAACAAGGGTCAGTCCTCCAAGACTACCCCCCAGCCTGCTAGTAGCTCGGATATTGACAAGGAGTCGGTCTACACAATAGCAGGCGGGTTCTCCTGTGGTGGCTCTACCATCCGGGGCACCAAAAGCCATCTTCGAAAGATGGAGAAGGATGAGGATGAGCAGGCGTCTGCGAGCACCTCCTTCCCAGACGTCTTGATTAGCATCCGCCGTCCGCATGATGACCCGGTTGTCATTGAATGTAAGGTTGCCAACCAGCTGGTTGGGCGGATCCTTATTGACAGCGGCAGCTCATCTGACATCATCAGCCTCCGGTGCCTGCAAAAGCTGAAATACAATGTCAGCAGCATGCATCCGGTCACCCACCCCTTGGTTGGTTTTGGGGGTGGGATGGTCTACCTAGCCGGAAGAATTGACTTTCCCATCCGGCTGGGAGATAAAGGCCAGGGGCGACATATTGTCGTCAGATTCTTGGTCGTTGAAGAGTTGACTACCTACAACATTATCCTTGGTCGGCCAACCCTCAACGTAGCCAAGGCAGTAATCATCCCGTCTCTGATGCTCATCAAATATGAGAGGGATGACGGCTCTGTTGGTTCCTTGAATGGGGATCAGAAGACGACCCGGGAGTGCTACCTCTCAGCCGTCAGGGACACTGTGGCCCCAGGCGATCAGGAACCAATTGACCTTGACAATGTCAAGGATGCTGATCCAGCGCCTACCCCACCAGCAGCCGGAAAGAAAAGAATGGCACCTCTGCTGGTGGAGGTAAAGAAGGAGAAAAAATAGCAATCACTGACCGGTGAACGGTTAAATGAGCTCCGTCCCCAACCGGCTGGTGAAAGCATTGATCTTGTTCTGGATGACAGCCGTCTGGAACGTACTGTAAAAGTTGGGACGGTCGCTCATACTACTTTGGGTGCAGACTTGCACCTTCTGCTGAAGGAATTCAAAGACATTTTTGCCTTTGAAGTGGAAGAGATGCCAAGCGTCAGCCCGGATCTTGCTGTCCACAAGCTCGCCATGGATCCTAAAAAGAAGCCCATCCGGCAAAAGAAAAGTAACCACGGTGAGGAAAGAAGTCAGGCGGCAGCTGCCGAAGTCAAAAAGCTGCTAGACGCCAGGTTCATCCGCCCTTGTAATTTTCCTGACTGGGTGGCCAATGTGGTCCTTGTTAAGAAACCGAATGGGACCTGGCGCATGTGTGTTGATTACACAGACCTCAACAAGGCGTGTCCAAAGGACAGTTACCCGCTTCCAAAGATCGACAGTCTGGTCGATTCTACAGCCGGTCACGCCTTGATGAGCTTCATGGATGCCTACTCCGGCTTCCATCAGATACCCCTGTGGAAGAAAGATCAAGAGAAGACGGCCTTCGTCACTGATCAGGGGTTATTCTGTTATACTGTGATGCCGTTTGGCTTGAAAAATGCGCCTGCCACTTTCCAACGGATGATTAATACGGTCTTCATTAATCAGATTGGGAGGAATGTGGAGGCGTACATTGATGATATGATAGTCAAATCCAAGCTCCAAACGGATCACCTGGCTGATCTTCGAGAAACATTCACCACCCTCAGGCGGCATAAGGTCATGTTAAACCCCAAGTAATGCGTCTTTGGTGTTGAGTCTGGGAAGTTTCTCGGATTCCTGATTGATCAAAGGGGGATAGAGGCTAACCCTGAAAAGATACAGGCGGTGATAGACATGAAGTCACCCCAATCTGTCAAGGAATTGCAGAGACTCATCGGCTGTCTGGCCGCCCTGGGGAGGTTCCTCAGCCGGTCAGGCGACAAGTGCCTCTACTTCTTCCAAGCAATCAGGAAGAAGACCAGATTTGAATGGGGGGATGATGTGAGACGACATTCCAGAGGTTGAAAGAGCACTTACATTCTCTACCTAGGTTGGTCAGTCCTTTACCTAGGGAGACGTTGTACATGTACTTAACCGTCTCATATAATTCCCTCAGTGCCGTTCTCCTTGCTGTGCGAGACGGCGTGCAGCTCCTGGTTTACTTCTTTAGCCATGTTCTTAAAAATGCTGAACTCTAGTATCCCATGGTTGAAAAATTTGGCCTTGCTCTGTATATGGCTTTCAAAAAATTGAAGCCCTACTTTCTGGCACATCCGGTAGTGATTTACACCGACCAGCCACTCAAGCGACCAATGTCTACCTTGGACTCATCCGGGAGAATGTTGAAATGGGCTATTGAAATGCAAAGTCTTGAAATCACTTACGAACAAAGAAAGGCAGTGAAAGGTCAGGCGTTTGCCGACTTCATTGTTGAAATGACCCGTCTGGTGGCTCTGGATAATATTGATCAGGTTTGGAAAGTGTATGTAGACGAGAGCTCTACAAAGAACGGTTGTGGTGCAGGCGTAATCTACGAGTCTCTTGAAGGGGACAGATTTGAGTATGCACTACGCTTCAAATTTCAGGCCTCTAATAATGAGGCAGAATATGAAGCCCTGCTAGCCGGAATTCGCATGTGTAAGGCGGCAGGGGCCATGAAAATTGACACCTACTCTGATTCTCAATTGGTTGTTAGCCAGTATGAGGGAAGCTACGAGGCTACTCATCCAACTATGATTAAATATCTTCAGGCAGTCAAAGAAGAGACCAAGGCACTTGAGGAATTCCGGCTGAATCAGGTGCCTAGGTCGGAAAACAACCAGGCATGATACGCCTCGGTCAGTCTTCTGGGAAGTTCTTGAAAAGAGAAGCATCCATGAGGATCCCGTTGGAATTCTGGACCGAAGCTCTACCTGGATGGATGGCATCCGGGCCTATCTCTCAGACGGCACACTTCCTGACTCGCCAGAGGAAGCAGCCGTCCTGAAAAAGTGAGCTTCAAGATTCGAGTTGAAAAATGGAGAACTCTTCAAGGCGGGGTTTTTGAAGCCTTTGTTGAAGTGTGTCACCCCAGAAAAGGGGAAAGAAGTTCTTGAAGACTTGCACTCGGGATTCTGCGCCTCTCACATAGGCGGCAAGTCCCTAGCCGTCAGAGCCAGATGACACTATTTTTGGCCCACACTTGAGGCAGACGCCAAGGAATTGGTGAAGAAATGTGACAAGTGCCAAAAATTTGGCAAACTCATTCACCATCCGGCTACTGATCTGACGGCCATCCACAACCCAATCCCGTTTGCAAAATGGGGCATGGACATTCTAGGTCCTTACACGCCTGCTCCAGGCGGAAAGCGCTACATCTTAGTGGCTGTGGATTATTTCACCAAGTGGGTAGAAGCTGAGGTGGTTAAAAATATCAAAACCTCAGACGTGATTTCCTTCATCTAGAAAAACATTATCACTCGGTATGGGGTACCTATGCCTATGGTGTTTGATAATGGTCCTCAGTTCGAGACGCTTCAGCTGAAAACTTGGTTGGGAGATCAGGGGATCTCAAGCTATTTTGCATCCGTTGGTCGGCCCCAAGCAAACGGCCAAGTTGAAGCCTTCAATAAACTCATCTTAGACGGCAATAAGAAGAAAATAGATAGAGCCGGTGGCTTATGGGCAGAAGAGCTAATCCATGTCCTATGGGCCATCCGGACAACAGCAATGGGGGCAACCGGTGAAACCCCATTTCTCATGGTTTATGGTGCTGAAGCCGTCTTGCCCATCGAACATTACGAGCCGACTCTTAGGGTCATGCTATATGATGAAGAGGCAAAATGGGAAGCAATGCGCCTGGCATTGGATTCACTCCTTGTACGCAAGGGCAATGTCGCCTTGCGTCATGAGATTTACCGTCTGAGAATGAAGAGAGCCTACAACAAAAAAGTACACAAGCGTCCTTTGAAAGTTGACGACTTAGTGTTACGAAAAATGGAGGCAACCGGTAGGGCCAATGAGCTGGGAAAGCTTACCCCAAATTGGGAAGGCCCTTACCGGATCTATGAAGAAGTAAGGGGCGGAACCTACCGCCTGGAAACTCCAGACGGCAGGCGCCTGCCTAGAACTTGGAATGTAGACAATCTAAAAAAGTATTACTTATGAGAATGTAAACTTTTTGTAAACAGTGAGTCAATTAATGAAGATTCAGACTTTGTTTGCAAAATTGAGTTATCGTTTGATTATCCATCCGGGTAATATCTAGGCGGATTCCCCATTTACCTAACTAAGTTCGATACTTAGTGAAGGTTACATTTGTTTGACCGCCTGGGTAATACTCAGATCTCTTATTTATTTAAGTTTGATACTTTGTTTATTCAACTGCTTGACAATCCGCCTGGGTAATACTCAGACGGATTCTCCATTTATCTAACTAAGTTTGATACTTAGTATGATCAAATATTTGCCTGACCGTCTGGGTAATACCCAGACAGACTCGTTTGTTTAAAAAACTGAGTTCGATACTTAGTGTAAATTCAATACTTTGACTAAAAACTAAGCACAAAAACGTTTAGTGGCTATACAACCGGTCTCAAACAAGACCAGAGGCTAAAATTGGTCAGATGGTTGCTCATTTTATAAAATCGCTTATCCCAACATGGACAAAGGCGTCCGGCGACACCCCTCCGGGTGCAATCGTCGTAGAGAGTAGACTTTGTCGGTTCTACGTACCCATGCAGTCTGGCCAAAATTAGATTGAACGACCTAATTGGTCAACTCATAGCCGTCTAACCAAAATGACCGGTGAAGAATGATCAAGTTGCCGAATACCGAATGCCCTGGGGCATCAGTCGGTCACCGGCTGAAGATCTCACTGGGTTGTTTATTCCAAAATTGCAATTCCTACCTCAATTGGGGCAAAAGAGTTGTTCAATGGCTATGAAATCTCTACCTAGACGGACAAACGTCGTTTGTGTAGTGACTGGAACGTCTGTCGGTGTACGGCTGTGCACTTGGTTTGGGGCAATCACTATTGTGATTGATTGACTTGCAAACATATCATGCTCTTTACAGCATCAGACGTTTTCAAGTCAATCAACCAACTCCACTTGAAACCTACCACACAGCCGTCCAGGGGCAAGGACAACCGGACTATTGTTTAGTTAGGCAAAAATGAAAAATCGCCGCATGCTTTTGATAATTTAGGCAAAAATGAAAAATTAAAATTTGCACAAAATAAAAATTCAGATGCAAAATGATCAAGCCCAACTCAGTCGGTGCATTTAATAAAGTCCACCCAACCAAACGGTTGTAGTGGATTAAAATTTTAACCGGACCCCGTCCGGAAGAAAGAAATTGTTAACTAACACGGCTCCACAACCGATAAATACAAGGATACTCGGCACGCAGGCCGGAAAAAGCAAGTTTTGGCATACAGCCACTGAATAAAAGAAAAAATAAAAAAGCAGAGATTGGCATACTACCGTTGAATGGTCACTTCTGGCCTGCAGACGGTGCCTCCTGGTCCTCCTTCCCCTCATCATCTGAGGGTATCTCTTGTGCTTCACCAAGACCAGGAAGCTCAGGCGCGGGCGGCTCGTTGTTGGAGTTGACCCAGGCTTCGAAAGAGGCAGGCTCTGGCTCACCTTGTTCTCTCAAGTAAACCACGTCCTCGGCGTACCTGCGAGCCAGTGCCCAGACGCCATAATCCACGTCCGGGTACAGGGCAGCCTAGGCGATCTTCATCCGGGCGTCATTGTCAGCGTCACTCTCAGCAACAAGGCGGTTTTGCTCCGATTCCAGGGTTGCTGCAAAGTTTATCTGAGCCTGACCAGCCTCCTTCTCCAGGCTCTAAACCTTGGTCTTCAGTTTGGTGTTCTCTTCGGAAACACCTTTAAGTGTGCCAAGGTCCGTCTGGGCCTTCTTGAGCGCCTCACCAGCCTTTTTGGTGCTCTCGTCCGCCTTCTTTTGGGCCTCCTCCGCCTCCTTCTTAGCCGTCTCAGCATCCGTCGCCCGCTAATTGGCCGTCTTCAGATCTGACTCCAGCTGCCGGATTCTAGACGCCTGTGTCATAATTATTGCTTTAGTTTCAAGTTCATTTACGATAGTCGAGTGTAAAGCAATATTATCAGCGTCTATGGCGGACTTCTTGGCCCTTTTTACCTCTTCCCGTTTGCGGGAATAAGGACGTTTGAGCCCGTCTACCCGCAGCATGGCCTGCAAAAAGTCAGGCGGTATAAGTATTGCAGGCGGGATAAAACACTTGGAAAAAACAAAATTGAATTGACAAGTTTCTTACCTCAGCCAGAAGGGATAGAATGCGTTCAAGATTGAACGTCTCTATCCCAGGGATATTTTCCTTATCCCTCTTCCGGATGGCTTCCAGCATGGCCTTGGCATGCTTCTGGACGTCTGGCCAGCGGGGAGATTGATCTGCACCACAATCAATACGTGATGAGTGCGAGACTAAGGCGACACCTATTTGTTGTCGGCCGTCTGAAGATGACGTCTGTTGAGAATGGGATTTCACCCGTAAAGGCCACCCCAGCTCAAGCGGGGATTCAAAAGGGTTCTTACCTTCAGAGCCGGCCAAGCGGGAACCGCTTGCAGGTGTGGTGAACCCCGCGGCTGCTGATAAGGGGTTGACAAGATCAAGGCACAGACTGCCTCCTACCTTCTCGAGTCGCCCTGCTATCCGCATCTGTTGATGCCCGGCTGAGGCACCAGGAGTTGATGCAGAGGTGGATTTTTTTATTTTGTTGAGAACGACAGGGTTCTCCTCCCTAGCTCGTTTGAGTTGTTTCTCAAACGACTTTCCAACCTCTCCTCCCTGCAAAAATAACCAAAGTTAAGGTTAGCATCCGGGAAAAATGATTTTAAAGGATCAATTTATGAAAGGGTCAGGCGTTCGATACCTTGGTCTTGACCTCAGCCACAGCTTTCTCCACAAGATCTTTGCGGATGGCTGTAGAAGACCGCTTGGGAGTTTTCTCTGACTGCAACATGTTTAATGATTCTTCTGCAAAAAGAAAGAAATTGCTTAATATCATAAATCAATTTCGATAGAAAAATACTACAGACGGATATAAACTCTAGCGCATACGTTTTGTAAACATGTGCCCTAGCTCGCAGGTGGCTAGGAAACACTCTTCCCTGAACCAGGCGCTCTTGGGGATCCAGTTCTTGGGAACTTTTATTGTTTCCCTGGTTGACAGAGTTGCGTCTGTGAGGCCAAAAAAGTCTGCCTCAATTATCTTGTTAAAATCTTCCTCTGGGATCCGGGGAAGAGCGCACTTCCTGCCCAACAAGTCGGGCTTCTTATTGTACAGATGAAATTCATAATTTTCCCGTCTGGTTGGGGCTGACATCAGGTAGAACCTGTGCTCCAGCCATCGAACTTCGAGACCTTGTCCAAGGTCATCATATATTGAGGCTGCATGGTTAGAGTGTACCACGCCTTCCAACCGCCAGGGCTTCTACTAAGATAGTGCATACTAGAAAAAGCCTCTCAGCCGGGGTTAAGCCCCTGAAACTCGCAGGCGGAAACATACCCCAGAATGTTTGTCCAAGAGTTGGGGGTAAGTTTCCAGATTCCGAGGTCGTAGCCTCTCAAAATTGCCTTCACCGCCTAGTGAAGGGGAAAGCAGAGACCAGCCTTGAACGCCGCCTCATAACAGCCAAAATAGCTGTTGGCGCTCTGTTCATCGTTCTCCCAGGCGATGGTGCCATTCTCAGGTGGCACCCGGATTCTATACCCGTCTCCTAGCGGGTGTATTTGGGTAAAATTCTTTAAGTTCTCCTCCATTTGGATCCGGTCTTTGGAGGAGACGTGGATGTTGAAGGGATCATCCTTCTCGTTCCACTTTTTCCTTTCTTCCTCCTCGCTATCCGGAAGCGGGGGTAAGTCGTCACTACTCTCAGAGGTAGAGGAGGAGCTGTCGCTCTCCGTCTCCTCCTCACTTTGATTCAAGGGGGCAGAGGCGGCCTCGTCGCCGCCTTGGTCGCATTCCTCCAAGAAGGAATCAGCAGGAGTTGAAGGGGCGCACGGAGGGGATCTCTCTAGAGTCGTCTGGCCTCCCTGACCAGACGTTTCTCTCTCAGGCGTTTGGTCGCCTGAGCCTTCGCTCTTGTAATTTGGATCAGTTGTCGTCTGCTTTATCCGAGCCATTGTGTCCTGCACAAACACGTAACTGGTCGGAATCTGAGGCAAAGGGTGGTCCCAACACCCCCAGACGACACTCCCAGTCCTAGACTTAGCCGTCCCTGGTGACCGGCTGGACTCTAACCTAGGCTGTGCCGTGTGTGTTGGTGATGCATCCATTTATTGCAAGAAATATGTACAAGTGGTGAAAAAAGAAAAGAAGCTGAAAGAGGCAGAGACGGTACATTTTGAAGAGATATCTGAAACTAGGCGGGTCCGGCTGGGTCTCTGGAAGACGAGCTTTCTTGCTTGCGCCTGACTCAAACGGGTGACGTCTGCTCTCTCAAAGTTCTCTCTAGAAATTTTTTTGTAAACGTACCAAAATTATGAGGGTAAACGGCTATATATAGAGGGTAAAAACGGGGGCATTTCCGTAATTTACCTGGAAGGTGAACGGTTACTCTTTAATGGTAAAATTACCGCCAATCGGAGCGTGACACATGTCACAGATGCCACGTGGCGTGCGACGTCACATCTGTGAGGGGAAAATGTTTAGGGTAATTTTACCCCGGCACGTGGTCCTATCAGAGGATGACACGTGTCAGCCTCAGGATGGCCCAAAGTGGACCAATCTCTGCTTGACACGTGTCACTCCAGAAAATAAGGGAAAAAAGGCGGCCTTCAGGCCCAAATCCCGAGAAAGCCGCAAAGCGGCGCAGCCCACCACTGATTAGGCTACAGTGACCTAATAAGGGGCACAAATCCCAAAGACCCTATAGATAGGGAGATGACCCTCTTTTTGGGGACACGTTTTATCATTTATTACACATTTACTCTTTGATAGAGACATCCTGAGCTTGGAATCCGAGCAGATCCCTACCTAAATTTCCGCACCTTTTTCTCCCTTCAAGTTTCTAACTTGTGCGTCGGAGGCGGAGCACCACCCATCCGGTGTCTCCGTTTGTTTTGCAGGTACAGCTCACCCCGGATCAATCTTCGTGTTGTAACTCTCTCGAGGGACAAAAACACCCAAAACAATTGTCAAGTAGAGAAAACCACATGAGCATATAGATTTCAAGACTAGTGCTCATACACTCAACTCTCATTTATGTGGCGAGTAAAAGATGTTCTCGATCGCTCTCCAACCAACCCCTTTATTTGTGAACAATGCCCTCCCAACTCACACTCTCGTGTGTTTAAAACAATAAACGCTCAACCTACTAGTCGACTCAAAATATGTCAAATCATAACTTGCATTGATAAACAATACTTTCACATTCATACAACTCTTATGCACAAAGGTCGGAAGGTCTTTAAAGCTTGTAATGTAAGGCTAGGGTAAAGGGTAGGATAAATTTAGGAAAATGTGAGAGTAAAGCCATGCTTAAGGGAGCCATATCCTAATAAAACCTAAGGTCACAACAAGTGATGACCAAAACATCTCCAATCACAACTCAACTCCACAAAAGTTCACCAAACAATCATATACACAACACAATCCCAACATTTACATATTCACTCACAAAATATGATAATATGAAATAGAGCGAATTAAAACAAACTTTGAACTACTTATTCTTTTTCTTTTTTTTTTCAATCTTGAACTTTTTTTTTTCTTTTGAATTTTTTTTCTTTTGAATTTTTTTTCTTTTTTTTTTCTTGAGCAACCTTCAAATAGAACATTTGAACATATGAAACAACTTTTTTTTCTTTGCTTTTTTTTTTTCTTTTTTACCATTGGAAATTTTCAACTTTGTAACACAAAACATCAATATTTTCCAATCATAATATCAAATAACAATCACTCTTCTTTTATTCCTACATTGTGAAAATGATATGCACACCACAACTCCCTCACCTCACTAACTAATAGCTCCCCCAAGCCAAGCTTGGGATTAGTAACCAATGGGGCTCATATAGGCTTGTAATGTGGCTAAATAAACAATAAAAGGGCACAAGCAACAACATGGGTAACAAGAAGGGAATAAATGTATCTAATATCGTCTGAAGGCTTCCTAAGAGAACAAATGTCTTCGTCCTCCTCAATGTGCATAATATTGAGCTATATAAACATTACTAATAGTTGCAAACCAATACTCAAATTCATTGACATACCAGGAACTATCACACATTCCTAACCAAATCAACTAGTCAAGCACTATATTCACAAATAGTTGGCAAAATTGACGTGTTTTGGGTGTTTTTGTCCCTCGTGAGAGTTACGTCACGAAGTCTAGTCCGGTTGAGTAGTACCTGCAAAACAAGGAGACTCCGGGTGGTTGGAGCTCCGCCTCCGAAGATCAAGTTAGTAACTTGAAAGGGAATAAAGAGTACGGAAATTTAGGTAGGGATTTGCTTGGATTCCAAGCTCAGGTGTTTTTCTGATGAGAGAGAATGTAGGTGTAATAAATGATTGAATGTGTCCCCAAAATGGGGAAATATCTCCCTATTTATAAGGTCATTGGAGGACATGCCCCTATCTGTGTCACTTGACCTAGATTTCAGTGGGTTGCGCCGTTTTACGGCGCTTCCTGGGATTTGGGCCCTTGAAGGCCGCCATTTCAAGGATGTATCCAAGGGTGTTTAGGGTAATTTTACCCCGCCACATGGTCCAATCATAGGACGACACATGTAAGCTTCAGGGTGGTCCAAAGTGGACCAATGTCTGCCTGACACGTGTCGCTCCAGAAATTAAAGGGAAAAAAGGCGGCCTTCAGGCCCAAATCCCGAGAAAGCCGCAAAGCAGCGCAACCCACCAATGATTAGGGTTAGTGACCTAATCAGGGGCACAATCCCAAAGACCCTATAAATAGGCAGATGTCCCTCCTTTTGAGGACAGGTTTTACCATTTATTACAAACATTCCCTGAAATAGAGACATATGAGCTTGGAATCCGAGCATATACCCACCTAAATTTCCGCATCTTTTCCTTTCTCTACAAGTTACTAACTTGTGCGTCGGAGGCGGAGCACCACTCATCAGGTGTCTCCGTTTGTTTTGCAGGTACAGCTCACGCCGGATCAGTCTTCGTGTTGTAACTCTCCTGAGGGACAAAAACACCCAAAACATTTGGCGCCGTCTGTGGGGAGAGTACCTCGAAGATGGTTCAAGAGTCTGTACCACCCCCTAACCGTCTAGGCGATGACCCAGAAGTCTTTACAGACCAGGAGGATGAGGATCCCTAGGTTGAAACCTTTACAACCGGTGATGGCTCGCTCAGAATCAAGAGCATCCGGCCCAGAGATATTCTAGAGCGTGGTGCCTCCCAGGCGGGTGCAAGTCGACCCCCTGGGCAGCCGAAAAGGGAAACCCATACGGCCGCTGGATCAGCACCTGTCACCCGAGATGAACTCATGAGGTTCATGACAAATTTCAAGGGTGAAATTAAAGAGCTGATCACCCAGAGCCGGGCTGGCCCAAGTAAAGGTTAGTCGGCCAAGAAGACTTCTCTGGAAAAGGGGAAGTCAGTCAGAGAGCGGCAGCCCACTCCTCACCCAAAGGAGAAGGCAGCCGGGACCATTGATTGGTCGAAAATTCTTCTCCCAAAGAAGAATACCAACAACACCCGCCGGACTCAGCAGTTGGTGAGAAGTAAAAAATCAACTCTTGATGCCCGAGAGATTATCAACCGGAAGAGAAATCAGCAGTTGTCTGAATCGACTTCTACGTCGAATTTCCCAAACAGCTTTAACAATACTTCTGCGGGGAATGCACCTTTCTTGCATGAGAGTCAGACAGGCGGTAATACCGTCCACTCTGGCCCTCAGATGATTGGGCCAACACCATATGTACCTTCCCAGGTCTATGGTCAGTACCCACCTTACTATATGCAGCCGGCTCTCTTCGGAGGTCAGGCGGCATATCACAATGTCCAGCCACTAGACTGGCAGCTTCGTCTGCTCTGCCTGGGTGAACAACCTTCTGCGTTCACCCGGGAGATAACCGAGGCGGCCCAGCCAGCCAAGGTTAAGAATGTATTGGTTGGCACCTATGATGGTACCACCAATCCGGAAGATCACCTTATGGCATACACCAACCTCATGTACCTACAGGGGTTGGACGACGCCACCTGGTGTCGATGCTTCCCGGCTACATTGAAGGGCATTACCCAACAATGGTTTGGCAACTTTCCAGCCGGGTCCATTGACAATTTCAGGAAGCTCGCCTTCCTGTTTGCTTCCAACTTCTCAATGAACATCCCTGCTAAGAAAACAAGCCTTGATTTGAGCACTGTTGAGCAGGGGGAGAGAGAAGGGCCGCGCTCCTATGTCAGGCGGTTCAATCTGATCAGAATTCAGATTCAAGGACTGTCTAACGAAGTAGCCTTTATAGACTTCTTCAAGGGTCTTAGAGACGGGTCGACCTTTAAGTTCGACCTAGTCAGAAAAGGGGCTTTCACCTTACAGGCAGCCTTGAGGGAGGCGGAAAGCTACATTCAAGCTACCGACCTCTACTCGCCTGGTAACTAGTCGGACTCCAAGAAGTCCGACAAGCAGAAAGACAGCCGGTCTGCTTAGCCGGCCAAAAATAAAGAAGAGAGCAAGAAAAGAAAAGAAATCTGGGCGGTTAATGACTCTGACCAGCTGTCCCAGAAGAAAAAGGAGTTTAAACCGTACGTTTTTAAGTGCGAGTTTAACAAGGACTGCAACTCCATCCTCATGGAAATCAAGGACCGGCTGTCCCTAGAGAGCCAAATCCAATGAAAAGTTCCATTCAGTCAAGGAACTAGAACAAATTCTGTCAATACCATGAGGAGGTTGGCCATGACACCAACGATTACTTCAGCCTACAACGGGTGTTGGACCGTCTGCTGACAAGGGGATGTTAAAGTCTTACATTTCCATGTCCCCAGCTAGGGCAAAGAAGAAGAACAAGGGTCAGTCATCCAAGACTACCCCCAGCCTGCTAGTAGCTCGGATACCGACAAGGAGCCGGTCTACACAATAGTAGGAGGGTTCTCCTGTGGTGGCCCTACCATCCTGGGCACCAAGAGCCATCTTCAAAAGATGGACAAGGATGATGATGAGCAGGCGTCTGCAAGCACCTCCTTCCCAGATGTCTTGATCACTGAGAAGGACAGGGGCAGCGTCCGCCGTCCGCATGATGACCCGGTCGTCATTGAATGTAAGGTTGCCAACCAACTGGTTGGAAGAATCCTTATTGACACCGGCAGCTCATCAGACATCATCAGCCTCCGGTGCCTGCAAAAGCTGAAATACAACGTCAGCAGCATGCATCCGGTCACCCACCCCTTGGTTGGTTTTGGGGGTGGGATGGTCTACCCAGCCGGAAGAATTGACTTACCCATCCGGCTGGGAGAGAAGGGCCAAGGACGACATATTGTCGTCAGATTCTTGGTCGTTGAGGAGTTGACCGCCTACAACATTATCCTTGGCCGGACCCTCAACGTAGCCAAGGTAGTAATCATCCCGCATCTCATTCTCATCAAGTATGAGAGGGATGACGGCACTGCTGGTTCCCTGAATGGGGATCAGAAGACGGTCCGAGAGTGCTATCTCTCAGCCGTCAGAGACAATGTGGCCCCAGGCGGCCAGGAACTAATAGACCTTGAAAATGTCAAGGATGCCGACCCAGCACCTGCCCCACCAGCAGTTGGGAAGAAAAGAAAGGCACTTTACTAGTGGAGGTGAAAGAGAAAAAATAGCAATCACTAACCGGTGAACGGTCAGTCGAGCTTCGTCCCCATCGGCTGGTGAAAACATTGATCTCGTTCTGGATGACAGCCGTCCAAAACAAACTGTAAAGGTTAGGACGGTTGCTCATGCTACCTTGGGTGCAAGCTTGCACCTTCTGCTGAAGGAATTCAAAGACATTTTTGCCTTTGAAGTAGAAGAGATGCCAGGCGTCAGCCCGGATCTCGCTGTCCAAAAACTCGCCGTGGACCCTAAAAAGAAGCCCATCCGGCAAAAGAAAAGAAACCATGGCGAGGAAAGAACTCAAGTGGCAGCTGCCGAAGTCAAAAAGCTGCTAGACGCCAGGTTCATTCGGCCCTGTAATTTTCCCGACTGGGTGGTCAATGTGGTCCTTGTTAAGAAACCGAATGGGACCTGGCGCATGTGTGTTGATTACATAGACCTCAACAAGGCGTGTCCAAAGGACAGTTACCCGCTTCCAAAGATCGACAGTCTGGTCGATTCTACTGCCGGTCACGCCTTGATGAGTTTTATGGATGTCTACTCCGGCTTCCATCAGATACCCCTGTGGAAAAAGGATCAAGAGAAGATGGCCTTCGTCACTGATCAGGGGTTATTCTGCTATACTGTGATGCCGTTTGGCTTGAAAAATGCGCCTGCCACTTTCCAACGAACGATTAATACGGTCTTCATTAATCAAATTGGGAGGAATGTGGAGGCGTACATTGATGACATGATAGTCAAATTCAAGCTACAGACGGATCACCTTGCTGATCTCCGAGAAACATTCACCACCCTCAAGTGGCATAAGCTCATGTTAAATACAAAGAAATGCGTCTTTGGTGTTGAGTCTGGGAAGTTTCTCGGATTCTTGATTGATCAAAGAGGGATAGAGGCTAACCCCGAAAAGATACAGGAGGTGATAGACATGAAGTCACCCCGTTCTGTCAAGGAATTTCAGAGACTCACCGGTTGTCTGGCCGCCTTGGGGAGATTCCTCAGCCGCTCAGGTGACAAATGCCTTTACTTCTTCCAAGCAATCAGGAAGAAGACTAGATTTGAATGGGGGGATGATGCTGAGGCGGCATTCCAGAGGTTGAAATATTTTCTACCTAGGTTGGTTAGTCCTTTACTTAGGGAGACGTTGTACATGTATTTAGCCGTCTGGTGAAGGATAATTAGGTCCCATTTTGGTGAAGGATAATTAGGTCGTTGGACTAATTACCCTCAACCAAACAATATTTATAAACCTACACCTACACTAAACAAGTTTAGTGGTAAGTAGAGGGTCGAACCACGGAGACGACATAAACACTATCAACACCACCACCAATTAAGCTAGGTCAAAGAGATAGGATGGATAGAACAATAAACAAAATGAGATTAATATTAAGTTAAACTAACACCAAGGGAGAGGGTCAAACATGACAATGATCTTCAATAAAGTTAGGCAATGGAAATGAGTTTACATGCAAACCAAATATCTCATATAAGGCAATACCAACAATACCATCTAACCACCTATCGGGGTCAAAGGCTTTCCCAACTTAACACATGCTCATACTATCGTCATAAGCTGTGAAAGTTAAGGTTTTTGCATAGAATCGATCACCTAATGGATATCCCTAAGTTACACTATCGTCATAACTTAGTTCAATCCACCCAATTACAACACATGATTGGCCATTCACATGGAGTAATTAGTAAAACATGGTTACAAGGTATATTTAATCACATATAACCAACATTTGTCTAGCCTAATACATTCAAGATTCACCACATGCTATCACCAATCCCTTAGTAAAGGGAATTACTCACTAATCATGAACAACTAACACAAAACCCAACAAGAAGAACAAAGAGAAGCAATTAAACTAAACAACTACTCTAATCAAGCAAGAAATTAAGAAAGAACAATAAATGAGATAGAGTTTAGAATGCTCATTGAAGTATTGAAAAGGAATCCAAAACAATGTCACTTTGCATCTTCATCTTCTTCAATCCACCATTGAAGCTCTTCACTTTCTCTCTCTAAAATACCCTAAATTACTCTTAATCTACATTGTAAAGTATGAAAACAAAGATTAAAACTAAATCTAAGCCTAATTTATGTGAAGATTGATGGAGAGATGTTAGGGTTTAACCCCTCAAAGAGGAGAGAGAAAACCCCAAAGAAACCCACCACCAAAACTTGGCCAAAAATAGGAGAGGAAGAAGCATTTAAAAGACCCGTAGCTGCTCGTGCGCGCCCGCGATAGAGGCCTGCGCGGCCGCGCACTGGGATTGGCCTGACAGCAACATTCATTTTCAAACGGCCATAACTTCTGTTGTAAGAGGCTTCTGGGGGCGTGCAACCTAACGTTGGAAAGCTCTTTAAGTCTAGTTTCCAATGCATTTTGAATCACCTCAATCCAATTTGTAGATAAAAAGTTATGGCTAAAAGAGTGAACAAAGGTTAGTTTCGGAGTTCAGGCCCTTGAGCGCCCGCGCCTATCTTAGGAGCGCCCGCGCCTATCTTAGGCGCGCCCGCGCCTAAGCCGCGCCCAAATCGCGCCTACATTCTGCCTCCTTCAATATTTTCAACCCCAATGTTAGGCACGCCCGCGCTTGGTTTGGCGCGCCCGCGCCATTCTGAAAGCACGACCCGCGCTGTCCGTATGGCCTTGCTTGCTTGCTCCTTAACTTCCTTTGTAGCTCTTCAAATGAACTCCAATTCTCCAAGCTCTTCATTCTATTAAAATCAACTCCAAAAGCCTACAAAACACGAGGAAAAGCACAAAAACATAATAAAGGGAGAAACGGAGCAAAAGGGGTACAAACAAGGGACAAACGTAGAAAAATACCGCAATTAGAGGATCTAAATAGTGGCATAAATGCCACTTATCACCGTCTCAGATCATGCCTTCAGTGTCGTTCTCCTTGCTGAACGAGACGGCGTGCAGCTCCTGGTTTACTTCATTAGCCATGTTCTCAAAAATGCTGAACTCCGGTACCCCATGGTTGAAAATTTGGCCTTGCTTTGTATATGGCATTCAAAAAGCTGAAGCCCTACTTTTTGGCACATCCGGTGGTGATTTACACCGACCAGCCACTCAAGCGGCCAATGTCTACCTTGGACTCATCCGTGAGAATGTTGAAATGGGCTATTGAAATGCAAAGTCTTGAAATCACTTACGAACCAAGAAAGGCAGTGAAAGGTCAGGCGTTTGCTGACTTCATTATTGAAATGACTCGTCCGGTGGCTCCGGATAAACTTGACCAGGTTTGGAAAGTGTACATAGACGGGAGCTCTACAAAGAACGGTTGTGGTGCAGGCGTAATCTACGAGTCTCCTGAAGGGGACAGATTTGAGTATGTACTACGCTTCAAGTTTCAGGCCTCTAACAATGAGGCGGAATATGAAGCCCTGCTAGCCGGCATCCGTATGTGTAAGGCGGCAGGGGCCATGAAAATTGACGCTTACTCTGATTCCCAATTGGTTGTTAGCCAGTATGAGGGAAGCTATGAGGCAACTCATCCGGCTATGATCAAATATCTTCAGGAAGTTATAGAAGAGGCCTGGGCACTTGAGGAATTCCGGCTGAATCAAGTGCCTAGGTCGGAAAACAACCAGGCGGATGCATTGTCAAAACTAGCGTCTTCCGCCTGCCATGATATGCCTCGATCAGTCTTTTGGGAAGTTCTTGAAAAGAGAAGCATCTATGAAGATCCCATTGGAATTCTAGACCGAAGCTCTACCTAGATGGATGGCATCCGAGCCTATCTTTCAGACGGTACACTTCCTGATTCGCCACATGAGGCAGCCGTCCTGAAGAAGCGAGCTGCAAGCTTCGAGTTGAAAAATGGAGAACTCTTCAAGGCGGGGTTTCTTAAGCCCCTGTTGAAGTGTGTCACCCCAGAAAAGGGGAAGGAAGTTCTCGAAGAAATGCACTCGGGATTCTGCGCCTCCCACATAGGCGGCAGGTCCCTAGCCGTCAGAGCCAGACGACATTATTTTTAGCCTACTCTTGAGGCAGACGCCAAGGAGTTGGTGAAGAAATGTGACAAGTGCAAAAAATTTGGCAGACTTATTCACCGCCCGGCTACTAATCTGACTGCCATCCACAGCCCCATCCCGTTTGCAAAATGGGGCATGGACATTCTAGTCCTTATACGCCTTCTCTAGGCGGAAAGCGCTACATCTTGGTGGCTATGGATTATTTCACCAAGTGGGTGGAGGCTGAGGCGGTGAAAAACATCAAGACCTCAGACGTGATTTCCTCAGTTATCACCCGGTATGGGGTACCTATGTCTATGGTGTTTGATAATGGTCCTCAGTTTGAGACGCCTCAGCTAAAAACTTGGTTGGGAGATCAGGGGATCTCAAGCTATTTTGCATCTGTCGGCCGGCCCCAAGCAAACGGCCAAGTTGAAGCCTTCAACAAACTCATCTCAGACGGCATTAAGAAGAAAATAGAAAGAGCCGGTGGCTTATGGGCAGAAGAGTTAATCCATGTCCTATGGGCCATCCAGACAACAGCGAAGGGGGCAACCGGTGAAACCCCATTTCTCATGGTTTACGGTGCTGAAGCCGTCTTGCCCATCGAACATTACGAGCCGACTCTCAGAGTCATACTATATGATGAAGAGGAAAACTGGGAAGCAATGCGCCTGTCATTGGATTCACTCCCAGAACGCAGGGGCTATGCCGCCTTGCGTCATGAGATTTACCGTCTGAGAATGACTAGAGCCTACAACAAGAAAGTACACAAGCGTCCCTTGAAAGTTGACGACTTAGTGTTACGCAAAATGGAGGCAACCGGTAGGGCCAATGAGCTGGGGAAGCTAACTCCAAACTGGGAAGGCCCCTACCGGATCTATGAAGAAGTAAGGGACGGCACCTACCGCCTGGAAACTCCAGACGGTCGGCGCCTGCCTAGAACTTGGAATGTAGACAATCTGAAAAAGTACTACTTCTGAGAATGTAAAGTTTTTGTAAACATAAGTCAATTCAGACTTTGTTCGCAAATTTGTTTTGTTTTTCCGCCTGGGTAACACTTAGATGGATTCGTTATTTTGCAAGTTTTACTTAATAGTTGTCTGTTCGCCTGGGTAATGACCTAGACGGACTTTCTGTTTAATTAGCTAAGTTCGATAATTAGTTTAATTCGGCCAATGCGCCGATTAAAAACTAAGCACAAAAACGCTTAGTGGCTATACAACCGGTCTCAAGCAAGACCAGAGGCTAAAATGGCCAGGTGGTTGCTCATTTTATAAAATCTCCTGTACCAACATGGACAAAGGCGTCCGGCGACACCCCTCCGGATGCAATCGTCGCAGAGAGTAGACTGTCGGTTCTACGTACCTATGCAGACGGAAGAAATTGAATGACCTAGTTGGTCAACTCATAGCCGTCTGACCAGAATGATTTGAGAAGAGCGATAAGTACCCGAATACCGGATGCCCTGGGCATCAGTCGGTCACCGGCTGAAGTTCTCACTTAGGTTATTTATTCCAAAGTTGCACTTTCTATCTCAATTGGGGCAAAAGAGTTGTTCAATGGCTATAAAATCTCTACCAAGACGGACAAACTCCATCTGGGTAGTGATTGGAACGCCTGTTGGTGTACGGCTGTGCACTTGGTTTGGGGCAATCACTACTGTGATTGATTGGCTTACAAACGTATCATGCTCTTTGCAGCATCAGACGTTCCCAAGTCAATCAACCAACTCCATTTGAAACCAACCACACAGCCGTCCAGGGGCAAGGACATCCGACTTTTGATAAGTTAGGCAAAAATGCAAAAATTGAAATTCAAACGCAAACGCAAAATTATCAAAACCGACTCAGTCGGCGCATTCATTAAAATTCCACCCAACCAAATGGTGGTAGTGGATCAAATGTTAACCGGACCCCGTCCGGGAGAAAAGAGAAATTGTTAATTAACCCTGCTTTACAGCCGGTAAATACAAAGATACTCGGCACGTAGGCCGGAAAAGTAAGTTTTGGCATATTACCGCAGAATCAAAGAAAAGATAAAAGAGATTGGCATACTGCCGCTGAAAGATCACTTCTGGCCTGCAGGCGGTGCCTCCTGGTCCTCTTCCTCATCATCTGAGGGAATCTCTTGTGCTACACCTGGACCAGGTAGCTCAGGCGCGGGGAGCTCATTGTTGGAGTTGACCCAGGCATCAAAGGACTCAGGCTCTAGCTCACCTCTGTCTCTCAAGTACACCACGTACTCGGCATAACTGTGAGCCAGTGCCCAGATGCTGTAATCCGCGTCTGGGTACAAGGCAGCTCAGGCGATCTTCATACGGGCGTCATTGTCAGCATCACTCTCAGCAACCAGGCGGTTTTGCTCCGCCTCTAGGGTTGCTGCAAAGTTTGTCTGAGCCTGAGCAGCCTCCTTCTCCAGCCTCTCAACCTTGGTCTTCATTTCGGTATTCTCTTCAGAAACACGTTGAAGTGTGCCAAGGTCCGCCTGGGCCTTCTTGAGCACCTCATTAGCCTTCTTGAGGCTCTCATCCGCCTTCTTCTGGGCCTCCTCCGCTTTCTTCTAGGTCGTCTCAGCATCGCCCGCCCGTTGGTTGGCCGTCTTCAGATCCGCCTCCAGCTGCTGGATTTTTTTACGCTTGTGTCATTATGATTGCTTTAGTTTCAAGTTCATTTACGATAGTTGAGTATAAAGCAACATTATCAGCGTCTGTGGCGGACTTCTTGGCCCTTTTTACCTCTTCTCGTTTACGGGAATAAGGACGCTTGAGCCCGTCTACCCGCAGCATAGCCTGCAAAAAAGCAAGCGGTATGAATATTGCCGGCGGGGTAAATTACTTGGAAAAAATAAAATTGTCAAGTCTCTGACCTTAGCCAGAAGGGATAGAATGCGTTCCAGATTGAACGTCTCTATCCTAGGGATGTTGTCTTTATCCCTCTTCCGGACGGCGTCAAGCATGGCCTTGGCATGCTTCTGGACGTCTGGCCAGCGGGGAGATTGATATGCACCATAATCAATACGTGATGAGTGCGAAACTAAGGAAGCACCTATTTGTTGCCGACCGTCTGAAGATGACGTCTGTTGAGAGTGGGATTTCACCCGCAAAGGCCACCCCAGCTCAAGCGGGGATTCAAAAGGGTACTTACCTTCAGAGCCAGCCAAGCGGGAACCGCTTGTAGGAGTGGTGAACCCCCCGGTCGCTGATACGGGGTTGACGAGGTCGAGGCCAAGGCTGTCGCCTACCCTCTTGTTTCGCCCCGCTATCCGCATTTGTTGATTCCCGGCTGAGGCGCGAGGAGTTGAGGCGGAGGTGGATTTTTTGGTTTTATTGAAAATGGAGGGGGTTTCCTCCCTAGCCCGTTTGAGATTTTTCTCAAACGTCTTTCCAACCTCTCCCCCCTGCGAAAATAACCAAGTTAAAGTTAGCATCCGGGGAAAATAATCGTTGAGACCAATCTAAGAAAGGGTCAGGCGCTTTTACCTTGGCCTTGAGTGCGGCTGCTGCTTTTTCCGCAAGCTCCTTGCGGATGACTGCAGAGGACCGCTTGGGAGTCTTCTCCGTCTGCAACATATCTAAAGCTTCTTCTGCAAAAAAGAGAAAGATTGATCAATTTGATAAATCAATTCCGATACCAAAGCACTACAGGCGGATATAAATGCAGGCACATAGGTCTGGTAAACACGTGTTCTAGCCCGCAGGCGGCTAGGAAACACTCATCCCTAAGCCAAGCGCTCTTGGGGATCCAGTTCTTGGGAACTTTTATTGTTTCCCCGGTTGACAAGGTTGCGTCCGTGAGGCCGAAAAAGTCTGCCTCAATGATCTTGTCAAAATCCTCCTCTAGGATCTGGAGAAGAGCGCACTTCCTGCCCATCAGGTCGGGCTTCTTATTGTACTGACGAAATTCATAATTCTCCCGCCTGCTGGGAGCTGACATCAGGTAGAACCTGTGCTTCCAGCCGTCGAATTTTGAGATTTTGTCTAAGGTCATCATGTATTGGGGATGCGTGGTTAGAGTGTACCACGCCCTCCAGCCGCCTGGGCTTCTGCTAAGATAATGCATACTAGCAAAAGCCTCTCAGCCGGGGTTAAGCCCCTAGAACTCGCAGGCGGCAACATACCCCAAAATGTTTGCCAAAGAATTGGGGGTAAGTTGCCAGACTCCGAGGCCGTAGCCTCTTAATATTGCCTTCACCGCCTGATGAAAGGGGAAGCGAAGACCAGCCTTGAACGCCGCCTCATAACAGCCGAAGTAGCTATTGGCATTCTCTTGCTTATCCTCCAAGGTGATGGTGCCGTTCTCAAGCGGCACCCGGATCCTATACCCGTCTCCTAACGGGTGCATTTGCGTAAAGTTCTTTAAGTTCTCCTCCATTTGGATCCGGTCCTTGGCTGAGGCGTGGATGTTGAAGGGATCGTCCTTCTCGTTCCATTTCTTCCTCTCTTCCTCCTCACTATCCTCAAGCAGGGGTAAATCGTCGCTGCTCTCAGAGGTGGAGGCGGAGCTGTCGCTCTCCGTCTCCTCCTCATTTTGGGTCAAGGGGGCTGAGACGGCCTCATCTCCGCCTTGGTCGCACTCTTCCAAAAAGGAATCAGCGGGAGTTGAAGGGGCGCGCGGAGGGGATCTCTCCAGAGCCGTCTGGTCTCCCTGACCAGACGTTTCTCCCTCAGGCGTTTGGCCGCCTGAGCCTTCGCTTCTGTAGTTTGGATTGGTGGCCGTCTGCATAGTCCGAGCCATTGTGTCTTGCACAGACACATAAATGGTCGGAATCCAAGGAAAAGGGTGGTCCTAACACCCCGAGGCGGCACTCCCAGTCCTAGACTCAACCGTCCCAGGTGACCGGCTGGACTCTAACCTAGGCTGTGCCGTGTGTGTTGGTGATGCATCCATTTATTGCAAGAAATATGTACAAGCGGTGAAATAAGAAAAAGAGCTGAGAGAGGTAGAGACGGTACCTTTGGATTTGATATCTGAAAACGGACGGGTCCGGCTGGGTTGATGGAGTACGAGCTTCCTTGCTTGCGCCTGACTCAAACGCACGACTTTTGCTCTCTCAAAGTTCTTTCTCTAGAAATTTTTTTTGTAAACGTACAAAATGATGAGGGTGAACGACTATTTATAGAGGGTAAATACAGGGGCATTCCCGTAATTTACTCGGAAGGTGAACGGTTACTTCTTGATGGTAAAATTACCACCAATCGGAGCGTGACACATGTCACAGATGCCACGTGGCGTGCCACGTCACATCTGTGAGGGGAAAATGTTTAGGGTAATTTTACCCCGCCACGTGGTCCAATTTGGGTTTTACCCCCTATAAATAGTAAGGTTTGACCCCCCCTCTTGGATTCACACCTTGGCGAATCTCTGGAGAATCTTGGACTTTTTGACTTAAAGAATCTCAAAATTCCCTAAGCGTTTTTCAAGCATCCGACACTCGGCTACCAGTTCGACCGTTCTTTAGTCAACCACGCGTCTTTCTCCCTTCTTCTAAAGGTAACGCCTGTATTTTCTTTTTACTCTTCATTTTTTCTTTGTTTTCGACAAAATGGCTCCCCAATTGCATGCGGCACGGCGTAGGATAGTGATCAGCCAGTCACCGGGGACGGCTGAATCTAGAACTAGCAGTGCCGAATGCTTGGCCAAAGACCCTGCTTTGCGAACTTCTCCGAATCCGACCGTTTCCGTGTCTGTGAAGGACACTATGGCTAGAATCAAAAGAACAGCAAGGCAGTGTAGCTCCGATGGAGTTTTCTACCATTCGGATGGGTCGACTGTTTTTTCAGACGACTCAATAAGAGTGCCTCGAAGTGAGCTGTCGGAACACCCTGACAGCCCTTCCTATCTTCCTCCTACCCCCACTTATTACCATTCGCCCACATCTAGTGGAACTCCTAGTGATGGAATCCTGGGGGAGGCGGATGAAGAATATCAACTCGGGCCTTCTGGACAGGCGCCGGAAGAGAGTCTAGGGGAGGACCCCGCTGGCACCAGTCGGCGGTCCCCTAGCTCTGATGAGAGCTCTGATGACGAGTCGGCCTCGTCATCTTCTTCAGAGAATGCCTCCGTAACTTCAGAGGAGGCTAGATCAAACATAGATTCTGCCAGAGAGTCCCTGGCAGTGGATAGGGGGGAAAGCTGGGCCGAGCCGAGTGCTTCCAGGCGCTTGGAGAGAGCCCCCTACTATCAGCATGTTCCGCCAGGCAGGCGGAGCGCCATGGCATCTGGCCTTGCCAATTTTAGGCGCAAGGTCGTCCTAGGCTATGGCTACACTTTGTCGGTCCCTAACGAGGGCGACACCATAACCTGGCCGAGCCTGGCCAGCTATCAAGACAAAGCATTCGACTGCTATGAAGTGGCCTTCCAGGCTGGCCTCCGCTTCCCTCTCCATCCGGCCGTGGAGAGGATCTTGGACGGATACCAACTAGGTTTCTGGAAACTTGTACCCAACTCCTGGATCAATATTCTGGGGTACGTTGCCGCCTGTGAGATGCTGCAGGTGGAGGCGAGCTTTGAAGCGTTCGCCCACATGCACTATCTGAGCAGGGCGCCTGCTAGGGGCGGTGAAGGCTGGTACACCTTGACCACTTGCAAGGGGTACATGATGGCTGTTGGAAAAGAGAACAAGTGGAAAGACTAGAGGACTAAGTTTTACATAGTCAAGTCTGCCGACAGCCGCCTGAACCAAAAGTATAACAGGTGGAATAAGGATCTACCTCTCCTAGCAGGCAGGAGCGCATTGCCGCCTATTCCCAGGCGGGCAAAGGAGGAGATCATGGACGCGGGGTTGTTTACCGTGTCCGTGTGGACGAATGATGAGGGGGACAAGAAGGTCACCCCTCAATGCTATCTCCCTTTGTACAAGTGGTTTGAAGAAGGGACATTCTTAGCCGCCTGTGGGCTAAGTTCTGAGATGCCGAGAGGTAGTCGGCCGTCTGTTTTATATGCAATTTACTTTTGCTTTTCAGTACTTGTTTAATGATGCTAATCACTTGTTCATTTTTGCAGACAAAGCAATGGAAAAGCTCTCGGCCACAAGGAAGCCGGCTGTATCTGCTGCTCGATACAGGTCGAATGTCCTAAACAGGGCAGAAGTAACCACTCACACCAAAGTGGACGAGCAGAAAACTGGCGGCACCTCCAAGGT
This sequence comes from Chenopodium quinoa, assembly GCF_001683475.1. NCBI lineage: Eukaryota > Viridiplantae > Streptophyta > Magnoliopsida > Caryophyllales > Amaranthaceae > Chenopodium > Chenopodium quinoa. Next base: position 923,149 of record NW_018743070.1, on the reverse strand, counting down.
AGAAAATTGTTATACTTTCATTTCTGACCAATATTAAATTTGCCCGAATGATTTCTAACTTGCGTTTATCTTGTGTTGATGTAGGGTGCGCCTTCCAAATCTCCTTCAAAACCATCCGACCCTAAAATCCAAAAGACTAGGGCGGGTGATGTGAGCGCATCCAGCAAGGGCGGCCGGAAGCACATTGCTCATAGGCCCAAGAAGGGCCCAGACGCCTCTTCTCTCGAAGCTGAAAAGGAGATCAGCAAACCGGATGCCCAGAGGGCATCGAAGGGTGGCTTTAAGCAACCCACCACTGCTGTCGGCTCAGCAGGAGAGATGAGGAGCCTGGGAAAGAGGAGGAACAGATTGACGACGGTAAAATCCATTCGCCTCTATTGTTCTTCCATTTAGATGTACTTGAGTTATTTTTCTAACTTTCTCTCCTTCTCAGTTCCTGTGCAGAGGCCGACTATAGTCCAGATGGCCAAGTCCATGTTGAGGGCGGTTGATCCTGACGACAAGGCGTCTGTCAGAGGAGTCGGTACCCTTGACTTGGATGGCATCTTGGGGAACCTCTGCGAGGTATGAGTCTTAGCTCAAGCAATTTTTTTTTTGTCTTTTTCCGCCTGGTTTTAACCATTCGGCTCTTTTGCAGGCCATGCTGCGCGTCCAAGGGCTCAGGCAACCCCCAAGGAGAAATCCAAAGAGGTAACAGTCGCTAAATCTCGGGCCGAGTCCGCCTTGGATCGAGCTCAATTTGATATTGCTCAGATTGAGTATCTGACGCTTGATAAGATGTATTCGCAGGCAGAAGCCAATATGCAGGTGAAGAAGGACCTGGACTCGGCCCGCCTGCGCATCACTTCCCTTAAGAAAGAGATTACAACTCTTAAGGAGAAGCTCGAGCCTCTTCAAGATGCCAAAGAAGAGGCCGAGAGAGCCAAGCAGAAGGTGGGCCGCCTGGAGCAGCGCCTCAGCAACCAGGAGCATCAGCTGAAGTCTAAGTTTGAGTCCGTGGCTGATCAAGAGAGAGAGGCTCTTGTTAAGAAAATGATGAGCGATTATGAAGCCATCATGCGGGACACTTGGGTGGCTGTACAGCCGGACTCGGACTATCAGATTTGGAAATCCAAATTTAACGAAGCCAGCAAAGCATACGACGCTCGCCTTATTGAAGAGGCTGAGAATGCTGAGGTCGAGGAAAGTTCTGGGTCCGACTCTTCTGGGGAGTCGTCCTCTGGTGGCGAGGAGGAGGATTAGGCGGAGGAGCAAGAGAAAAATGACGAAGAGCAGCCGAAGGACGACAGGCCGGCTGCCACTGAAGAGGCTCTCCCCTGATCACTTAAGCTTTTATGCTTTTCTGCGGCCGAATGGCCATGTACTTTTCTTTTTCGGCCTGCGTGCCGAGTATTTGTATCTTTACTGATCGAGGGGTCGGGTAATTTGACAATCTTTCTGGCTTTCCCAGATAACAATCTTAACCAATCGTCTGGTGACGATTGGTCTTTTTAATTTGAATCATTCGGCCATTTCGCTGAAGTTATCCATATTGTTGTCCTTTGCATTTTGAATTTTTCATTTCATGTTTTTGGCCAAGTATTATAACCTGTATACCATGCGAATGTTCTTGCCCCTGGACGGATGTCGAGTGGTTTCGGTTTATTGGATTGATTGGCTTAGAAATTTTTGATACTTAGAAGAGTATGCATGGTTTCTAAGTCAATCAATCACTATGGTGATTGCCCCAAACCACGCGGCAGACGTCCATCCAGAATTGGCAAACATAAAGTGTTCATTCGGCCATTGGCTCGAACTAACTCAAATTTCCAACTTAGCTAATTTGCTAAGGGTAAACCTCCGCCTGTTCTGCCCCATAAGAAAAAACAAGCGCCTCCGGCCATAGTCCTCTTTGAGATAAAATGCTAAGTTTGTAACTTAACCAATTTCCTTTAAAAATAATTGTTCGCCTGTCTTGCCCCATAGGCAAGGATCAAGCGTCATCCGGCCAATAGCCTCAATAAGTGTTAAGTAGTTAACTTAACTTGTATATTAATCAAATATTCCGCCTGTTTTGCCCCTGAGCAATAATAGGCGCATCCGGCTTTATGCCTCGCTTAGCCTCTACTTATGAAGCAGTGACCATTTATGAACTGCGCTAGATAGAAAATTCAGGTCTTTTAGATTTCACTTTCGATTAAAACAAACGACTGCGAATGCTGCCTTAGAATTCGGTAGGGCCGCTTGATATATTCATAGAGCAATGTGCTACCCAAATGGGAGATGCTTCTCCTCGACGAATTCGCCAAAATGGACGTCGCCGGTTGTATGACTCATGTTGGAGCAGACGGTCATACACATGTTGGAGCAGACTGTGACAATTCGGTCTCTTTTTGTTTATTAACATCCGGCCATGGGCCTCATCATGATTTTATCTGGCCTTAGGCCTCTTAAATGATTAAGTAAATATTCGTTAAGTGTTGGTGTAAACTTGATGAATTTCGTAGGAACGACTGTTCTAGAACAATTGGTTCCTTCAGAAGGATTGGAGCGTCTGCCGTTGAGACAAACGTATTGGCCGTCTGTATTGTATATAGGCGACACTAAGAGCTTAAATAAAAAGACAAGTTGGGAAATGAAGGCATATTCTCATTAACAATACATGAGATTTACAAAATTAAGGTTTTTACATTCGTACTTAGAAGTAGTACTTTTTCAAGTTGTCTACATTCCAAGTTCTGGGAAGCTGCCTGTCGTTTGGGTTTTCCAGGCGGTAGGTGTCGTCTCTTACTTCCTCATAGATTCGGTAGGGGCCTTCCCAATTTGGGGTTAGCTTTCCCTGTTCGTTCATCCTACCGACTGCCTCCATTTTCCGTAGCACAGAGTCCCCCACTTTGAGAGGACGCTTGTGTACTCTTTTGTTGTATGCCCGAGTCATTCTCAGACGGTATATCTCATGACGCAAGGCAGCATTGCCCCTGCGCTCTGGAAGTGAGTCCAATGCTAGGCGCATGGCCTCCCAATTCGCCTCTTCATCATACAACATGATTCGAAGGGTCGGCTCATAGTGCTCAATGGGCAGAACAACTTCTGCACCATACACCATTAGGAATGGGGTTTCTCCCGTTGCCCCTTTAGCAGTCGTTCTGATGGACCAAAGGACGTGTGGTAATTCATCCGCCCAAAGGCCACCAACCCGCTCAATTTTCTTTTTAATCCCGTCTGAGATTAACTTGTTGAAGGCTTCAACCTGGCCGTTTGCTTGCGGCCGGCCGACTGATGCGAAGAAGCTTGAGACCCCCTGGTCTCCCAGCCAAGTCTTGAGTTGAGGCGTCTCAAATTGAGGACCATTGTCAAAAACCATAGACATGGGCACCCCGAAACGAGTAATTATGTTCCTCCAGATAAAGGAAATGACGTCTTTAGTCTTGATGTTTTTGACTGCCTCAGCCTCTACCCACTTGGTAAAGTAATCCACAGCCACCAATATATAGCGCTTGCCGCCTGGTGTAGTTGTATATGGCCCTAGAATGTCCATGCCCCATTTGGCAAAGGGTATTGGGCTGTGGATGGCCGTTAGGTCTGTAGCCGGACGATGGATGAGCTTGCCAAACTTTTGGCACTTGTCACATTTTTTCACCATTTCCATGGCATCCGACTCCAGAGTTGGCCAAAAGTAAAGCCGCCTGGCCTTGGCCGCGAGGGATCTGCCGCCTATATGGGAGGCGCAGAATCCCGAATGTAACTCTTCGAGAACTTCCTTCCCCTTTTCAGGGGTAACACACTTCAACAGGGGTTTCAAAAAGCAAGCCCTGAAGAGCTCTCCTTGTCGCAACTCGAAGTTAGCTGCTCGTTTTTTTAGAACAGCCGCCTCCCGTGGTGAGTCAGGGAGCGTGCCGTCTGCAAGATAGGTCCGGATGCTGTCCATCCAGGTTGAGCTTCGGTCAAGAATTCCAATGGGGTCTTCCTCAGATATACTTCATGACCTCCCAGAAGACTGACCGAGGCGTTTCACAAGAGGCGGATGATGCCAACTTGGACAGAGCATCCGCCTGATTGTTTGAAGACCTGGGCACTTGAGTTAGATGAAATTCTTCAAGTGACCCAACTTCACTCTTACCGCCTGCAAATAATTTATCATGGCCGGATGAGTGGCCTCGTACGTTCCATTAACTTGGAGTACGACTAGTTGAGAATCAGAGCAGGCGGATATCTTCTTCGCCCCAGCCGCCTTGCAATACCGGATGCCGGCCAGCAGGGCCTCATACTCGGCCTCATTATTAGAGATCTGAAACTTGAACCGTAGTGCGTATTCGTACTTATCTCCTTCAGGAGATTGACAGATAATCCCCGCACCACATCCATTCACAGTGGAGCTCCCATCCACATACACTTTCCAGACCTGGTCCGTATTGTCCGGAACAACCGGCCTTGTCATTTCGACAATAAAGTCAGCGAATGCTTGTCCCTTTATTGCCTTCCTTGGTTCGTAAGTGATTTCTAATCCTTGCATTTCAATCGCCCATTTGAGCATTCGTCTAGAAGACTCCAAGGTTGTGAGTGGCCGTTTGATCGGTTGGTCAGTATAGACCTCTACTGCATGCGCCAAGAAGTAAGGTTTAAGCTTCTTGATGGCCATGTAAAGGGCAAGGTCGAATTTTTCAACCATGGGGTACCGAAGCTCCGCATTTCTCAAAACATGGCTTATGAAATACACCTAGAGCAGGATGCCGTCTCTTTCAGCGAAGAGGACAGCACTGAGGGCATGATCAGAGACGGCTAAGTACATGAAGAGCTTCTCTTTAGCAAAGGGCTGACAAGCCTCGGCAAAGAGTGCAGATGAGTTTTTAGCCTTTGAAAGGCCGCCTCTGCATCATCCCCCCATTCAAAGTTTGTCTTCTTTTTTATTGCCTGGAAAAAGTAGAGACACTTGTCGCCTGAACGGCTGAGGAATCTCCCCAGGGCCGCCTGACAACCTGTTAGTTTTTGCACTTCCTTCACAGTACGGGGCGACTGCATGTCGATTCAAAGTTTGTCTTCTTTTTTATTGCCTGGAAAAAGTAGAGACACTTGTCGCCTGAACGGCTGAGGAATCTCCCCAGGGCCGCCAGACAACCTGTTAGTTTTTGCACTTCCTTCACAGTACGGGGCGACTGCATGTCGATTATCGCCTGTATTTTCTCAGGGTTGGCCTCTATTCCCCTTTGGTCAATCAAAAATCCGAGAAACTTCCCAGACTCAACACCAAAGACACAGTTTTTTGGGTTAAGCATGACCTTGTGCCGCCTGAGTGTGGCGAATGTTTCTCGGAGATCAGCAAGGTGATCCGCCTTTTGTTTGGATTTGACTATCATATCATCAATGTACGCCTCTACATTCCTTCCGATTTGATTAATGAAGACCGTATTAATCATTCGTTGGAAGGTAGCAGGCGCATTCTTCAAACCAAACGGCATCACCGTATAGCAGAACAACCCCTGATCAGTGACGAATGCCGTCTTTTCTTGATCTTTTTTCCACAGGGGGATCTGATGGAAACCTGAATAGGCGTCCATGAAACTCATCAGGGCATGTCCGGATGTTAAGTCGACCAGACTGTCGATCTTAGGCAGTGGATAGCTATCCTTTGGACATGCCTTGTTGAGGTCTGTGTAATCAACACACATCCGCCAAGTTCTATTCGGCTTTTTTACTAAAACAACGTTAGCTACCCACTCAGGGAAGTTGCACGGCCGAATGAACTTGGCATCTAACAACTTTTTTACTTTGGTAGCTGCCGCCTGACTTCTTTCTTCGCCGTGGTTTCTTTTCTTTTGCCGGATGGGCTTCTTTTTAGGATCCACGGCGAGTTTGTGGACAGCGAGATCCGGGCTGATGTCTGGCATCTCCTCCACTTCAAAGGCAAAGATGTCTTTGAATTCCTTGAGCAGTTGGTGAAGGTTTTCACCCAACTTTGCAAAGGCAATCGTCCCCACCTTAACAGTCCGCTCTGGACGGCTGTCATCCAGAGGGATATCAATGTGCTCACCAGCAGGTTGGGGACGAAGATCATCCGACCGTTCCCCGGTCAGTGATTGCTATTGCTTTTCCTTTTTGACCACCACCAGCTGATCAGTCTTTCTTTTCTTTCCGGCTGGTGGGGCCAACTGTTCTTCCTCGACATCGTCGAGGTCAATCATTTGCTTGCCCCGGCCGGATGCTGCGGCCGCAGGCTTAACGTCCGAGAGATAACACTCTCGAGCCGTCTTTTGGTCCCCATTAAGGGAACCAACTGTTCCATCATCCTTCTCATACTTGAGTAGCATGAGAGCAGGTATGATGACGACCTTACACTCATTAAGAGTGGGTCGGCCAAAGATGAGGTTGTAAGCCGTGAGCTCTTCAACCATTAGGAAACGGATGGTCATGTGCCGACCGTCTCCCCTGCTTCCCAGGCGGACAGGTAGGTCAATTCGTCCGACTGGGTGCACAAGTCCTCCTCCAAACCCAACTAAGGTGTGGGTGACCTCCATCATGCTGTCCGGTTTGTACTTGAGATTGGACAAGCATTTGAGGCTGATGAGGTTAGAGGAACTTCATGTGTCAATCAGAATTCGGCGAACCAGCTGGTTGGCGACTTTACACTCAATGACAACAGGGTCATCATGCGGCCGACGGACTTTGCCTCTGTCCTGTTCGGTGATGACAACTTTAGGGAAGGTGGATGTGCTAGTTGTATCCCCCTCTTCAACAGAATGGACCATCTTTCTTAGATGGTCCTTGGTACCCCGAATGGTCGGGCCACCATCGGCAAATCCGCCTGCTATGGTGTACACCGGTTCTTCATCAGTTTCGGCACTCACAGCAGGCTGGGGAGTCTTTTTCTTGGACTGCCCCGGATTTGCTTTTGAAGTCACTTTGGACTTCACATAGGACTTCAACTGTCCTTTGTCGGCCAGACGGTCGAGCTCCCGCTTGAGACTAAAGTAGTCGTTCGTGTCATGGCCAACATCCTCATGGAAATGGCAATGCTTGTTCTTGTTCCGATTTTCAGCAGAACCTTTTATAGCAGTCGGCTTTTCAAGAGTTAGCCGATCCTTAATTTCCAAAAGGATGGAGCAGCAGTCCTTGTGGTATTCGTACCTTGGGACGTACGGATTCCACTCTTTTTTCTTCTTCTGGGCCGGTTGATCAGAGTTATCAATGGCCCAGACTTGCTTTTTCTTTTTGCTCTCTTCTAGCTTTGGAGCCGGCTAAGCAGATCGACTCTCTTTCTGCCGGTCGGACTTCTTATGGTCCGACTGCTTATTGGAGGAGCAGAGTTCGGTCGCCTGTATGTAGGCTTCCGCCTCTCGCAAGGCTCCTTGTATGGTAAAGATTTGTTTGCGGACGAGTTCGTACTTAAGAGTAGACCCGTCCTTCAGACCCTTAAAGAAGTCTGTGAAGGCGACCTCATCAGACAGCCCATAAATCTGGATTCGGACCAGATTGAACCGCCTGACGTAGGATCGCAAACCTTCTCTATCTCCCTGTTGTACATTGCCCAAGTCAAGACTTGTCTTTTTGGCAGGGATGTTCATAGAGAAGTTTGATGCAAACAAGAACGCAAGCGTCTTAAAGCTATTTATGCAGCCAACCGGCAAGTTGCCAAACCACTGCTGGGCTATGCCCTTCAGGGTGGCTGGAAAGCAACGACACCATGCGGCATCATCCAACCCCTGTAAATACATGAGGTGGGTGTATGCCAACAGGTGGTCCTCTAGGTTAGAGGTCCCGTCATAGGCTCCAACCAGAACGTTTTTTAACTTTAGCCGGCTGCACGGCTTCAGTTATTTCTCTGGAGAAAGCAGAGGGTTGATCTCCAAGGTGTTGCAGCCTAAGCTGCCAGTCCATCGGTTGATAGCCGTATGCCGCCTGTCCCCCGTAGAGGGTAGGCTGCATGTAAGGTACTACTGGCGCCTGGTACAGTGGCTGTGCCATGTACTGGGCGGACTGAATCACATGCGGCCCAGACTGAACCCTTTGGCTGCTTGCTGGGGTCTCATGTACAGACTGGGAACACCTCACAGAGGCATTCCGAAAGCTATCATGATAAGTCGACGTTGAAGCCTACTCTGATTGTTGAGTTCTCCTCTCCTCAATGTATTGCCGAGCGTCAAAGAACGTTTTCTTGCTACCATCCGGCTGTATGTGCCGGATCGGTTTTCTTGCGCCCGTTTCTGGCAAACGGAGCCGATTAAGGTCAAATTGGGGCCTGGCCTTCTCCTTAGGAGCAGGATGAGGAGTCGGTTGACGGTCCCTGACCGACTTCTGTTTGCCAGCTTGGGCTGGCTTCTTGGCCGACTGCTCCTTTCTAGGAGTAGGCGACTTCTTTGAGGCGAGCTACTTGATTTCACCCCTGAGGCTGCTCAGGAGTGACATTAGCTCATCACGAGTGACGAGAGTTGATCCTTCCGCCTGGGTAGGATCAACCAGCCGCCCCGAGGGCTTCTTTGGCTGACAAGCAGTTTTGCTTGGTCCTGCCTGAACATGGGGACGCTCTCGCCGTTCCTTACTGCGGATTCGTTTAGAGATGAGGGATCCATTTGGATCCACATAGGTTTTGACATTAGCGTCGTCACCTGAGTCATGGTCCGTTTGGACCAGTACATCATTTGGAGGCCGAATGGCCTCCGGATTTGGTACAGGTTCTTGTGAAGCCATTTCAGAGGTACTCTCCCCACAGACGGCGCCAAATGTTTCGGGGGTTTTAGTCCCTCGGGAGAGTTACAACACTGAAACTGGATTCAACTGAGGATGCGTGTACCTGCAAAGCAAACGGACCGCCGGATGGTCGGTGGTCCGCTTCCGAAGATTAAGTCAGTAAACGTTCAGAGATAAAACGTGCGAAAGTAATGTTATCTGCTTGGATTCCAAGCTCAGGTAAAGTGTTGTGTGTTCCTTGAAAACAACAGCTTTGTGGTAAGTGACGTATTGTCTCGTATTGCGTGTCAAAATTCTCTCCCTGTCATAAATGACATAATGTCCTTATTTATAGGGTCCTTTTGAAAAGTGTGCCTTCCTAGGATCTGGTGACCTAGTAATTAGGTCACGCTGTTTTGCGGCGCCTCGGGTTTTGGGCCTTAGAAGGCCACCATCCCAGGGCCAATGCCTGAGTGACACGTGTCACTGTGCCCAAAGGATTTTGAAGCACTTTTTGTATGACACGTGTCGCCACCTGAATGGTCCCTGCTGGAACTGCAGTCCACGTAGGACGGAGAAGAGTCCACCCTCCACGTGTCATCATTCCATAGGTCCAAATGGCACCTATACGGAGGCCACGTGGCACTTTCTAATTGGGTCACCTGGACGGGTATAAAATACCCAAATAAATTCTCATCTGTTAAATCTAGAATTAATATTGCTAAACTCATACAATTAAATTTGGCCAAACCTAATTGCATCAAAAGGAAATTAACCAAGCATTGATAATCAACAATCACAAATTTACCCCTTCATATTATTTATTAGATCCCCATAAACTCTAGAAATAAAACTACTCAAGCATAATTAAATCTAAACTAATCAAATAAATAAAGCAAGATATAATGAAAGAATTAAATAAAATAATTGGAATTAAAAGAGGAGAAATTGTTACCAAAAGAAATCTTGATTGATGAATGTAATTAAGAACAATGTTGAGAGAGAGTTTAAGAGAGAGAAAATATCCTAAGTAGAGAGAGAAAATCTAAAAGAGAAGGTAATAAAAAATTACGTACAAAATTTGTACTTAAACATCCCTAAAACAAATCCTTAAACAAAACTAATCAGGTCCTTAGAATAACACGCGCCCAATCGGGCGAAGGGCCGCCCGATCGGGCCCGCCTTTTTTACTACGCCCTTGCTGGTGTGCTGCGCCCGATCGAGCCTATGCTCACCCGATCGGGCGCGGCTTCTTCCTTGATGTTGCTTTGCGCGCGCCAGCCCGATCGGGCCCGGCTTCTTCTTCAAGGCTTGGATTTCGATTGGGCTTGATTCCTCGGCCCAATCCGGATTTCCTCATCGGGTCTTGATTACTTGATCCTATTGCCTCGGTATCACATACCGAGCCCTTAATCGCCGGCTCTCACCGGTCCTGGGCTTTAAGGATGGTCGTGTCCTCCTAACGCTCGTAGTTGCTTCGTGAAAAACCTAGAAAACGCTCAAAGTGTGCAATTTCCTACAAAACTTAAGAAAAACTATAAAAACACTAGAAAACACAAATTAGTAATAAAAGTGGCCCTAAAGAGCCAAAAACACTACTAATTATGACCATGGGACGGGGGTAAAACACTATATAAATGGGACATATTAATTTACCTTTTTTTTTGTGTGTTTAGATTGAGAATCACTTTCAGGATCTCCTGAAACTAAGAGGGATGCTTAACTAATTGAGTTATACCTCACTCTCTTATTGATCTTAGTTTTAATACGTACTCTTATTATCATTGTCATTGTTGTAATAATTTCTTTGAATTATTCTTATACTCTCTCCGTCCCAAATTACTCTTAACGACTTGACATTTTGCACTATTTACATATCTCACTTTGACCGTCTTTTTAGCTATTATATGAAAGTCAATGTAGTCATGTAAGATGTTGTTGGGTCTATTTTAATGTATAATTTCCTAATATAAACTTTTTATAACTTATACAATTATTTACTAAAAGAAGTTAAAGGCCGGGTCATTTTCAGGTTGGGTCAACTTCGTGTCTCGGGTCAGCTTCGGGTCGGGTCGTTTCGGGTCTCGGGTCAACTTCGGGTCGGGTCATCTCGGGTTTGGTCATTTCGGGTTTTGGGTCAAGGTCGGGTTAGTTCCACTTCGGGTCGGGTATGGGTCGGGTCGGGTTGATTCGGGTTTTGAGTCAATTTCGGGTCACTGATTTCGGGTCATGGGTCGGGTCATCGGCTCTGAGTCAAGATTGCAAGGTCTAGTGCACTACAACTATAATATGAACATTTAGTAAAAGAATATGAACACTTTATAAAAACTGAACATTTAGTATAAAAATGTAAACACGTCACAAAAAATGAACATGAACATCCAACTTTATACATTCATATTTTATAACGTAATGTTCATTTTATATGCACTAAATGTTCAGTTTTATTACAAAACAATTGAATTATCCCGAGTCAATCAAACTTTTTCAAAAAAAAATTATGTTCATTATAAAATAGTGTTATGTTAACCAATAATAAATGTTCAAACTCGACAGGTTCATATTTATTGATGCTCATTATAAAATAGTGCATTGATTATCATTAAAAATTTCAATGTTTATTTTCAAAAATTATATGTTCAAATTCTAATAGTATCATGCTCTTATTTTATTTGTTCCTTTTCAGAAACTATTTTCAAATTCTAATAGTATCATGCTCTTATTTTATTTGTTCACTTTATCTGTACCTGCAAAACAACGGAGACTCCGGTTGCTGGAGGTCCACCTCCGACGATCAAGTTAGTACTTGAGTATGAATGGGATAAAATGCAGAAATAGAATTGAGATCTTCTCGGATTCCGAGATCAGGTGCTTCTCTGTTGTAAGATAATGTAGGGTGTGTTGTTATATATTGTAGATGTCCCAAAAATGGGGGGAATCTCCCTATTTATAGGGTCATTGGAAAACGTGCCCCTGATTAGGTCACTCTGAACTAATTCTGCTAGGCAATTCTACTGGGCTGCGCCAAATTACGGCTTTCTCGAGATTTAGGCCCTCGAGGGCCGCCTTTTTCTCCCAAGTTCTAGGAAGGACATGTGTCAAATGGAGGTTGGTCCAATTTAGACCAACCAGAATATGTCACGTGTTAGGACATGATTGGCCACGTGGCATGGGTAAAATTACCCAAAACATTTGCCCCTCATAAATGTGACGTTGCGCGCCACGTGTCATCTATGACACATGTCACTCTGCCATTGGAAATAGTAATAAAGGGGTTTTTTTTACTGTGAAAATTTAACTTTTCATATTTCGGGGAAAATTACAAAATTTCCCTCGTTTATACCCATCTATAAATACGCATATTACCCTCTTATTTTGGACGTTTCCAAAATATTCTAGAGAGAGAAAATTACAAAGTTTTAGAGAGAGAGTCTGCCTTCTGTCTATGTGTGAACACAAACTTTGCTAATTTTCCGCTTGCCTCAGCCAGTTCTCAACCGATTGTACCCCAAGCAAGCAAGGTCAATTTTAGTAGCAATCTTAGTCGGTACTACCTCTACCCCCTTCAACTCATTTGCATTTGTTTCAATTCATTCAATAAATGGACTCATCACCAACACACGCGGCACGACCTAGTTCAGTAGTCAGCCGGTCACCTGGGACGGCTGATTCTAGGACTGGGAGTGCCGGTTCTAGGTGCATGGAGCAATTTTGTACTCCTCAACCGACCATCTATGTGTCTGTGCATGATATGATGTCTACAACTAAATAGACAGCCACCAAACGGCATCGAAGAGACGGTACTTTGGAAGTGTCGTCCAATGAGGTAACCCCGGTTGAGAGGTCAAAGAGCAATGAAGACTCAGGAAAATATTCCCTGTCTGAGATTCCTAGAACCCCAAGTGACACAATCTTATACGATGAGGGTAGAGATGGTAAGGGAGCCGTCTCCTAGATGAACCTCGATGAAGTTGGCCCCGTAGATAGAGATGGGGAAGAGTCTGCATCGAGACAAGGGAGATGGTGAAAGCTTTGCCTCAGGGTCTAGCTTTTAGGATAATAGTGATGCCCCTCTTTCCCCGCTTGAGGATAGTGAAGCAGAAGAGAGGAAAAAATGGGAAGCGAAGGATGATCCCTTTAATATCCACATCTCAGCTAAAGACAGGCGGGTAATGCTAAGGGGCATTGAAAGCTTTGTAAAGAAGTGGCCTCTAGGAAATGGATATTTTATTCGGGTGCCGCTTGAGCTAGGCACCATCTCTTGGAAGGATGACCAAGAGAATGTAAATGCCTACTTTGGATGTTACGAGGCGGCATTCCTGGCAAGCCTCCGGTTCCTGCTTCACCATGCTGTGAGGGCCATACTCAGGGGTTATGGCCTGGGCGTCGAACAGCTCACCCCGAATTCATGGGCTAACATTCTAGGATATGTTGCCGCCTGTGAGATGCAAAACTTGAACCCCAGTTGGGAGGCTTTTGCACACATGCACTATCTTAACCGCAACCCAGGCGGCTGGAGGGTGAGGTACACCTTGACCACCTTCCCTCAGTATCAAATTACATTGGACAAGGTGTCCAAATATGATGGTTGGAAGACTCGTTTCTACTTGGTGTTTGCCCTAACCCATCGAGAGAACCGGGAGCTGCGCCGGTATAATAAAAAGCCCGACCTATTAGGTCGCAAATGTGCCCTTCCCCGGATACCGGGGGATGACTATGATGCTATCATGGAAACCAAGTTTTTTTAGCTCCATCCGGAGACTCTCTCAACCGGAGATGTAACAAAGGTCCCTAATAATTGGATTCCCATGTGCGCATTGTTTAGAGATGAGGCGTTCTTATCCGCCTGTGGGCTTAGCACAATGTTTCCAAAGCGTACGTCTGATATACATCCGGTTAAATGCCGCTTGTACTATTGTTAGCCAATTATGATTTTGTAGTAAGCGTCTGTTCATTATTTTTGCAGAAGAAGCTTTGAACATGGTAGCTGAAGAGAAGACTCCCAAGCGGTCCTCTGCACAAATCCGGAGAGTCCTAGCGGAGGTTAGAGCCGCCAAACTAAAGGCTGAGGTGAGTAACTGTCTAGCTCCTTGATCTAATTTTCCAACAAGCATTGTCGGTTGCTTATTAAATACTTCTTAAATTGCAGGGTGGAGAAGCTCCTAGGTCCTTTACGAAGAACCTATTTAAATGGGGATGGGATGAGACCGCCTCTACTCCAATCAAGCCTGCAAAGTCTGCGAAGGGTCTTCTGGGAGGAACCGCCTCCGCATCGGGGGGAAGAATGTTACCATTGGAGGCTTTAGAGCGGGCTTTGATATGATCCCATCCGGCCTCTCTGCGCTTGTGGGTGGTGCAGTCTCACAAGCTTCTGAAGGTAAATACAATATGTAGACACCTAAAAATTCTCCCCAAAACCAAACCCGATAATGAAAAAACTTTCACCGACATTATTGGACAGGTTGAGTATTTAATCTTTGGAGTGCTTAAATCCATGTTTCCATTCAATACATTTCATAAACCAATCCATTTTCTAATTCATTTCCCTAAACCATAACTTGTTTTCCTCTTTTCAAAACTGAGAGAAAATGATTTTTTAGCCTAATAATTTTGATACAATTATTATTTTTTTGGATAGACCTTGAAATAAGCTTTCTAACCATATATCATAAGCCTAATTCCGATTTAAAATGAAAAAGATATGAGTAAAATACTAAACTTGACCAAAAACCGACACTCTCTAATAAAACGACCATATCTTAAAATCTACAAATTATTTTGACCTGATTGGGTTGGAAATTAGACTTGATAACATTTCCAATGATATATTATATGCCTTATTCCGAGTTACGGATCAAAAGTTATGATAATTTTAAAAACGTATAAAAAACTGGAATTATCGCGCACAGTGTAAAAGCACCGTGTCACGGAAAAATCTGACGTGGCACGGTGCCTAGTGCCGTGAAATGGTATTTACAACGTTTCACGGTGCTTTTTTCATATTTTTTCTGCGTGAAAATCCACCGTGGCATGGTACTTATTGCTGTGACACGATACCTGTTGCCGTGATACGGTATTTCTCACCGTGTCATGGTGCTTTTCTGTGTATTTTCCGCGTTTTCTCATGCACTTTTTTACCGTGACACGGTGTACTGTACCATGCCACGGCGGACACTGCCATGTCACAGGACGTGTGCCGTGTCATGGTGCTTTTCCGTGTATTTTCCGCGTTTTCTCATGCACTTTTTTACCGTGACATGGTGTATTGTACCATGCCACGGTGGACACTGCCATGTCACGGGATGTGTGCCGTGTCACAAAATTTTCTCGTGTTTTCTCCGCATAAAACCTAAAACGCGTTTTATCATTTTAGGGCTGCTAATTCCCCACGTCACACTATTTTTCCCCGTGTCATAGCATAGTTTGTCGTGTCGCGATATAGTTTGCCATGTCGCGACAGTGATTTTTTGGGTTTTAATCTTTTTAGGATTCTATGTGTCCCCCCTGCTCATTTTCCCTATAAAACCCCCCTCCTTTGTATAGTTCGGGGCATCAAATCATTTTCTCTTCCTCTTTTTTACACCATAAATCATTCTCTTCTCTCTCTCTGTTATATTCAAAGCCTTAAACCTATATTTCTAATTACACCATTCTTCCCTTAAGCACTCCAAGGATTCCATACTTGATTCGAGGTTCCGTCCTGAAATCAAGGCGTGAAAGGTACAAATAACTAAGGGTTTGGACCAAATCAACTCTACATTTATTTAATTTAATTTCCATTTGATTTATATTTTTTATTGAATTTACTAACAATTTATTCATGATGTAGCAATTTAAGGGAACACGCGGAATGTGAGTAATTAATTAATTTAATTACTTATTTTATTTTGCTAGTATCATTATTAGGTTAATTTATATTTGATTTGACTAACGTTATTATTGTTAAATTGCTTTCTATATTAATGTTTATTCTATTATATTTATTGATCACCATATTGCATGTTTAAAGGGAATACGTAATTGAAAATCACGCCTAATGTAGGGAATATTTCAAGAATTACCCCTAACTTGAACCCCACTGTGATCATACACTAAAGTACGGTGGCGTCCAAAGGGAAAGAAGATTACTACAAGAAAAATGTCTTTTCGTAGCGATTATTTCATAGCAATTGTACATTCGCTACAATATGCAAGTATGTTTGTGAAATAATTAAGGAAGTCGTATCACTTCACAATCGCCATGGTTTTCCCATAAAAATTGATACGAAAACATAATATTACATATCCACTCTATTTTTACACATTTATATAATTTTGAGAAATCGTATCATTTACAATCGCCACTAAATCCTAAAACTCGATACGAAAAGCCTTTTCAACACTAGATATATAAATATTGTTTGACAAAGAATACATAAAATATGTCATAGCTTATTGGTGAAACATTTAATATAAGAGTTTGAGAATGCATGTTCGAATCTTGTAAAGATCATACGTATGTTTTTTTTTTTATTTTTTTTTTATTTTTTTTTTAAGAAAATGAGTTAAACATTTATAGCGATTGTAATCGCTACAATAATCACCACAATTGGATGTAGTTTTTCATATCGATTATTGACGCCAACCCCAGCGATATTGAAAACCACTACTAAAGGCTAAGGCAACGGGGGATATTGTATCGAATGACCATTCGTTGGGAAAGCTTTTTGTTGCAATTACAATCGATACTAAAGGTTAAAATAATCGCTACGAAAAGGTTATTTTCTTGTAGTGGGTAGAGCAAAAGAGTCGCCAACAAGTTTTTTAGGAGCTTGTAAACCGTTCATGAGGTGAAGGTTACACCCCTTAACGATCCAAGAGATCGTTAACTCCAATAGGTCTGGAACCATGACTGGTAGTTCGGGGATGAAGGTACAAATCCAATCTAAAAGAGATTGAACCTGCCCTATTAATAGGCCTCTACTTTATTCTGATCGTATTCATGTGCGCTTTCTGACTAACATACAATTAATAGGATAACCTAAACCTGTTTATCTATGTTTGTTGAATATTAATGCACAAACAAATCTATTATTGGCGATCACTTGAATTATAATCAAATTAACCCTAAACAAGATTATTAATTATCTTATTAAGCTTGATTACAAGTACAAATTCCCTTTAAACATGCATAAAAGGTGTGATCAAGCAATAACAATAAATATATAATGTGTCAAGCAACATAATAAATAATAATCATAATAATAATAATCATAATAAGAACAATTATAATCATAAATCATAAAAATAATCATAATAATGTTAAAGCATAATAATAGCAAGATCCTAGGCATGATACTAACAAGATTAATAACAAACCCTAGCATGTCACTAAGCAATAAAGATCAAATCTTTAACCCTAACATGATACTAACAGTCATAAATATTAGGAAGAACATAGGAAGCATCATACTTTTAATCATACTTGATATTAAAGTTACCCTAGACATGATACTAGGAATTAAAATAACTATCTAAGCATGATTTCTACATAATAACATCAATAAAAACCATTAAAGTATTTACTTGGATGCCTCGTACCTCTTTCTAATAACAAAATACACACGTTAGTAACTTCAAGGAAAATAATAAATAAACAGTTAAATTAAATAATTGAAAGAGAGATTTGAGACCAAACTCTCAGAAATTAAAACCTTTCACGTCTAGGGCGAAGGCAACTTCGAATATGGCTAGGTGTATCTAAGTCTTGCGAATGCGGAATTTTGTATTTGAGAAAAGCTAGTTTAGAAGAGAGAGAGAGTGTAATCAAGAAAATCTTGATGAGAGTTGGTGAATGAAAATAATTGGTCCATGAAAACGGAGTTTCTAGAAGGCTATTTATAGAGAAAATCAGCCGAAAAGATAAAAAATCAAAACAGAGTTCTGACGCGTAAAATGAGGTTAGTGTCAGACGCTGACATTAGCGTCAGGCGCTAATGCTGGCGTTTAGCGCTAACTTAATTATTGAAGCATTTTCTAAAATCAGATAGAAATTGCCGTACAGGAGGATAAAATCGTATTTTCTTCAAAAACATACTTTTATTCTGATTAAAACTCTAAAAAGTCAACAAAAGTCAATTTATTAATGCTAATTGGATTAGGAATGAAAAGAACCTTCTAGAAAAATCTAGAAGACTAAAATAATTACTAATTGCATTAGGAATGATAAATCTATATTAGGCCCTCCTCTAGATCATTTGGCCGCATATGAGGCTCAAACCGGGCCCAGTTCAGTAATTTGGCCATAACTTCCTCAATATTCATCGAAATTGGGCTTATAATATATCGTTGGAAAGCTCTTTTCAATCCCTATCCAACTACACTATTATTGGACCCATATCATGGACCAACCAAACTGGATTGGCTGTTTTCTTAAAATAGGTTTTTAAAATAGAGAGAAGAGAAAAGAAATTAAAACTATCCGCAACACTAAACTTTCCACACTTTCACTTCATTCGATTAAGATTCGACGTGAAAGGTACTCATCACCGGGTTTAGTTTTGGGGAGACACAAACGGGTGTCTACAGAAGCCCCCACTTTGACCGAGTTTGGAGAAACGCACGTTTCAAAAACAAAAGTCAAAGTATCGATAGGGACGGAAAATGATTTAGAACGTTCTGCGATCCTAAATCATTCTTGCAACGCCAATACCTATAAACTAGCGTTAGTTAAAAAGATAAGAGAGTTAGGAAACGCGTATCTTGCACCGTCGAGCACACGTCTCTGAAGTATCCGATTTGCTGCTGTATTATTGTTTTGATGACCTCCTACAAGCTAGAGAATGCCATCTTGCTTGAAGACTTGATAATCTTCCGCAAGCCAGGGAACATTATCGAAGATTGCTTCGCTTGAAACGATCCTCTTCCGTTTCATGACCATCTTCCACATCTTAGGGAACACGATCGAAGACAACTTCGCTTGAAATCACCTTCAGTTGTTTGTGACAACTCTCCAAAAGCTGGGAATGCTGCCGAAGATATCCTCGCTTGAAGCTATCCTCATTTGTTGTGATAATATTCCAAAGAAAATTATCGAAGACCTCCGCTCGTCGATCTTTTAAAAGCTCGCTTGAACTTTGCTATGCATGTACGTCGGCGCTTTGCTGCTTGTGAACTTGTATGTCGGTGCCTTTTGCTGAATTATGAACCAGTATGTCGGTGCCTTTTGCAATGAGCCAATGCTTAGGCACTTTAAGCTAAGTGAGACGATCTTTCATCAGGTCAATCACTTTATGTAATCAAGCCGATTACTAAAAATCGCGTCAAATTGCTTAGAGGGGCTAACTAGCGTACCAAGGAACCCAAAACATATTGCAAAAAGTTGGAACAACCGTACTGAGTGGCTGAACATTCTGGCGCAGCTGAAATAACGTCAGCGCCACTTATCTGGCTGTAGCGCTAGACGTTGGAGATAGCGCCAAGCGCTAAGCTTATCGATTGACACCAAGGTCTGACGCTTGGCGCTAGAGTCGGGTTTTCCTTAAATACCCTTCTCTTCTTCATTTCCGCTGCTGTTGCTCGCGTTTCTTGCTCGAGAATTCTCAGAACTTCAACTCACTCGTTCTTGCTCGTTTCTCAACCAAATTCGTTCAAATTTGTTGCAAATCAAAGCTTATTCCATCCATTTTCCCGATCTATGTAAGCTTCTTTCAAACTCACGCCGGTTTCAATGAATTTGGCATGCATTTGTTCACGAATTTCTTAAAAATTTGAAATTAGAATTGCTTAATTCTCTTTGTTTATCAACTTTTATGCCATGAAATTGCTTGATTATGTTTATATATTTCCTTGGGAGTAATTTGAGAGTAGTTTAACTCAATTTGGTGAAGAAATGAACAAATCACCATTGTTGAACCTCTTAAGGCCGGGAAAACAATGTGGCTCGTTCTTGATGTTTTTCCTAGCAATTCTTGTCCAATTTGTCACAATAATTACTATAGTATTGCAAGAAATTTTTTGATTGCTTGAAAAATGCCGCATATGCTCAATTTGAATTTGTGCTCTATTTTAGTACTACGTACTCTGTTTTTTGCGAACATAGTATCATGCGGCTAGGCGAACCTTAGATACTATAGAACCTTAATTTATGATAATTATGCACAATGTAGCATGGCTAGACAGCGAGGCTCTGGTTCACGGTCCCGAGACGTTCGACGGGAGCACGAGCCTGGAGAGGACGATGCTGAACCGTCTACTTGGCTTGGCCGACTCCCTGAGTGGGATGAGCGGACCTTGTACTTTTCTCCCGTCCACCATATCTCTGAGAGGGTGAGACAGGGCATCACAGTTGGGAAGACACGCTGTCATGGTTCTGGTTGTGACGGCTTGGGCGATCTGTACAAGATGTTCATCGCCAGAGACGATCAGACGAGACTTCTATGGAAGTCTTGCGGGCTTACTGCACTATTCGAGACCTCCGAGGCCATGATTGCCTTTAGCGGGGGTCATCATGTAGTCCGTGCTCTAGTGGAGTTCTTTTGGGACACCACCAACACTTTCCACTTCCCCTGGGGTGAGATGATGGTCACTCCTACCGACTTCAGTCTCATTACGGGGCTGGAGTTTAGCTCTGTGGTGCTGCCGTTCGACAGCGGGATCGACGTCTTTTCTCCTGAGGTCGAGGAGCTGTTGGGTCTGGTTGCTATTCGGGCTCGAGCTGAGGTAGAGTCGACTCAGTTCAATGCTAGGAGGATTCGCCGCTCGACTCTAGCAGCGACTTTTGATGATGGTGCGACTACCCGAGAGCAGCGGGTGCGCATCTTTGCACTTATCTTGCTGTCAGGGACGTTCTCCCCTGAAAAAGGTAGTAGGGCGCTGCTTTACTACCTCCCTGCCGTCCGTGATCTACACCGGATCGGGACTTATGATTGGGCCAGCTTGGCCTATGCTGATTTCATCCGAGCGTTGCGGGACTCGTGTCGACATCGGTCCTTCGGGGCAAATGTTGCTCTATCCGGCTTTTGGAGGGTCGTAGAGGTATACTTTATTCCCTATAAAGTTTAGCTCTACATTTTAGTTAGCACTTGCTGATAACTTGCATTTTTTGTAGATCTGGTTCTACGAGTACTTCCCCTCAGCTGCGCCGGCGAGACTGTCACCGCGCAGGCTTCCGGTTAGTGCTTCCTGGGGCAGTCGCCGTGTGGGGATGTCCACTGCCTATGTCCGAGACTGGATCATCTCGGTATGATTCTTTTCTTATTTGACATCTTGTGATGCCTTAGCTAGATTCTTACCTGATAAACGCTCTTTGTAGGAGCCTAAGGTGTTGTACCGATTGTGGGTTGACTTGGTAGTCCCTGGGTTAGCCGCGCAGTATTCGGCTTAGCGTCGCTATTTCTTAGGGACTTATGGAGCGGCCGCGTACCTCGGAGAGAGGGTTGCTATTAAGCATTCCTCAGATACCTTTGTCATTCCTGCTCCTCCACCACGTCACATGTTTAACGCCGCGAGGTTGGTGAGCATGTCAGAGGGAGCTGGTACCCCTTGGCGATCTTACACGATCCCTGGGAGATGCTATGGGGAGGAGCTACTGCCGTTGTTAGCTCCAGTTCCCGTACCTGCTGAGGATGTGGCGGTACGATTTTCAGCTTTTACCTTTCGTCAAGTAGTCCCTAAGTGATGCTTCACTGATTTTGTTTTGCTTTGTCAGGATGATCCTGCTGAGTTTGTGCCACCCCATATGTCTATCCACTATTAGGGTACATATGGGCCGATTGAGGAGATGATACCTCCGGCTCCTGAGGGCGAGCGCTTTGTGGAGCGGTCGATTCCTCGTCACCAGACTCGGGTAAGCTTGTTTATTTGCAAATTTTGTCCATATATGTTATGCATGTTTACTGACTTATTTCTTTGACAGTTCTCACGTGAGGTGGTTTCTGTTTCGGGGTTTTCTGATGTCCTGCGGGAGAGTTACAATTCCGAGACTAGAACCGGACGCCTGTACCTGCAAAACAACGGAGACTCCTGGTGGTGGGAGCTCCGCCTCCAACGGTCCAGTTAGTACCTGATTAAGGAGTAATTAATGCGGAAATTAAAGTGAATGGGTCTCTCTAGGTGAGAGTGTTTAATGTGAGTTTTTTGCGTAATCAGCCTGTAATCCCCCTTAATGAGGATTAAGGGAGGTATTTATAACCTCGGGAAACGTGCCAATCTAGGTTTAGGTTAACCTAGGGCTGATTGGGCTTCCCTCGGAAGTTGGGCCTGGGTGGCCGGTTTCTCCATTAGGTCCAAGGTGGACGAATAAGCGTGTGCCACGTGGCAAGCCCTGACAGTTCCAACTGGGGGACACTTGGCAGGACCTGATTGGCCCACGTGGCGCATTCCGATTGGTGGGAGCAAAATCCCCTAATCATTTGCCCCTCACAGGTGGCACGTGACTTGTCACGTGTTACTTGTGACAGGTGTCGCACTGTAACAGGCGACGGCCTGCTACAGGTGTCACTCGGCGAAAGGCCGAAAGATTCTCCCGCCCAAATTTTGAATTCTGGAAGTGACCCTTCGCCTTCTCACTTCGCCTACATAAAGGAGTGTTGACTTCAGTCATTTTCACACTTGAGAACTTTTTGAGAGAACATTCGGACCCCTGAACTTGCTCTGACATTTTGGACCCTTTCTGCCTACCGCGTGCTCTGACAAGCCGACTGCAAAGGATTTTCAGAACTTCATCAATCGTCACTCGTTCAGGTAACTGTCGGTTCTCTTACTCTTAATTTTCTTTTTATTTTTTTTTGAAATGGCACCACGGAAGCACACGACACGACCTAGGTTAGTGATCAGCCGGTCACCGGGGACGGCTGAATCTAGGACTAGGAGTGTCGCCTGCCCTTTTCCGGACCCATCTTTGCCCTTTATACAAAGTCCGACTGTATCTCTGTCTATGCAGAGCATGATGGCCAGAACAAAAAAGACTGCCAGGATCTCAAATTCAGACGGCTCCTCCCACAGGGTGCCGATTAGTGAAACATCTGACCAGGCGCCAGATGTGGAAGTGAAACAAAGCGGCTTGAAAGCCGGCAGTTCTGAGGGAGGAGTCAAAGTGACCCCTTCCCATTTTACAGTTGACAATTCTTCATTCTCTCCGGCTCCTTTTAAAGGAGAGGAGGCGGGCCCCTCCGGGAGAGGGGAGGAGTCGTCCTCTTCGGACTCGTCAGAGGACGATTCCGAGTCTAGCTCTTCTGGCCATGCTTCTCTGGACACAGAAGAGAAAAACAGTCGCCTGCAAGAGGCGAGGCTTTCTCACGCAGTTGAGAAGGGGGACGATTGGGCGGAGCCATCCGCCTCTTACCGAGAGCAAAATACCCCCTACTACTGCACGGTACCTCGGGACCGGATCACAGCCATGCAAGAGAAAGTGGAAAGCTTTATCGCAAACCACACAACGGGCCCCAGCTTTTTAGTGTTTGTGCCGGATCCAGAAGACACAGTCGTCTGGCTGGCTGGTACCAGTTATGATAGCGCCTGCTTTGGCTGCTACGAGGCGGCCATCAAGGCTGGGCTGCGCTTCCCACTATATCCGGCTGTTCAGCGGATCTTGGATGGGTATGAGTTGGGGCTATGGCAGTTAGCCCCGAACTCCTGGGTCAACGTACTCGGCTATGTGGCCGGGTGTGAACTACACGGGGTGGAGCCGAGCTTCGAGGCTTTCGTCCACATGAACTACCTCAGCCGGACCCCTAAGGCAGGCGGTACCGGCTGGTATCAATTGACGAGCCACAAGGGCTACCTCATGACGAGAGGTAAAGCAAAAAAATGGAAGGACTGGCGGAGCACCTTCCTCATCATTGAGAGTTCAGACACAGAGCTGAACAAGCGCTTCAACAGGTTGAACAGGAATCCGCCCCTTCTTGCAGGCGGCCGCAGCATGCCGCCTGTTCCCCCCAAGGCTAAGAAAGAGATCCTAGATAAAGGACTCTTCAAAGTAGAGTCGAATGTGAACTCTACTTCAGGGGTACGAGAGTAAGTACCCCTGCACTGCGTCCCGAGCTTCAAATGGCTCTACGACGAGTACTTTTTGGCCGCCTGTGGCCTCAGCAGTCGGTGCTCAAGAGGTAGTCGGTCTGTCGAATACTCTGTTGTTCCATGCATTTCTTGTTATGACTTATTAACTTTGCTATTTGTTTTTGCAGCGGACGCTATGAGCAAAATTACCGCCTCCAAGACTAAGGCGGCCATGTTGCGGGCCTCCATCATGAAACAAGCTTCAACCAACTCCCCCAACAAGGGGGCACCCTTGGTGGGCTTCGAACCTTTCACCCTCTTTTTGGAGTTGTGTTTATGCATATACTGACTTCTTCTTTTTTAGACGGGCGCTCCAAGAGCTTCTTCTTCCCAACAGCCGGACCCCAAGGCCCGGAGGACGACTTTTGCGAGCTCTCCTGGTTCTGCCAGGAAACATGCGGCGGCTGAGAAACAGCCGGCCACTTCTTCTAAAACTCCAGCTGGGCCGCCTAGAAGTATGAAGTTGTCCTTGTAAATTATAGACTTGCTCCCTTTTTTACTAGGTCTAATCCGTTTGTTTATGCTTGATGCAGCCGGCCCTCAGGAGCCTGACTTGGTCGAGGTGGCCAAGTCTATGGTCAAGGCCGTTCCTCCAGCTGAAAGGGAGGCGGTCAGGGGTGTCGGCACCCTTGACCTAGACGGGATTGCAGGGGTCCTTGCTGAGGTATACTTAGCATATTTTTGAGTATTTGAATTCCAGGACGCCTGTTTTCTTTTTGTTTGGAAACTGACGCCTGTTCCCCTTTTTACTTAGGCCCTGCTCCGAGTGAACGGCCTTCGCAAGCCGCTTGACCGGAAGAACAAAGAGGTAAAGGCTGCAAAAGCTATGGCCGCCTCTGACTGTGATAAGGCAATGTTTCAAATTGCCCAAAATGAAGTTCTGACCATTGATATTATTTATTATCAGGCGCAGGCTACCGCCGCTATCCGGGCTCAGTAAGAGGCGGCCCAGAAGAGGAATGGCGAGCTGGAGGCGACCATCAACACCCTCAAGGCCGAGCTGAGACCTCTTCGCCACAAGATGTCCTCATACGAAGCCTTGGAGAAATCCTTGGCCAATGTAAAGGAACGCTTGGTGACCCATGAGAAGAGTCTTACTTAGGAGCTCTCAGAAAAGGCCGAGCAAGAAAAGGAAGAGCTGGTCCGGGAGATGATGGAAGACTCTGCTCAAATCCAGCGCATGACTTGGGGCCGCCTCTTCCCCAATGCCGACTTTGCCTCATGGGAAAAAACGTACCGCCAGTGTTCTGATACATATAATCAAGAGATCCTGGCGGCTGCTGAGGAAGAGGCGTTGGAGGAAGCGTTGGAGGAGGAGGAGCCGGTTGTGGCGCTTGTGCCACTTGGGGGTAATGCATCAAAGAAGGATGCAGCTGAAGCCGAGTCCAGCAAGAAGAGTGGTGACCAGGCGGCAGCTACTAATATTGAAGATCTGCCCCCTTCTTAAGCTTTATGTCTTCTTTCCACGGCCTGTGTGCCGTTTGTTTTGTATTTACCCGGCCAGGGGGCCAGGGCTCTGAATATTTTGCCGGTCTTTAATGAGCGGGTTCTTTTTAATGAAATTTTTTTTGTTTTGCTTCAAATTTGTTCAAGTATTGAATATTCTGATATCCAATTGTACACTATACCGACTGTTTTACATGGCCGATAGTTGCAGACAGGTACGGATAGTTAGTCACGCCGCCTATGCCCCTGGACGACTGGTTGTCTGTTTCCAGGCTAGACGATCAGTCGGCCATTTATCCAATCGGTATTCAAACCATTTTAAAGACTGGATCCCCTTTAGGAAGGCGGTCCTGTCATTTGTAAAATTAACCAAGTAGGAAAGTGGTTTGACCAAGTAAACATGATTGTTACCTAGTCGCCAAGTAACTGAGTAGTAGAGGTATCAAGCGGTTGGTACCGGTTGTTCCCCTTTATTCGCCAATGTTCGTTGGCTTTTAACTCATAGGTTGTTAACCTAGCAGGAGTAGTGGTTGAGAGCCCCTGTTTTCTAAAAACAGGCGGACAACTCATACCTTTTAGGCTCCATACTATGTTTGAGAGAGTGACTGAGTTAACTTTGGTGTTACTCAGTCGCCGTCACTCCTGCTTGAGTAGTAAAGGTACCAGGCGGCGGAGGCCGGCTGAACCTTTTGATTCGCCAATGTTTGTTGGCTATTAACTCAAGAGGTACCCCCTGCATTTATCCCAAGTAATACAGGCGGTCATCTGACTCAGATGTCAACTGCTACCACTGGTTTGGTTAGTGATAGAGTTATCCTTGTCTCAAAAACGGCTACGTGGTTGCCCTTGGGGACAGTCGTATAGGTGCCGTGTAATTAGTTTATAGAGCAATGTTCCAACCAAAAGGGAGCTGCTCTCTGCGACGAATTTCATCCGGAGGGATGCCGTCGGACGCCTGCTATGATGTTGGGACAGGTCGTATTAGTTATGAAGATTTGATAAGTTGGCTTGGCGTCTGGTCTGATCATTCGACCTGTGGCCTTGGTTAGTTCTTGGTGAACGTAGGTGCTAAGGAAAAGGAGGGTAGCCGCCTGTTAGGCACAGGGTCGGCCAGGCCCTAATCTTTTTTAGCTAAGTATAAGGGGGGTGGCTGTGTGCTTTGGAATCAGTCGGCCATCTTCTATGGAGAGTAGCCGACTATATGTCCAGACGACATGCCCCTATGGTGAGTAAAATACTCAATGGAGAGTAGCCGACTGTAAAGGTACAAACGGCATGCCCCCTTGAAGATAGAGTAAAATACTCAATGGAGAGTAGCCGACTGTAAAGGTACAGACGGCATGCCCCTCTGAAGATAGAGTAAAATACTCAATGGAGAGTAGCCGACTGCTAAGGTACAGACGGCATGCCCTCTGAAGATAGAGTGAAATACTCAATGGAGAGTAGCCGACTGTAAAGGTACAGACGACATGCCCCTCTGAAGAGAGTAAAATACTCAATGGAGAGTAGCCGACTGTAAATGTAAAGGCGGCCTGCCCCTCTTTAGTAAGAATAAAAATTAAACATGGAGAGTAGCCGACTGTTTGTTAGTAGGCGTGCCCCTCTTAGTACAAAATTGAATATTAAGTACGCAAACTTTTATTAAGTAGCCCTTGACTATTTACATCATTCAAAAGAAATATTTCTTAAGATTGTCTACATTCCAAGTTTGAGGCAACGGTTGGCCGTCTGGTGTTTCCAGACGGTAGGTACCGTCCCTGACCTCTTCACAGATTCGGTAGGGTCCTTCCCAGTTGGGAGTTAGTTTGCCAGACTCATTAGCCCTACCAACTGCTTCCATTTTTCTAAGTACAAAGTCCCCCACTTTGAGTGGACGCTTGTGTACTTTTTTGTTGTATGATCTAGTCATCCTCAGGCGGTAAATTTCATGGCGCAAGACAGCATTGCCCCTCCTTTCAGGAAGTGAGTCTAATGCCAGGCGCATGGCTTCCCAGTTTGCCTCTTCGTCATATAGCATTACTCGAAGATTCGGCTCGTAGTGTTCTTTTGGAAGAACAGCTTCCGCACCATAAGTTAGGAGGAATGGAGTTTCTCCAGTCGCCCCTTTTTCAGTCGTCCTAATGGCCCAGAGAACATGTGGTAATTCATCCGCCCATAGGCCACCTGCTCGTTCAATCTTTTTCTTGAGACCGTCTGAGATGATTTTATTAAAGGCTTCTACCTGGCCGTTTGCTTGTGGACGGCCGACAGATGCAAAGTAGTGTGCAATTCCTTGGTCACCCAACCAGCTTTTGAGAACAGGCATCTCAAATTGGGGACCATTATCAAAAACCATAGACATGGGAACCCCGAACCGAGTGATGACATTTTTCCAAATGAATGAAATTACATCCTTCGTCTTGATTCCCTTTACAGCCTCCGCCTCTACCCATTTAGTGAAGTAGTCGACGGCAACAAGTATGTACCTCCTTCCGCCTGTAGCAGGCGTATATGGACCCAGAATATCCATGCTCCACTTAGCAAACGATAGTGGGCTATGAATGGTAGTGAGGTCAGTAGCCGGACGGTGAATTAGCTTGCCAAACCTTTGGCACTTGTCACATTTTTTCACCATCTCCATTGCATCTGCTTATAAAGTAGGCCAAAAGTAGCCCTGCCGCCTTGCCCGTTGAGCAAGTGTCCTACCGCCTATATGAGAAGCACAGTAACCAGAGTGAAGATCGTCTAGTATCTCTCGTCCCTTTTCTGGAGTAACACACTTTAAGAAGGGTTGAAGGTACCCCTTTTTGTGAAGTTCTCCCTTTATTATTTCAAAACTGGTTGCTCGTTTTTTTCAGTGCTGCCGCCTGTTGATGATCATCCGGCAGGGTACCCTTTGTCAGATATGCCCTGATTGGATCCATCCAGGTTGAGCTTCTGTCTGGGATTGCAATAGGTTCTTCCTCAATGCTTCTCCTAACCATTACTTCCCAAAAAACAGTTCGAGGAGTATCACAGGAGGCGGATGATGCAAATTTCGAAAGTGCATCCGCCCGGTTGTTTTCTGTTCTCGGCACTTGGATCAGATGGAAATCCTCAAGGGAGCCGACTGCTTGTCGGACCGCCTGTAAATACTTGATCATGGTCGGATGGGTTGCTTCGTATTCACCATTGTACTGACTCACTATCAATTGTGAATCGGAACAGGCGTCTATTTCTCTTGCCCCTGCCGCCTTGCACATGCGGATTCCGGCTAGTAAAGATTCATATTCTGCCTCATTGTTTGAGGCCTGAAAACTGAAGCGTAACGCATACTCGTACCTTTCGCCCTCTGGCGACTGACATATGACGCCTGCTCCACAACCATTTGAAGTAGAGCTTCCGTCCAAATATACCTTCCAGACTTGGTCGGTAACTTAAGAGTCAGGAGGACGAGTCATCTCAACAATAAAGTCAGCAAAGGCTTGCCCCTTCACTGCTTTTCTAGGCTCGAAAGTAACTTCGAGGCTCTGTATTTCTATGGCCCATTTGATCATTCGGCCTGACGACTCCATGATGGTCAGTGGCCGCTTGATAGGTTGGTCTGTATACACGACGACTGCATGTGCCAAAAAGTAGGGCTTCAATTTTTTAACAGCCATGAAGAGTGCAAGACCAAATTTCTCCACTAAAGGATACCTCAACTCGGCATTTTTCAGTACGTGACTGACAAAGTAGACCGGAAGCTGACAACCGTCTCTTTCAGCAAGGAGAACAGCGCTTAACGCATGATCAGTGACGGCCAGGTACATGTAGAGTGTTTCTTTGGGCAAAGGGCTGACCAGCCTCGGCAAGGAATGCAAGTGAACTTTCAATTTATGGAAGGCCGCCTCGGCATCCGGCCCCCATTCAAACCTTGCCTTTTTCTTAATTGCCTGGAAAAAGTATAGGCATTTGTCGCCTGATCGGCTTAGAAATCTTCTCAAGGCCGCCAGACAACTTGTTAACTTCTGAACCTCTCGGATGGTACGAGGCGACTGCATGTCAATGACCGCCTGCACCTTCTCAGGGTTCGCCTCTATTCCTCTCTAATTGATAAGGAATCCGAGAAATTTCCCAGACTCAACTCCAAAGACACATTTCTTGGGATTGAGCAAGACATGGTGCCGCCTGAGTGTGGCGAAAGTTTCTCGGAGGTCCGACAGATGATCTTTCTGAAGTTTAGTCTTGACAATCATATCATCAATATATGCCTCGACATTTCTCCCAATCTAATCAAAGAACACAGTGTTTATCATTCGCTAGAAAGTGGCCGGGGCATTCTTAAGACCAAACGGCATGACCGTGTAACAGTATAACCCCTGATCAGTGACGAAGGCCGTCTTCTCCTGATCTTTCTTCTATAAAGGAATTTGATGGAAACTAGAGTAGGCGTCCATAAAGCTCATCAAAGCATGGCCGGCTGTTGAGTCGACCAGGTTATCAATTTTAGGCAGAGGGTAACTGTCTTTGGGGCACGCCTTGTTTAAGTCTGTGTAGTCTACACACATTCGCCAGGTGCCATTCGGCTTTTTAACAAGCACCACATTTGCAACCCAGTCTGGGAAGTAACATTGCCGAATGAACCCTGCGTCAAGTAATTTTTTAACTTCGGCGGCTGCCGCCTGACTTCTTTCTTCGCCATGGTTCCGCTTCTTCTACCGTACCGGCTTCTTTTTTGGATCCATGACCAGTTTATGTACCGCCAGATCAGGACTAATGCCTGGCATTTCATGGACTTCGAATGCAAAGATGTCCTTGTATTCTTTCAATAGTTTGTGAAAGTCGTCACCAAGGTCTCTCAGAGCAGTCGTCCCAACTTTGACTGTTCGCTCCGGACGTGAGTCGTCTAAGATCAAGTCCGTATGCTCACCAGCCGGCTGAGGGCGGAATTCATCCGACTGCTCCTCTGCCAATGATTGCTATTTTTTGTCTTTTGTTGCGGCCCCTGTCTGGGATGCTTTTCTCTTCTTGCCGCCTGCTTCTTGAACAGGCGCACTCTCCTTGACATTGTCAAGGTCTGTTTTTCCACCACTTGACCCAGTGGCCATAACAATGGGCTTGACATCCGAGAGATAGCACTCTCGGGCCATCTTCTGATCTCCCCTTAGGGACCCGACTGTTCCATTATCCCTCTCAAACTTGAGCAACATAAGAGATGGGATTATAACAGCCTTGGACTTATTCAGGGTTGGTCGTCCCAGAATCATGTTGTAGGCCGAGAGTTCTTCTACTACCAGGAACCGGACTACCATGTGTCGTCCTTCCCCTTTTTCCCCCAGGCGGATGGGTAAATCCACTCGTCCCAGTGGGTGGACGACTCCTCCTCCAAACCCTACTAGAGGGTGGGATGCCGGATGTATGCAATTAGTCTGATATTTTAGTTTCGACAGACATTTGCTACTGATGAGATCTGAGGAGCTTCCGGTATCTATGAGGATTCGACCAACTCTCTGGTTGGCCACTTTACATTCAATAACGATAGGGTCGTCATGCGGCCCTCTTACCCCTCCTAGATCTTCTTCAGTGATGACAATCTCAAGAAATGAATATTTGGAAGGCCGTTCTTGGTGAACGGAATTTACATCTAACCGCCTGATATTGTCTTTGTTGCCCCTAATAGTGGGGCCGCCTCCTGAGAAGCCGCCTGCAATGGTGTAGACGACTGCATGATCTGTATCGGAGCTGTCGGCCTGTTGATTCTTTTTGGCCGATTGCTTTTTTAAGGAAGTGTTCCCCGTAGATTTCTTGACATAAATGTCAAGATCACCTTGCTCAGCCAGGCGGTCCAGATATCGCATGAGACTGATGCAATCATTGGTATGATGACCAACATCTTCATGATAAGCACAAAATTTATCTTGGTTTCGGTTGTTTGCAGAACCCTTCATGGGGACCGGCTTCTCAACTGAGATCTGTCCCTTGATTTCTTTTAGGATAAACTGGTTATCCTTGTTAAACGCATACTTTGGGGAGTATGGTTTGAATTCTTTTTTCTTTTTCTAGGCCGGCTGTTTAGAGGAATCAGCCGCCCAGACCTCTTTTCTCTTCTTGTCTTTGTTGGACGACTGTTTCTGTCGCCCTTCTCTTTTGTCGGACCTTTTCCCGTCTGACTGTTTTACCGTGCTACAAAGATCAGTCGCTTGTATATAGGCTTCCGCTTCAATCAAGGCCTCTTGAAGAGTCGCCACCCTCTTTCGGACCAAATCAAATTTGAAGGTCGACCCGTCTTTGAGACCTCTGAAAAAGTCAGTATAGGCTACTTCATCCGGTAACCCTTGAATTTGTATTCTCATCAGGTTAAACCGCCTGATGTAAGAACGAAGCCCCTCCTTCTCGCCCTGCTGAATTGTTCCTAAATCAAGGGTCGTCTTCTTCGCAGGGATGTTCATGGCGAAGTTGGAGGTGAATAAGTAAGCAAGCGTCCTGAAGTTATTTACACAACCAGTCGGCAGGTACATCAGGTTGGTGAATGCCATCAGATGGTCTTCTGGGTTAGTACTGCCGTCATAGGCGCCTACTAATACATTTTTCACTTTGGCTGGCTGAGCGGCTTCAGTAATTTCCTTGGAGAAGGCTGACGGCTGTTCACCAAGTCTAAGCAACCGAAGTTGCCAGTCCATAGGTTGGATATTTTTTGCTGCATGTCCACCAAACGGAGGTGGCTGTAAAAAATACTGTTGTTGCAGCACACACGGTAAGTTTGGTACCGCCTGGTCGCTATGAAAGCCGGACTGACGGGAGGTGCCGCCTGACTGACTCTCATGATATGACTGAGTATGCCTCATTGAGGTATTTCGCAGACTGTGGAAGTTTGAATTAGAGGTCGACTCTGACAATCGGTCACTCTTCTTCTGCTCTAGCAGTAGCCGAGCGTCTGTGTATGATTTCCTCGACCCGTCCGCCTGAATATGACGAATAGGTTTCCTATTTCCTGGAGTAGGAAAACGGTATTTTGTGAAATCAAGGGCAGTCGGCTCCCGCTTCCTAGATTTAGGATGAGGAGTCGCCTCTCGCCCTTGAACTGGCTTCCTCTTCAGTGAAGTGGAGGGTTTCTTAGCCGACTGCTCCTTGTCCAGAGCAGGCGGCTTCTTGTTGATCAACTCTTGAATTTCTCCCTTGAAGTCCCTCAGGAAGGTCATGAGTTCACTCCTTGTCATGGGAGCAGACCCATCAGCCGGTTGTTGCCGAACAGGCGGTGCGCCTGCTGGCTCGCTTCCTGTATGAAGATGTTCCCGTTCCTTTCTTTCGGTATGACGGGTACGTCGGGCCCTTAGGGTCCCGTCTGAAGCTGTGTGAGCTTCAACTTCAAATTCATTCTCAGTATCGTGGTCCGACAGAACTTGAGGGTCGTCTAGGGGACGCCTCTCTTCAGGAGTCGGTACAGACTTGGATGCCATCTCATAAGTACTCTCCCCACAGACGGCGCCAAATGTTTCGGGGTTTTCTGATGTCCTGCGGGAGAATTACAATTCCGAGACTGGAACCGCACGCCTGTACCTGCAAAACAACGGAGACTCCTGGTGGTGGGAGCTCCGCCTCCAACGGTCAAATTAGTACCTGATTAAGGAGTAATTAATGCGGAAATTAAAGTGAATGAGTCTCTCTAGGTGTGAGTGTTTAATGTGAGTTTTTTGCGTAATCAGCCTGTAATCCCTCTTAATGAGGATTAAGGGAGGTATTTATAACCTCGGGAAACGTGCCAATCTAGGTTTAGGTTAACCTAGGTTTGATTGGGCTTCCCTCGGAAGTTGGGCCTGGGTGGCCGGTTTCTCCATTAGGCATGGAGTATGCCACATGTCATGACATAATAGGTCCAAGGTGGACGAATAAGCGTGTGCCACGTGGCAAGCCCTGACAGTTCCAACTGGGGGACACTTGGCAGGACCTGATTGGCCCACGTGGCGCATTCCGATTGGTGGGAGCAAAATCCCGTAATCAGGTTCGGCGATGGCACGATGCATAGAAGCCTTCCGTAGCCAACTCATCTGGATGAGGAATGTGGCTACATGTCGTCGAGACAACGCCGTTCAGGAGGTAGCTTCCCTTCTTATGTTTTTGTATTACCGCTTCTATTTTGCATGGTTCTTATCTTAGTTTCTTTTGCACGGTCAGCCCATTCCTTCTCGTACCTGCACGAGACCTGAGGTGCGGAGGGATCCGGCGAGGTCTAGCTCGAGACGTCGCCACACTGGTTCGGGAGGTCGAGGCGGTCGTTCTGAGGCTGCTCGTACCGAGGCGGTAGAGGGCTTAGGCTCTTCATCTGAGGGTGCACATGCTGCGCCGGTAGGCCAGGGAGAGGCTACCTCGGCTCTTAGAGGTGGTGGGATGTCCGAGGTCGGCTCGACATCGCAGCAGCCTCCGCAGCCTCAGCCTCAGGTTGATCTTGGGTGGACAAGTCCTGTACTGAGTTTTCCTCCTCCCGAGGAAACTAGAGCTAGAGCCAGAGCTGGAGCTGGTGGAGAGGTTACTCCTCGTACGGCGCAGTTTTATGAGATGATGGGTGTACGTCCCTTGGCGCCGTAGCTTATTCCTATGCTTTGTATTATTTATTTTGACTTTGTATAGAACTTTGCCTTTTAGTTAGACTCATTATTTAGACATGTTTTGTATATACATACTATTATGAGTTTATTCTTTATTTATCATGTTTTTTCATTTTTTATTATTGTTATGCACAAAAATTCCGTCATTTTTGTTAGTGATGGAGGGTATCCGACTTTCTCCCCCAAAAAAGAAAAAATGAAAAAAATAAAAGTCAAATAAAATATTGGATTTAAAAAGACTTGGAAGTTAGTCTAAATAAAATCCGAAAAATAATATAATTAATATAATAGCTATATTAATTAAGAGGGAGGAATAGATGAATTTTTAGAAAAAGGATAAGGAAACCGTAAAATCATTAGCAGACTCGAATCAAGTCAAAAACGCGATTTTTTTATAAAGCGCGTACGATGAGATGTATTAGCGCCAGCTGGCGCCACGCGTTTTAGTGTATCGCCAGGCGCTACACTTAGCGTTAGGCGCCAGGCTCTGACGTCAGGCGCCAATAGTCGGCGTCTGGCGTTAATGAGCGCTGACCCCAAATCCTTCCTGGATTAAAACTGCTCCGATTTTGTGCATAAATAGCCCCTTGCCCAGCCGATTTTCTTCATAATTTCAGCAGATAAAGTATTTCTTAGCTTTTAGAAAAATAACATCATGTCTCTAGTCTCCAAAAGTTTTACCAATTATACTCATGAATGGTGTCGGTCTCTTAATGCCAAAGAGAGAAAAGAGTTAGATGTGTTTCACTTGGGGGGTATTTATGGTGTCAAAGGGGTAGAACTTGATTCAGATTTTATTCATACCGCTCTAGAATATTGGGATGTAGATACTCATTGCTTTAGAATAGGGTATGATGAAATTAACCCTTTGCCGGAAGAATTTGGTGTTATTTTAGGTTTCCCTGCACTAGATCTTGTAGTAATCCCTAGAATAAATGAATATTATTTTAAGGAATTTGAACGCTTCTTCAATTTAAAAGACAGAGATCTATCAAAAATAGTAGATGGTATCATAGTTAATTTGAAAGAATTTGCTCGCCATTATTCTGATAGACCTTATTCTGAATCTTTCCATGTGTGACTTTTTATTATCCCTACAGGGTAAAAAGACAATGCGGCCTACTTCAAACTATTCCTTCCGGTGATCTTCGTCGTCCCTACGAGTTCCCTGTCTCCCAGGAAGTAGATAAATTTGATGTTTATTGGAGCGCTAGACCTTTATGGGAGGTAATTACCCAAAAGGTTCCTCCTTCCTTGCCCAATGATGTAAGAAAATGGCTTCTGAAGAAACCCTCAAAGGACGTGAAGTAAAATCAGAGTAAAACTGATGTGAAGAGTCGTCTAGTTGACAAGGTGATTCCTGTTAAGGAACGCTTAGGTGAAAGAATTGAGTTCAAAACACCTATAATGCCTAAGAAGAAGAGTAATGCAAAAGATAAAGGAAAAAGGAAAGCTGACACCACAGAAAAGAAAGCTTGGGTAGAAAAGAAGCATAGGGTCCTAGCCGAGGGGGAAACTATCTACTCCAAGATTGAATGTAGGTCCTCTAAAGGATGCCTACTAGATAAAGCTATGGATGAGGAAGAAGAAGCAGACAAGAATTGGAAAAGGGCTAAGAAAGAAAAATTCAATTATCAGACTTAGTTTTTAAATTTAAAGTTAATTTATTTAAGCTTTATTTAAATTCCATCAATAATGTAATTTATTTTATTAATGAAATTCCATCTTTTTAATTAAATTATTCACTTTAAATTTATTTTATTAAAGCAATGAAAACCGAAGAATTAATTTTTCAGAAATTTTTTCGAGTACGGAAGTCGAAAATTTTCCGAAAAACACCGAAATATTCCCAAACATTTAACTGTAAATTGGCGCCACGATTTTGCGACTGGCGCCGGCTGCGGTAGTCTGGCGTCAGGCGATGGATGCTGTCATCTGGCGCTGATGTTCATCGGCTGGCGCCAGAATCTTTTTTGTGACGCCGATGTTTCGTCAATCTTCTGTTGAATTTTTTTTATTAAGTTTGGGATGCGAGATTTTAAAAAAATAAAGTGGCCGCACCCGTAAAGGGTTGCCTACGTATCCTCTCTTAAAGATTCAGGCCAAACGTAGCTCTCTTGAGTATCCTACTCAAGTAATTATGGGTAGTATTTTTTAAGTTGGTCAAGATTTGTCATATTCGAGAATTCATTGCCATCCATGTCAGTTAATTTTGTTGCACCTCCTACAGGATTGTTTTGACAATGTAGGGTCCAGACCAATTAGGTCTGAATTTTCCCCTTAGATCTAAAACATTTTTCCTTAATGCTTTTAACACCAAGTCTCCTACTTTGATGTTTCTTGTCTTGACCTTCTTATTAAAATGCCTAGCCATACGAGTTTGGTAACATTGAGTGTGATGTAGAGCTTCTAGTCATTTTTCATCGGGTAGAATTAGCTCTTCGTATCTTGCCCTAGTCCATTCAACTTCATCGAGTTTGCTCTCTAATGCGATGCGTAGAGATGGAATCTCTAGTTCGACATATTGTACGACATCCATTCCATAAACCAAGGAAAATGGCATATTTCCTGTCAGGCCAATCCTTATAACTTTTCGTCATTTTCTCGATGATAGTTTTTAGATTTTTATTAGCTTCCTCAACTGCTCCATTTGCTTGAGGCTTATTAGGGGAAGAATGATGATGTTGAATGCCATATTTTTGTAGCAATTCTTCACATTCGGCTTGAAAGTGAGTTCCATTGTCAATTATCATTTCATGTGGGACTCCGTATCGACAAATAATATTTCTCTCGATAAAGAGTGCTACATGTTTTGCAGTGAGTTAAGGGTATGATTGTGCTTCAACCCACTTTGTGAAGTAGTCAATTGCCACTAGGATATATTCGTGGCCTCCTGTTCCTGGGGGAGTGATTTTGCCGATGATATCAATTCCCCATGTAGAGAATGGCCATGGCGACGTGTAGGTATAGAGCAAGGATGGAGGAATGTGTTGTAAATTGGCATAAATTTGGCACTTGGGGCATCTTTTTACGTATTGATGGGAATCCCTATCCATTGTAGTCCAATAGTATCCTTCTCGCATTATCTTTTGGACTAACATTTTGCCATTTATGTGAGTTCCACAAATTCCTTCGTTGACTATCCTCATTGCTCTTTGGGCTTCCTTTTTTCCTACACATAAGAGAGCTCGACCCTTAGGTACCCTTTTATGTAGCTCGTTGTCTATGAGTACGTATTGGGAAGCCAAGAGTCTTAATGCTCGTTTTGCTCTTTTGTCAGCATGGGGATGGTATTCTCCTTTGGTGACATAATTGAGTATATTCGTATACCACGGTTCTTCTTCTTCTTCTTCTTCTTCTTCTTCTTCTTCTTCTTCTTCTTCTTCTTCTTCTTCTTCTTCTTCTTCTTCTTCTTCTTCTTCTTCTTCTTCTTCTTCTTCTTCTTGGATTATTTTATCATCTTCTATAGCTTGAATATATGATGATTTGTGCCTTTTTTCTATAGTTAGAGGCATTTGCTCGATTTCCGTAGGAATCCTAACCATTGAGGCTAGTCTTGCCAAGGCATCAGCAAATTTATTTTCTTCTCTAGGTAGATATGTGTATTCTACCTTCTCTAACTGATTAGTAAGTGTTTCTAGATAGGTTTGGTAAGGAGCTAAACTTTCGCTCCTTACTTTCCATCTTTTGGAGATTTGGTTGATGATCAATGAAGAGTCCCCGAATATCCGTAACTTTTTTACTCCCAATGCCAAAGCTGTTTCAAGGCCTACTACGCATGCTTCGTATTCAGCAGTGTTGTTGGTAACGTCGAAATCAAGCTTTATGGAGATTGGAACATGCTCTTCTTTAGGTGATACTAGCAATACTCCAACGCCACATCACTTTTAGTTTGAGGCTCCGTCGAAGTATAATGTCTAAGTATCATCTTCAATGACCATTAGGTCTTCATCTGGAAACTCATTGTCGTGTATTGGCTTCGAGTCTTCTATTGGAAAGTCCGCTAGAAAGTCTGACACCACATATCCTTTGATAGCTTTTTGCGGCATAAACCTTACATCAAACTGGGCTAAATTGACTATCCATCTCGATATGCGTCCATTGAGTGTAGATTTCTTAAATAGATACTTGAGTGGATCTAATCAGGAGACTGCAAAGACTGTATGCACTAGCATGTAATGTCTTAACTTGGTTGTGGCCCACACCAAGGCGAGGCACAATTTCTCAAGTGGTGTATAACGTGCTTCATATTTGAGCATTTTCTTGCTTAGATAGTAGATTGCGTTTTCTTTGCCTTCTAATTCTTGTGCTAGTATAGCTCCCATTGTCTCTTTGGTAACTGTTAAGTACAACCTAAGAGGTATCCCGGGAAGTGCTGGAGCTAATACGGGAGGATTTGCGAGATAGGCTTTGATCTTTTTAAAGGATTTTTAACACTCGTCATCCCATAATACTGGTATATTCTTCTTAAGCTTTTTAAAGATTGGTTCACATATCGTCGTCAATTTTGATATGAACCTACTTATGTATTGCAACCGGCCAATAAATCCTCGAATTTGCTTCTCGGTTTTGGGCGGTGGAATTGACATTATTGCTTTGATCTTGGTTGGGTCTATCTCCATTCCTCTAGAGCTTATGACATAACCAAAAAGCTTGCCTGAGGTGACTCCAAAAGCACACTTAGATGGGTTCAACCTCATATTGTATTTTCTTAGCCTTTCGAAAAATTTTCTTTAGGCTACTTGATGGCCCAGGCGATCTTTTGATTTTACAATCATGTCGTCCACATACACTTCAACTTCTTTATGCATCATGTCATGGAGTAAGGCAGTCGCTGCACGTTGGTAAGTGGCACCCGCGTTTTTCAACCCGAATGGCATTACCGTGTAGCAGTAAGTGCCCCATGGTGTTATGAAGGTTGTTTTCTCCATGTCTTCTTCTGCCATGAGAATCTGATTATAGCATGCGTATCCATCCATGAACGAGAGAAGTGCGTGATTTGCTGTGTTATCTACCAAAATATCGATGTGTGGTAAAGGGAAGTCGTCCTTTGGACTTGCCTTATTTAGATCTCAATAGTCGACACACATTCTTACCCTTCCGTCTTTTTTCAGAACTGGGACGACGTTGGCGACCCATTCGGGTATTTGGATACCTTGATGAAGCCTGCTGTTTAGGGTAAAAATTACCCTAGACAAGTGTCCCAATAAAATAAGGCCACGTGTCAAGATCAGACTCACCCAAGTGGCCCCCTAGCCATTTGACACGTGGCTTCTTCAGATAGATTCTGAAATGGCGGCCCTCTAGGGCCCAAATCCCAAGAGAACGCCGTAATTCGGCGCATCCCATCACAATCTAGGTTAAGTGACCTAGATAAGGGCACAATTTCCAATGACCCTATAAATAGTGAGATATTTCCCCATTTTGGGGGACAGATTCAATCATTTATTACACTTGTATTATCTTATATCAGAGAAAGACCCGAGCTTGAAATTCGAGCAGATACCCACCTAAATTTCCGCACTTTATTCTCTCCCTTTAAGTTTCTAACTTGTGCGTCGGAGGCGGAGCACCACCCAACCGGTGTCTCCGTTTGTTTTGCAGGTATAGCTCACACCGGATCAGTATTCGTGTTGTAACTCTCCCAGGGGACTAAAACACCCAAAACATTTGGCACCGTCTGTGGGGAGAGTACCTCGAAGATGGTTCAAGAGTCTGTACCACCCCCTAACCGTCTGGGTGAAGACCCAGAAGTCTTTACAAACCAGGAGGATGAAGATCCCAGGTCGAGACCTTTACAGCCGATGACAGCTCTCTCAGAATCAAGCGCATCTGGCCCAGAGAGACTCTGGAGCGGGGTGCCACCCAGGTGGGTGCAAGTCGACCCCCTGGGCAGCCGGAAGGGGAAACCCATACGGCCACAGAATCAACACCTGTCACCCGAGACGAACTCATGAGGTTCATGACAAGTTTCAAGGGTGAAATTAAAGAGCTGATCACCTAGAGTCGGGCTGGCCCGAGTATAGGTCAGTCGGCCAAGAAGGTTCCTCTGGACAAGGGGAAATCAGTCAAAGATCGGCAGCCAACTACTCATCCAAAGGAGAAGGCAGTCGGGACCATTGTTTGGTCCAAGATTCTTCTTCCTAAGAGAAATACCAATAACACCCGCCGGACTCAACAGCCGGTGGGAAGTAAAAAATCATCTCTTGATGCCCGGGAGATCATTAACTAGAAGAGAAACCAATCGCTGTTTGAGTCGGCTTCAACGTCGAACTTTCCAGACAGCTTCAACAACATTTCTGCAGGGAATGCATCCTCCTTGCATGAGAGCCAGACAGGCGGTAATTCCATCCATTCTGGACCTCATAAGATTGGAGTTGTACCGTACGTTCCTACTTAGGTTTACGGACAGTATTCCCCTCACTTCATGCAGCCGACTCTCTTTTGATGTATAAACAAAGTGAGAAACTTGTTTACTACCGGTCTGGAATGCGTGTTGTGATTAGTTGAATTTAGAAGTATCAATGTGGAGTAACTAAGAAGGATTAGGGGAACTCTCACCCTTAACCTTGAGGATATAACAATGAGGAACACTCACTCACTTGTTTGGGCGTAGTAGTGATTAGGGAACTCTCACCTATTCGACAACTACCAGTTTAAGTCTTAGGAACTCTCACGAAAACACAAACTCTTCAAATTGAGGTAACTCTCAAATTTGGAAATTAAACCTGACTAGCACAAGTCAAATTTAGATCATACACTCGTGTGTTTCTTGCAAATTTCTGGAATAACTTTCATTGATCATTAGCATGCTATTTATAGCTTTTAGTACATCATTTAATTGCCACTACACTTAGCTAAAGCAAGCAACAAATCAGAAATAACAAAGCTGAAAATAAGGGTAGATTAACTGGCTCATAACCGTCCAGCCTAATCCCCATTACAACTAATTATTACTCTAATTAAGAAAGCTTATAACAAGGGAAGAATAACTCCCAAAACGTTCAGCAACTTGACTCCAACATGCTGTCCAAATTCGTCCTCCAAAGCAGCCTTGAAATGCGCCTTTGTAACCTCCCAATTAAGCCTTCATTCAAGCTCCTTTATTACGAAGTTAAACCAACTTGAAACTCTCCTTAAAGTCTGCATTGAATCCGTCTATATTCCCCCATTATCAAGGTAATTAGTCACGCTCAATATGGTGCAACCAGTTGAGGAATTATATGGACCGTGCACGCCAAAATCCATAGGAGTAGAATCGAAGAAAGATTTGGACAAAATCAATTCCCTAACGTTCAACTCTTGGACTGGAATATTCGAACCTTGACCACTTTGGTCATCCTCCCCTTCGTCAAAGGGAATTGTCCTCAATTCTTCATCATTATAGTACGGTGCTAGATCCCCCACATTGAATGTGCTTGAGACGCCATACTTTCCTCCCAAATCTACCTTGTAGGCATTGTCATTGATCTTTTCCACTATCTCAAATGGACCCTCGGCTCGTGGCATGAGCTTGTTCTTCCTTTGATTGGGAAACCTTTCCTTCCTCATGTAGATCCACACTAAGTCACCAACTTCAAAACTTCTCACGTTTTTGACTCTCTTGTTGGCTTGCTTCTTATAGATTTCATTAGCCTTCTCGATGTTCTTCCTTACTTCCTTGTGGATTTTCACCATGAACTCGGCTTGTTCCTTGGCACCTCCATGCACGAACTTGTCTCGAGGCAACGCTATGAGATCAATTGGAACATAAGGATTAGACCCATAAACTACTTCAAAAGGAGAATACTTTGTAGTAGCGCTAGGAGTTCTATTGTAAGCAAACTCGGCATGAGGGAGTTTGACATCCCAATCTTTGGTGCTCTTACTAACCAAGGTCCTAAGCAAAGAACCTAGTACCCTATTCACCACCTCGGTTTGGCCATCAATTTGGGGGTGATGTGAGGTAGAAAACAGCAACTTGGTTCCCATAAGACGCCACAAGGACTTCCAAAAATGACTTTGGAACTTTGTATCTCGATCTGAAACAATGGTGCGTGGGATTCCATGGAAACGAACAACCCCATCAAAATATAATTTTGCCACCTTCGGAGCATCCTCAGTTTTATGACAAGGGACAAAGTGAGCCATTTTTGATAAACGATCAACTACCACCATGATTGAGTCCTTACCTCTTTGAGTTCTAGGTAAAGCCACAATGAAATCCATGCTTATGTCTTCCCAAGGTCTCTCCGGAATTGGCAATGGCTTGTAAAGACCTTTGTGAAACACCATCTTTGCCCTTTGACAAGTAGAGCAACGTGCTACAACACGGTGAACAGTGGATAGCATATGAGGCTAATAAAAGTGAGCTTGAAGAAGCTCCATAGTCTTTTGAACTCTGAAATGGCCTGCTAGACCTCCTCCATGCGCTTCATGAATCAACAAGCTTCGAATTGGACATTTGGGAATGCATAACCTATTTCCCTTAAAAAGAAAATCATTTTGTAAGGAAAATAATTCATAACTACCATTCACGCATTTCTCCAAAATGACCTTGAAATCATCATATTCCTTGTAGTATTCTTTGATTAATTCGAACCCAAGGACTTTCGCCTCAACGACTCCAAGTAAAATATGCCTTCGAGATAAGGCATCCGCAACAACATTCGCCTTTCCACTCTTGTACTTTGATGAAAAGTTAAATGTTTGCAAGAATTCCACCCACTTTGCATGTCTCGAATTCAACTTCTTTTGGCCATGAATGAACCTCAAAGATTCATGGTCATAATGAAGTATGAAGGGTTGTGGTCTCAAGTAGTGCGACCAATGATTCAAAGCTCGCACCATTGCATAGAACTCCTTATCATAGGTGGAATAATTCAGCTTGCCTTGACTCAATTTCTCACTAAAGTAGGCAATAGGACGCCCTTCTTGAATCAACACGGCACCAATCCCCTTTCCGCTTGCATCACACTCAACTTCAAATGGTTTTGAAAAATCTGGAAGTGCTAGGATGGGTGTATTGCACATTTTTTCTTTGATCACCTCAAATGCCTTTTGAGCTTGAGGAGTCCACTCAAATGAGCCCTTCTTTGTGCACTCGGTGATAGGGGTCATGAGAGTGCTGAAATTACGAATGAACCTCCTATAAAAGGAAGCTAATCCATGGAAAGAACGGACCTCCTTGAGTGTCTTTGGACTAGGCCATGATTGAATAGCCTCAATCTTGCTAGGATCAACTTTCACTCCTTCTCCTGAAACAATGTAACCAAGAAAAGTGACCTCATATAACATAAAATTACATTTTTCAAGTTTTCCATACAATTTTTGTTCTCTCAAAACCGTGAAAACTTTAAATAAATGTATCAAATGTTCGTCCCCATTTTTGCTATAAATAAGGATATCATCAAGGTACACCACCACGAATTTGCCAAGGAAAGGCCGCAACACCTCGTTCATCAACCTCATGAAAGTGCTAGGTGCGTTGGTGAGTCCAAATGGCATCACGAGCCACTCATACAAGCCGTGCTTGGTTTTGAAAGCGGTCTTCCACTCATCTCCTTTTCTCATCCGAATTTGATGATAACCACTCCTCAAATCCACTTTTGAAAACCACTTCGAGTCACTCAGTTCATCAAGCATGTCATCTAGTCTTGGAATTGGAAACCTATATTTGATAGTAATATTGTTAACAACCCTACTATCAATACACATGCGCCATGTACCATCCTTTTTAGGGACCAAAAGAGCAGGAACAACACACGGACTCATAGACTCACGTACATACCCCATACTCATCAACTCCTCAATTTGTCATTGCAATTCCTTAGTTTCCAAGGGATTACACCTATAGGCAGGTTTGTTAGGCAAAGGAGCACCGGGGATGAGGTCAATTTGATGTTCAATTCCCCTCACAGGTGGTAACTCTTTAGGTAACTCATCGGGGAAAACATCCTCAAAATCCTTAATCAATTGAGCCAATTTGGGGTTTTGACTCACAAAATTTTCGTGGACCTCTTTAGAGTACAACAAGTATAGTTCCTCCTCACCATCAATTTCCCTTTCAAATTCCTTAAGGGTAAGTAATGACACCTCCTTTGATTGTTTCGGATTTTGTGAAAAGCGCGGGGGTGGTAAAGGGTGCAATTTTTTTTGTTTTCCTTGGTGAGTTATAGTGTAAGTGTTATGGTACCCATCATGTTGAGATTTTCGATCAGTTTTCCAAGGTCTACCAAGCAAAATGTGACAAGAATCCATAGACACAACATCACATAGTTGAGTATCATGATAAGACCCAATAGAAAAACTAACCATGCATTGTTTCCTAACCCCCGTGCTAGAATTAGAGTCCAACCAACTCAACTTATAAGGATGTGGGTGATTTGTAGTTGTAAGACCAAGTCTAGTTATCAACGTTTTGGAAACTGTGTTTGCCTCACTACCACCATCAACAATTAAATCACATACCTCGCCTTTAATCTTGCACTTGGTAATGAAAATATGTTGCCTTTGCGGTGC
This sequence comes from Chenopodium quinoa, assembly GCF_001683475.1. Classification (NCBI taxonomy): domain Eukaryota; kingdom Viridiplantae; phylum Streptophyta; class Magnoliopsida; order Caryophyllales; family Amaranthaceae; genus Chenopodium; species Chenopodium quinoa. The sequence goes on along the minus strand of NW_018743070.1, from coordinate 878,984 downwards.
TAAGGGTTCGTCAACGCGAGCTTGCAACGCCCTTCTCACAACCAGATTTGTTTTGGTCTCTTCTTCGGGGAAAAATTGCTCTTCCTCCTCGTCCCCTTCAGTAGAATTCACGTCCTCCACTTCTTCAACCTCGAAATCCTCCCAATTGATGGTTTGGTTAGCAATAAGCTTTACCTCTTGTATGGTAAAAGCTCTGGAATTTGGACAATCCTTCTTAAAATGACCCCTTCCTCCGCACTTGTAACAAATAATGTCACTCATTTTGAAATCTTTCTTATCCTTCTTAGGTGGATCGTTGGCTTTGACAAAAGAAGAACCATCCTTGACAGGGAAGGTTGGTCTTCGTGCCGCTTGAGGGGTGACAATCGACTTCTTTTTCTTCCTTTTTGAATCAAACTTGATCACAAATTTGCAAGCTTCAGCAAAGGTTAAATTGGTGTAACCTTCAAGTTTGTCTTGCAACTCTTGATCCAACCCAGCCACGAAACGTCCCATCTTGAGTTCTTCATTCTCCGTGATTTCACACACGATAGAAAGTCTGTCAAACTCTTTGATGTAGTCCTCAGCCGATTCTCCATTTTGTTGCAAAGTGCTCCACTTCACATATTGACTTTGCTTGAAATTGTGAGGAATAAAACGATCCCTCATCCTTTTCTTCAACTTGCTCCAAGTAGAAATGGACGCCTTACCCCTAAGAGTACGCCCCCTTTGCTCTCCTTGTAGCCAGTTATCTCCATAGCCTTTCAACTTTACCTTGGCTATCTTGTATTTTTGGAACTCCTCTTGAATGTCCTTGTAATCGAAATACCTCTCCAAGGATTTCTCCCATTCCAAGTACTTTTCTGGATCAAGTGTCCCATCAAAGGCAGGGACGTCCACCTTGAGACTCCTATCTTCCCTCCTAGGTGGAGGGTCTTCGCCTTGATCTCTCCTATCATGCTCGTTCATGAGCCTTGCCATTAAGGCAGCCAGGTTCCCTTGTAGATTGGCGTTGGTCTCGGCCAACCTCTCTTGACTAGCAATGGATCGATTAAGAGCTTCCAAAGCTGTCCTCAAGTCTTGATTTTCTCCCATGGTATGTAGGTATTCGACCCCTTTGGAAGAATTTAAGAAAACTCTCCCCCTACCTGACGCGCCAAATGATGTATAAACAAAGTGAGAAACTTGTTTACTACCGGTCTGGAATGCGTGTTGTGATTAGTTGAATTTAGAAGTATCAATGTGGAGTAACTAAGAAAGATTAGGGGAACTCTCACCCTTAACCTTGAGGATATAACAATGAGGAACACTCACTCACTTGTTTGGGCGTAGTAGTGATTAGGGAACTCTCACCTATTCGACAACTACCAGTTTAAATCTTAGGAACTCTCACTAAAACACAAACTCTTCAAATTGAGGTAACTCTCAAATTTGGAAATTAAACCTGACTAGCACAAGTCAAATTTAGATCATACACTCGTGTGTTTCTTGCAAATTTCTGGAATAACTTTCATTGATCATTAGCATGCTATTTATAGCTTTTAGTACATCATTTAATTGCCACTACACTTAGCTAAAGCAAGCAACAAATCAGAAATAACAAAGCTGAAAATAAGGGTAGATTAACTGGCTCATAACCGTCCAGCCTAATCCCCATTACAACTAATTATTACTCTAATTAAGAAAGCTTATAACAAGGGAAGAATAACTCCCAAAACGTTCAGCAACTTGACTCCAACATGCTGTCCAAATTAGTCCTCCAAAGCAGCCTTGAAATGCGCCTTTGTAACCTCCCAATTAAGCCTTCATTCAAGCTCCTTTATTACGAAGTTAAACCAGCTTGAAACTCTCCTTAAAGTCTGCATTGAATCCGTCTATATTCCCCCATTATCAAGGTAATTAGTCACGCTCAATATGGTGCAACCAGTTGAGGAATTATATGGACCGTGCACGCCAAAATCCATAGGAGTAGAATCAAAGAAAGACTTGGACAAAATCAATTCCCTAACGTTCAACTCTTGGACTGGAATATTCGAACCTTGACCACTTTGGTCATCTTTGGAGGTCAGGCGACATATCCAAATGTCCAGCCACTGGACTGGCAGCTCCGTCTGCTCTGCCTGGGTGAACAACCTTCTGCATTCACCCGGGAGATAACCGAGCGGCCCAGCCTGTTGTATATTTGGAGTAACACTCGAAATACACAAGGGATAAACCAAGGGATAGATAAGGCTAAAGAACCAAAGGCTTCTTAGATAAAGTCACACCACTAAGAAACGTTTTGGATTCCTAAGATCACAAGCCAACTAGTAACTTAAACTAGCTAACTAAGCAAAGGAAACGAAATTCCAAATCCAAGAATTTCAGGTTTTTGTTTCTAATCCAAGAAACGAATGTAAGACAAGTTTTTTTGTTTGAATAATCTGATTTTTTCATTCACATTTGCTTGCTATTTATAGTAAACAAGCATCCTTAAGTACAAGCTAACTTAAGTGGCTGTTCAGCTCACTTGTTACACGCCTAAGCTAAAGCTAAGTACAAATCAGCTTTTGTTGTCTAGATACATTAATAAAAGAAGCCTTATTTAACTAGATACATCAAAGAGAAAATGGTGGCTTATAACCTCCAAATTAAGGCTGAAATAAAATCAGAATTAAGAGAGTGTAACTCCCCTTAATTCACGCCCATCCAAGCAGCAAGTTGGAGATGTATTTCCTCCAATTTTCACGCCCAAATTCAAACAGCAAAGAAGTGTAACTCCTCCTTGGTTCAAGCCTTGAAATTAGCTTGAATGTATGTGGACAAGGGTGTACTTGGACGCCCTTTAGTTGCTCCAAAAGCTGACTGAATTAAACAGCCAATTGAAGGCTGAAATTAAGGCTTAAGATGCTCCAATGTTGACTGATATCAACGGCCACTTGAAGGCTGAAGTTAAGGCTTGTAATGGCTTGTAATTCCTCTTTGAAAACTGATTGTAACTCCCAAGTCAAAGCTTTGAAATTCCTTGTAAAAGAATTTCGGATTCCAAGCTTAAATGGCTGCCATATTGATGTATCTTTGTACTTGTACTTTTGTGTGAATGTGACAATAGTTTTCGAACTAAAATCAGATAAAAAGAACTAAGAAAAAAATATAACTAATTTGCAAACTTAAAAAGACTAAACTTTACAATATATTCAAAGCATAAAAAGAACTAAAATAAACTAGTTAATAAGAACAACAAGAAATTCAAGGGGTTGAATATCTTGCTGCCCAAGGATAGAATGCATAGCACCAATACATGATGCTACGTCTTGAACCAAAGAAATGTCCATAACCAAGTTGTTAGGCTTGGCTACAACATTCCCCCCTTCTTGAAAAGAGTTTGCCCTCAAACTCGGCAACTCCTCAAACTCATCATAGTAAGGTGATAAATCAGCCACATTAAAGGTGCTAGAAACACCATAATCTCCGGGCAACTCAACTTTGTAAGCATTATCATTCACTTTTTCAACAATAGCAAATGGACCATCACTACGAGGACTAACCTTGGACCGCCTTTTGGAAGGAAATCTTTCCTTTCGAAGATGAATCCAAACTAAGTCACCGGGCTGAAAACGGACCTCCTTTCTTTTCTTGTCATAGTATGCCTTTGTCTTTGCATTAGCTTGTTCAATTTTGGAACGAACTTGCTCATGCATAGACTTGATTTCTTTTGCGCGCACCTCGGCATCATTGCTGAACTTGTTTGGTGAGGGAATGGGAGAGAGATCAATAGGAGTGCACGGATTGAATCCATACACCACTTCAAAAGGACTCAAACCTGTTGTCTTGCTAGGCACACGATTGTAAGCAAACTCCGCATGAGGAATCATCTCTTCCCATTGCTTGGGACGTTTAGTAGCCAAAGACCGCAGCAAGGATCCCAAAGTTCTATTAGTCACTTCGGTTTGACCATCTGTTTGAGGATGACTTGAAGTGCTAAAGTTCAATTTCGTGCCCATCTTCCTCCATAATGTAAGCCAAAAATGACTTAGAAATTTTGGATCACGATCACTCACCATGGATTTAGGTACACCATGCAAACGAACAATCTCGTTGAAAAACAAGTTAGCAACATGAGTAGCATCATAAGTTGAATGACAAGCAATAAAATGAGCCATTTTAGAAAATCGATCCACAACAACCATTATAGAATCTTTCTTTCGTTGGGTGATAGGAAGTCCCACAACGAAATCAAGACTAATATCCTCCCATGGTGCTTGTGGAATAGGTAAGGGCAAAAGATAGCCTTGTGGTAGACTATGACTCTTGGCCTTTTGACATATCACACATCTCTTCACAATGAACTCCACATCACGGACCAACCTAGGCCAATGAAAGTATTCTTGGACAAGAAGAGTAGTTTTCTCTATGCCAAAGTGTCCCGCCATTCCTCCTTCATGAAACTCTTTGATAAGAGATTCTCTTAGGCTTGATCTTGGAATGCACAACCTGTTTCCTTTGAACAAATAGCCATCTAAAATGTAATAATCTTTGTAAGCATGATTAGAACATTTTAAAAATAAATCACCAAAGTCATGATCATTTTTGTAACTTGCTTTCACATCTTCAACGCTAATCACCCTTGCTTTGAAAGAATTCAAGAGTGTGTATCTCCTTGAAAGCGCATCAGCTCCTTTGTTCATGGCGCCTCTCCTATGCTTGATCACAAAATGAAAATCTTGCAAATACTCCACCCATTTGGCATGGCGAGGTTGGAGTTTTTGTTGGCTTTGAAGATATTTGAGGGCTTCATGATCTGAATGAAGGATGAACTCCTTGCAAATGAGGTAATGTCTCCAATGGTCCAAAGAACGAACAAGAGCAAAGAACTCCTTATCATAGGTGCTATACTTCCATTGTGCTTCATTGAGTTTTTCACTAAAGTAGGCAAGAGGACGCCCAACTTGTGACAAGACAGCACCAATACCAACTCCACTAGCATCACATTCAACTTCAAAAACTTCATCAAAGTTAGGCAAAGAAAGAATAGGTGCACTAGTAAGTTGATGTTTTATCTCATCAAAGGCCTTTTGAGCCTTATCATTCCAAACTAACTTCTGATTTTTAGTTAGCTCCGTGATAGGTGCCATGAGGGTACTAAAATTCCGCACAAATCTTCTATAGAAAGAAGCAAGTCCATGAAAGCTTCGAACTTGTTGCATGGTTTGTGGCGTGGGCCACTCACGAATTGCAGCAACTTTCTTTTCATCAACTTCAATGCCTTGTGATGAGACTTTAAAGCCAAGAAAAATAACTTGGGAAGTGAAGAAATGACACTTCTCTAAGTTACCATACAATTTCTCACGTTCAAGGGCTTCAAAAACCTGTTGCAAGTGCATAGAATGCTCTTCTTCCTCCCTACTATACACCAAAATATCATCAAAATAAACTACAACAAATTTACCCATGAAAGGTTGCATAACCTGATTCATAAGGCGCATAAATGTAGATGGTGCATTAGACAAACCAAATGGCATCACAAGCCACTCATAGAGGCCCTCCTTTGTCTTGAAAGCGGTTTTCCATTCATCTCCTTCAAAAATTCGAATTTGATGATAGCCACTTCTCAAATCAATTTTAGAGAACACTTTAGAACCATGCAAATCATCAAGTAAATCATTCAACCTTGGAATAGGAAACCGGTACTTGATAGTGATTTTATTGATTGACCTACTATCAACACACATTCTCCATTCTCCATTCTTCTTAGGCACAATCAAAGTAGGACAAGCACATGGACTAAGAGACTTACGAATAAGACCCTTGGACAGTAATTCTTCCACTTGCCTCCTAATCTCTTCGGTTTCTTTTGGAGTGGTTCTATAGGCTGGTTTTTTTAGGAGCATTGATCCGGGAACAAGATCAATTTTGTGTTGTATGTCACGTTTTAGGGGTAGGCCATGGGGAATGTCTTCGGGGAAAACATGGGAAAAGGTTTTGAGAAGAGGGGTGAGGAGTGGGTGTGGTTCTTTTTGTGTCGGTTGGGAAGGGGTATCAAGTTGGCTTAAAATGAATTGTTTGTGAGCTTTATACTCATGCAATTCTGACTTTATGAGAGTGGTAAGGGAAGTGGGGGGTGTGGATATGGGGTGGCCGTTTTTTAGGTTTAGAGGGGTAAGGAGTATTTTCTGTCCATCCTTAGTGAAGGAATATGTGTTTTTATACCCATCATGCATCACACGCCTATCAAATAGCCAAGGTCTACCAAGTAAAATATGACATGCATCCATAGGTATAACATCACACCATAATTCTTCCTCATAAGTTTTACCAATGCTAAATGATAACAAGGCTTGTTGTGTTACTTGAATCCCTTTACCATGATTTAGCCATTGAATCACATAAGGTTTAGGGTGAGGGACGGTTTTTATTTTCAGTTTGTCTATCATTACTTGTGAAGCTACATTGGTACAACTACCTCCATCAATAATCAAGGTACATACCTTACTACCAATGGTGCAACGAGTGTGAAAGATTGCCTTACGTTGCAAACTCCCTGCTTTGCCAATCATATTGCTTAGTGTACGTCGAACCACCAAGCATTCTCCTTCATCGGGTCCAAGACACGCATAATCATCATGCTCCTCAAGGTTGCTGTCCACTTCAATTTCTAATTCGTCCTCCTCTTCATGCTCAATCAAAGTGACAATCCTTTTATTTGGACAATCACTAGCCAAATGTCCAAGGCCTTGACACCGAAAACATCTTCTTGGGGCTGGTTTTGGGTTGGAATTTTGGGTGTTTTGTGAAGGTGGTTTAGAAGTAGGCTGATTGGATGTGGGTTTGAAAGGTGGGAAATTTGATGTTTTCTTTTTTTGGGGATGTGAGGTTTGAGATGCAAAACGTGATGATTCACTTTTGCCTCTTGCTTTTTGTTGCTGCTCAATCTTATGTGCTAAGATAATGAGCTCTTCAAGGGTGGTGTAAGGGTGTAGTTCGGCCACATTGGCTATTTTTGGGTCAAGTCCTCCCAAAAAGCGCACCAATGTTTGAGGTTGATCTTCCTCTACTCCACATTTCATGACAAATCCTTCAAATTCCCTAGCATATTCTTCTACTGATTTTGTACCTTGTTTGAGGTTGTGGAACTTGGAAAAGTTTTCTTGCACATAGTATGTGGGAAGAAACTTTTGTTTCAGCATCTTTTTCATCTTGGTCCACGATCTCACTTTCTCTTTGTCTTGCCTTTCCCTTTTGGCACACACACTAGCCCACCAAGTTGAGGCATATTTTCTTAACTTCAAGGCTACAATCTTCACCTTTTTTTCTTCCGGTGTTTTCTTGTAATCAAACACTCTCTCCACCGTTCTAAGCCATTCTACAAACTCATCAGCATCGAGTTTGCCATCATACTCCGGGATGTCAGCCTTAATGTCATTATTAGGCCGTGACCTTTCTCTTTCATGAAAAGGTCTATCATTGTGATTGAAATTAGATTCACTCACTTCTTCATCACTATGATTGGGTGAACCCTCTTTTTGATGGCGCAACTTAGTAGAAAGATCTTTTAACTGACCTTGCAAATATTGCATTCGTTGCTCCATATCTTCTTTCTCTTGTGCAACCTTATTGACATATTCTTGCCAATTAGGGGGTGGGATGTCGGACATGGTTTGTGTTTGGGTATGTGTTTGGGGTATGTGTTTGGGTATTTGTTTGCTAGATCACCCTCCTTCTAGCGCCAAATGTTGTATATTTGGAGTAACACTCGAAATACACAAGGGATAAACCAAGGGATAGATAAGGCTAAAGAACCAAAGGCTTCTTAGATAAAGTCACACCACTAAGAAACGTTTTGGATTCCTAAGATCACAAGCCAACTAGTAACCTAAACTAGCTAACTAAGCAAAGGAAACGAAATTCCAAATCCAAGAATTTCAGGTTTTTGTTTCTAATCCAAGAAACGAATGTAAGACAAGTTTTTTTGTTTGAATAATCTGATTTTTTCATTCACATTTGCTTGCTATTTATAGTAAACAAGCATCCTTAAGTACAAGCTAACTTAAGTGGCTGTTCAGCTCACTTGTTACACGCCTAAGCTAAAGCTAAGTACAAATCAGCTTTTGTTGTCTAGATACATTAATAAAAGAAGCCTTATTTAACTAGATACATCAAAGAGAAAATGGTGGCTTATAACCTCCAAATTAAGGCTGAAATAAAATCAGAATTAAGAGAGTGTAACTCCCCTTAATTCACGCCCATCCAAGCAGCAAGTTGGAGATGTATTTCCTCCAATTTTCACGCCCAAATTCAAACAGCAAAGAAGTGTAACTCCTCCTTGGTTCAAGCCTTGAAATTAGCTTGAATGTATGTGGACAAGGGTGTACTTGGACGCCCTTTAGTTGCTCCAAAAGCTGACTGAATTAAACAGCCAATTGAAGGCTGAAATTAAGGCTTAAGATGCTCCAATGTTGACTGATATCAACGGCCACTTGAAGGCTGAAGTTAAGGCTTGTAATGGCTTGTAATTCCTCTTTGAAAACTGATTGTAACTCCCAAGTCAAAGCTTTGAAATTCCTTGTAAAAGAATTTCGGATTCCAAGCTTAAATGGCTGCCATATTGATGTATATTTGTACTTGTACTTTTGTGTGAATGTGACAATAGTTTTCGAACTAAAATCAGATAAAAAGAACTAAGAAAAAAATATAACTAATTTGCAAACTTAAAAAGACTAAACTTTACAATTTATTCAAAGCATAAAAAGAACTAAAATAAACTAGTTAATAAGAACAACAAGAAATTCAAGGGGTTGAATATCTTGCTGCCCAAGGATAGAATGCATAGCACCAATACATGATGCTACGTCTTGAACCAAAGAAATGTCCATAACCAAGTTGTTAGGCTTGGCTACAACACAGCCGGCCAAGGTTAAGAATGTGTTGGTTGGTACCAATGATGGTACCACCAATCCGGAAAACCATCTCATGGCTTATACCAACCTCATGTATCTGAAGGGGTTGGATGATGCCACTTGGTGTCGTTGCTTCCCGGCTACACTGAAGGGCATCGCCCAATAATTGTTTGGTAATCTGCCAGCCGGGTGCATCGATAGTTTTAGGAAGTTTGCCTTCCTATTTGCTTCCAACTTCTCGATGAACATCCCTACCAAGAAACCAAGCTTGGACTTGAGCACTATTAAGCAGGGGGAGAGAGAATGGTTGCGCTCCTATGTCAGGCGGTTCAATCTGATTAGAATTTAAATTCAAGGACTGTCTGATAAGGTAGCTTTTACAGACTTTTTTAAAGGTCTGAGTGACGGGTCCACTTTAAAGTTCGACCTAGTCCGAAAAGGGGCTTTCACCTTACAGGCAGCTCTGAGGGAGGCGGAAAGTTACATTCAAGTTACTGACCTCTGCTCGCCTGGTAACAAGTCGGACTCCAAGAAGTCCGACAAGCAGAAAGACAGCCAGCCTGCCCAGCCGGCCAAAAAGAAAGAAGACAGCAAGAAGAGAAAAGAAATCTGGGCGGTTAGTGATTCTGACCAGCCGTCCCAGAAGAAGAAGAAAGAGTTTAAACCGTACGTCCCCAAGTACGAGTTTAACAAGGACTGCAATTCCATCCTCATGGAAATTAATGACCAGCTGTCCCTAGAGAAGCCGAATCCAATGAAAAGTTCCATTCAATCAAGGAACAAAAATAAATTTTTCCAATACCATGAGGAAGTTGGCCATGACACCAACGACTGCTTCAGCCTTCAACGGGCGTTGGACCGTCTGGCTGACAAGGGAATGCTGAAGTCCTACATTTCCAAGTCCCTAGCCGGGGCAAAGAAGAAGAATAAGGGTCAGTCCTCCAAGACTACCCCCCAGCTTGCTAGTAGCTCAGATACCAACAAGGAGCCGATCTACACAATAGCAGGCGAGTTCTCCTATGGTGGCCCTACCATCCGAGGCACCAAGATCCACCTTCGAAAGATGAACAAGGATGATGATGAGCAGGCGTCTGCAAGCACCTCCTTCCCAGATGTCTTGATCACTGAGAAGGACAGGGGCAGCGTCCGCCGTCCGCATGATGACCTGGTCGTCATTGAATGTAAGGTTGCCAACCAGCAGGTTGGATGAATCCTTATTGACACCGGCAGCTCATCAGACATCATCAGCCTCCGGTGCTTACAAAAGTTAAAATACAACGTCAGCAGCATGCATCCGGTCACCCACCCCTTGGTTGGTTTTGGGGGTGGGATGGTCTACCCAGCCGGAAGAATTAACTTACCCATCCGGCTGGGAGAGAAGGGCCAAGGACGACATATTGTCGTCAGATTCTTGGTCGTTGAGGAGTTAACCACCTACAACATTATCCTTGGCCGGCCAACCCTCAACGTAGCCAAGGCAGTAATCATCCTGTCTCTCATGCTCATCAAGTATGAGAGGGATGACGGCACTATTGGTTCCCTGAATAGGGATCATAAGACGGCCCGAGAGTGCTATCTCTCAGCCGTCAAAGACATTGTGGCCCCAGGCGGCCAGGAACCAATAGACCTTGACAATGTCAAGGATGCCGACCCAGCGCCTGCCCCACCAGCAGCCGCGAAGAAAATGAAGGCACCTCTACTGGTGGAGGTGAAGAAAGAGAAAAAATAGCAATTACTGACCGGTGAACGGTCAGATGAGCTCCGTCCCCAACCGGCTGGTGAACATATTGATATACCTCTGGACAACAGCCGTCCGGAGCGTACTGTGAAGGTTGGGACGGTTGCTTTTGCAAAGTTGGGTGCAAACTTGCACCTTCTGCTGAAAGAATTCAAAGACATTTTTGCCTTTGAAGTGGAAGAGATGCTAGGCGTCAGCCCGGATCTTGCTGTCCATAAGCTCGTCGTGGATCCTAAAAAGAAGCCCATCCGGCAAAAGAAAAGAAATCACGGCGAGGAAAGAAGTCAGGCGGCAGCTGCCGAAGTAAAAAAGTTGTTGGATGCTGGGTTCATTCGGCCATGTAATTTCCCTGACTGGGTGGCGAATGTTGTGCTTGTACAGAAGCCGAATGGAACCTGGCGGATGTGTGTTGATTACACAGATCTCAACAAGGCATGTCCCAAGGACAGTTATCCGCTTCCTAAGATCGACAGTTTGGTCGATTCAACAGCCGGGCATGCCTTGATGAGTTTTCTGGATGCCTACACCGGCTTCCATCAGATACCCATGTGGAAGAAAGATCAAGAAAAGACGTTCTTCGTCACTGATCAGGGGCTATTCTGTTACACGGTGATGCCGTTTGGTTTGAAAAATGCGCCGGCTACGTTCCAACGGATGATTAATACGGTCTTTATTAATCAAATTAGGAGGAATGTAGAGGCATACATTGATGACATGATAGTCAAATCCAAATAGCAGGCGGATCACCTTGCTGATCTCCGAGAAACCTTCACCACACTCAGGCGGCATAAGGTTATGTTGAATCCTAAGAAATGCGTCTTTGGTGTTGAGTCTGGGAAGTTTCTCGGATTCCTGATTGATCAAAGGGGGATAGAGGCTAACGCTGAAAAGATACAGGCGGTGATTGACATGAAGTCACCCCGCACTGTCAAGGAAGTGCAGAGATTAATCGGTTGTTTGGCCGCCCTGGGGAGACTCCTCAGCTGGTCAGGTGACAAATGCCTTTACTTCTTCCAAGCAATCAGGAAGAATGCCAGATTTGAGTGGGGGGATGATGCTGAGGCGGCTTTTCAACGGCTAAAAGAACACTTGCACTCTTTGCCAAGGCTTGTCAGCCCACTGCCTAGAGAGGTGTTATACATGTACCTAGCCGTCTCGGATCACGCCCTCAGCGCCGTTCTCCTTACTGAGAGAGACGGTGTTTAGCTTCCCGTCTATTTCATTAGCCATGTTCTTAAAAAATTCTTAGCTCCGGTACCCCATGGTAGAAAAATTTGGCCTTGCCCTGTATATTGCTTTCAATAAATTGAAACCTTATTTTCTGGCTCATCTGGTGGTAATCTACACCGACCAGCCCCTCAAGCGGCCAATGTCTACTTTGGAGTCATCCGGCAGAATGTTGAAATGGGCTATTGAAATGCAAAGTCTTGAAATCTCTTTTGAACCTAGAAAGGCAGTGAAAGGTCAGGCCTTTGCCAACTTCATTGTTGAAATGACACGACCGGTGCAACCCGATAATATTGACCAGGTTTGGAAAGTGTATGTAGACGGAAGCTCGACGAAGAACGGCTGCGGTGCAGGAATTATATATGAGTCCCCTGAGGGGGACAAATTTGAATATGCACTGCGGTTTAAGTTTCAAGCCTCAAACAACGAGGCGGTGTATGAAGCCCTACTAGCCGGAATCCGCCTATTCTGACTCTCAATTGGTCGTCAGCCAGTATGAGGGAACCTATGAGGCAACTCATCCGGCTATGATCAAATATCTTCAGGTAGTCAAAGAAGAAGCCGGGGCACATGAGGAATTCCGGCTGAATCAAGTGCCTAGATCAGAAAACAACCAGGCGGATGCATTGTCAAAACTGGCGTCTTCCGCCTGCCATGATACGCCTCGGTCAGTCTTTTGGGAAGTTCTTGAAAAGAAAAGCATCTATGAAGATCCCATTAGAATTCTGGACCGAAGCTCTACCTGGATGGATGGCATCCGGGCTTACCTCTCAGACGGTACAGTTCCTGATTCGCCACAGGAGGCAGCCGTCTTGAAGAAGCGAGCTGCAAGCTTCGAGTTGAAAAATGGAGAACTCTTCAAGGCAGGGTTTCTTAAGCCCCTGTTGAAGTGTGTCACTCCTGAAAAGGGGAAGGAAGTACTCGAAGACCTGCACTCGAGATTCTGCGCCTCCCACATAGGCGGCAGGTCCCTAGCCGTTAGAGCCAGACGACATTACTTTTGGCCTTCCCTTGAGGCAGACTCCAGGAGTTGGTAAAGAAGTGTGACAAGTGCCAAAACTTTGGCAGACTTATTCACCGTTCGGCTACTGATCTGACGGCCATCCACAGCCCTATCCCGTTTGCAAAATAGGGCATGGACATTCTAGGTCCTTACACGCCTGCTCCAGGCGGAAAGAGCTACATCTTGGTGGCTGTGGATTATTTCACCAAGTGGGTGGAGGCTGAGGCGGTTAAAAACATCAAGACCTCAGACGTGATTTCCTTCATCTGGAAAACATTATCACCCGGTATGGGGTACCTATGTCTATGGTGTTTGATAATGGTCCTCAGTTTGAGACGCCTCAGCTAAAAACTTGGTTGGGAGATCAGGGGATCTCAAGCTATTTTGCATCTGTCGGCCAGCCCCAAGCAAACGGCCAAGTTGAAGCCTTCAACAAACTCATCTCAGAGGGCATTAAGAAGAAAATAGAAAGAGCCGGTGGCTTATGGGCAGAAGAGTTAATCCATGTCCTATGGGCCATCCGGACAACAGCGAAGGGAAATATCTCCCTATTTATAGGGTCGTTGGGAATGTGCCCCTACCTAGGTCACTTGACCTAGATTTTAGTGGGTTGCGCCATTTTATGGCGCTCCTAGGAGTTTGGGCCTCTGGAAGCCGCCATTTCGGAAACATATCTGAGGGCGCCAAGTGTCAAGAGGACGTTGAGCCACATGGGCCATCCTGAGCTCGACACGTGGCAACCTCTCATTGGTCCACGTGTCAAGAGGATGTTGAGCCACATGGGCCATCCTAAGTTAGACACTTGGCGACCTCTCATTAGTCCACGTGTCTTGGGTAAAAATACCCCAAACATTTGCCCCTCACAGGTCGCACGTGCATGTCACGTGGGGCCTGTGACACGTGTCCACCTTTTATAGGTGAACGGTAACGGGTAAAATTTTGAATTTCAAATCAAAATTTTCCCCCCATTTTTACTTTCTATAAATAGAAAGTTACCCCCCGCCTGCATAATCAGCGAGTTTCAAGCTTCCGAGTGCTAGCAGTACATTACCCGGTTCACCGGCTGTAGCGGTTTTCAGATTTTCTAGAGACAAAGCAAGGTAACCGCCTGTACCATTTTAGCTTTTCTCCCCTTCAATTTACATACCATTTTTTTCGTCTGTATGCCCGACTTTCTTTAGAAAATAGAAAATATAAATGAGTTCCCAATCCACCCACTCGGCACTGCCTAGGACACTCAGCCGATCCCCCGGAACGGTTGAGTCTAGAACAGAAGGTGCCTCTTCTGGACTGTCGGAACCAATATGCTCATCTCCGAATTCCTCCTTCTATGTGTCTGTGAAGGACACAATGGCCAGAACGAAACAAACGGCCAGGTAGTCTAAAAGCCGGCGCACCATGAGAGTGCCAGCCGATGAGGTTTTCCTGAAAGGGGATCCGAGGAATTGGGAGGAGAGCGGATCTGACGAAGAGGCTCCCTCTACCTCCAGGAGCTCTGGAGTAAGAGAAGTGGACGGCGAAGGAGCCTTGGGCTTAAAAAACGGTCATGCTCCTCCAATGTCTGTAGTTGCTACATGAAAACCCGAGAAAATGCTCCAAAAGTGCATTTTTCTACAAAACTCAACCAAAACGACGAAAACACCAGTTATTAATAAAAGTGGCTCGAAAGAGCCAAAAACACTACTAATTATGACCAAGGGACGGGGGTAAAATACTATATAAATTAGACACATCAAACTCCCCCAAGCCAAACCTTTGCTTGTAACTAAGCAAAGAGCTCATCAATGAACATATAAAACATGCCTCACCCCAAGGAATCAAAATCAAGCACAAACGATTCAAGGCAAATCTAATAAACATGCTTCAATGTCAATCAATCTCATTCATCTAATCACTCTTCCTCCCCAACAATTGTCAAGTAGAGCAAACCACATGAGCATATAGAATTCAAGACTAGTGCGCACACACTCAACTCTCATTTATGTGGAGAGTAAAAGATATACTCGATCGCTCTCCATCCCAACCCCTTTTATGGGAACAATTGCCTCCCAACTCACACTCTCATGTGTTTAAGAAGATAAACACTCAACCTACTATTCGACTCGAAATATGTCAAGTCATAACTTACATTGATAAACAACACTTTCACATTCATATAACTTTATGCACAATGGTCGGAAGGTCTTTAAAGCTTGTAATGCAAGGCTAGGGTAAAGGGTAGGAAACATTTAGGAAAATGTGGGAGAAAAGCCATGCTTAAGGGAGCCATATCCTAACAAAACCGAAGGTCAAAAATAAACAATGACCAAATCATCTCCAATCATAACTTAACTCCACAAAAGTTCACCAAACAATCCCTTACATAACAACAATCCCAACACTTACACATTCACTCACAAAAATATGATAATAAAGAATTAGAGTGAAATAAAACAAACTTTGAACTCATTTTTTTTTTTTTTGAATTCTTTTCTCTTTTTTTTTTCTTGAGCAACCTTCACATAGAACATTTGAATATTTGAAACAAATTTTTTTTCTTTTGCTCTTTTTTCTTTTCTTTTTATCTCACATTGAAAAAAAGTTAATCCTCGATCAACAAACTATCAACAATTTTTCCAACCACAAAATCAAAAGAGCAAAAACTCTTCTTTTATTCCCACATTGTGCAAATGATATGCACATCACAACTCCCTCACCTCACTAACTAATAGCTCCCTCAAGCCAAGCTTGGGACTAATAACCAATGCGGCTCATATAGGCTTGTAATGTGGCTAAATAATCAATAAAAGGACACAAGCAACAACATGGGTAGCAAGAAGGGAACAAATGTATCTAATATCGTCTGAAGGCTACCTAAAAGAACAAATGCCTTCGTCCTCCTCAATGTGCATAATATTGAGCCATACAAACATTACTCATGGTTGCAAACCAATACTCAAATTCCTTGACAAACCAGGAACTATCACACAATTCCTAACCAAATCAACTAGTAAAGCACTATATTCACAAATAGTTGGGCAAAATTGACGCATGTTTAGGCTTCCGAACAATCAAACTTCAAATCATGATCAACAAATTCACAATGCTCATTATCATATACCAAGAATCAAAACAATATTTTTCAAGTATGGGGCACATGGAAGCATGATTTACAATTCATTGGAACGTATTTTTGGATTTTTTTTTCAATTTTTTTTTGTATTTTTCATATAGGAAAGTAATAAAAACTACATTAGAAAGCAATTAAATATATACTAGAAAGCAATAAATAGAGAAAAGAGACAGAGTTACCATATGTACAACATCATCTCCCCCCCAAGCCAAATCAAGCAATGCCCTCATTGACTTGGGGGTGTAGCTAGGAGTAGCTACTCCTCATCATCATCCTCATCCATCCTTGAGTAGCCTCCACCATGGCTAGAGCCGACACCTCCATGGATCGAACCAACGCCACCATAACTCGAACAACTTGCAAAGTAGTTAGGGTCCACATTCCCCCCAATCCCACCAAAAGGAGCATCGACCCCATAACCATGGACCGAAGAATAGTCCACATAACTACCATAGGCACCAGGGGTCGAATACCCTCCTTGGGGGTATTGAAACCAATCGGGAAGAAGAGCCTCGGGGGGGATAGCCACTTGGCGTGCATAGTCATCGTACATGGGGTATAAACCCCTCCCTAGGTTTCTCTCCACATACCCAACCCTCCTATCTAGAGAACCTACTCTAGTGTCAAGGTTTTGCACTTAACCCTCTACTCTTCCTTGTCCCCTCCCAATCCTATCGAGCTGGCTCCTAAAAGCTAAAAAGTCATATGGCAGTGAGGGTCAATGTTATAACCAACGGAAGAGGTAGGGATGTCATGTGAGTAGGGTTGGGGTGGTGGTTGTAATTGAGGTTGTGGGTGGGGTGGTGTATGGTGAGCCGCTTGAGCCTCCCCTTGACCATCTAACTCGAATGTGTAGGAAGGATTACCCTTATCAAATTTAGTCAAGGTGGGGTTGGGTAGCTTAAAGGCTTGGTCTCTCCTACCCGACTCTCGGTGAATTATCCACCATGTCTCACCACCCATGGGTTGGATCCAATTAAGGCCTCCTAGGTAAGCAAGGTTCATAAGGGTAGAACCCCCTACTTTCCTATGGCTAGTAGGTGTGAAGCCTAGTTGTTTGATCGCAATGTGGGTAACCAACCAACCAAAATAGATAGGTGCCCTAGACCTACCCCCTTCGGCCGCATTGGCCGCCCTTTGGAAGTGTTGGGCTATCCTATGTGGGATGTTCAAATTTTCAGCGCTAGGAATCACATAGGAGGCCAAAAACTATAGCTCATCCGTCCTAACATTAGCCAGTTCATGCCTCCCAAAGATGGTGAGGCCAACAAACCGTTGCCAAAATTTTGGCACGGGATGTTGAATCCAAGTTCCCTTGGCATGTTGGAGGTTAGTTAAACCCTCCCCTGTGAGTTTTTTATAGACCACGACAATATGGTCTTGGGAAGGTTCAATGGGTTTATCCGATTTTAGCTCAAATAATTTACCAAATTCTTTCAAAGTCATTCGCATTGAACATGAGTAATCAAAGCATTAGATTTAATCACATTAAAACTAGAAATAAATTCCAACGTCAAATAATCATAAGTATCATAATGCATTTGAAAAAAAACCACTCATTCCAACACCCTTGAACAATTTTTCTACCGGTTTATCAATTCCTAATCTAGACAATGTAGGATGATGTACAAAGCGAGTAGAAATTACCTGCCTCTGAATGAGGTTAAGCATCCTTGCCCGTTGTTCGGTTGAGGTGATCACCACCTTGCTCCACCTCGAAATTTGGAGTTCTGGGTCAACCATTGGTGGTTGATGTTGCCTTGAACTTTCACCCCTTTGTTGCCTTGATCACTTGGAAGACATTGGAGTAGGAATTTGATGAATTTGAAGCTTTCTCTCTCTTAGGGTTTTCACAAATGTTGAGAGAAAGTGGGAAAAATTGTATTGAGAATGTAGAGGAAGGTGAGAGGATGAAGATTATGTGAAAATTTATGAGTTTTGATGGGAGAATTGGAGGAGATCTTGAAGAGAAAGTGAGTTTGAAGGTATGAAATTGGAGTTTAGAGAGAAAAAGTGAATGAAGAATATGAAATAAGGAGAAGAAGAGAAGGGAGGAGAAAAAGAAGTTAAGTATCACGGCCTAATTTAGGCGCGCGCGATCGGGCGAGCTTTTGCCCGATCGGGCGAATTACTTTATTCTCAAAGCCGCAATTACGCGCCCGATCGGGCGCAAACTTGAAGTATTTTTCTCTATCCAACTCGCCCGACCGGGCGACCCGATCGAGCGAGATTCGCCCGACATTTCTTTTTCCTTCACTCGATTTCTCCAAAATTGCGCCCGATCAGGCACCTTTGCCCGATCAGGCGAATTTCCCTTGAATTTATCTCCTCACTTGCGCGCCCGATCGGGTTAGCCTCGCCCGATCGGACGAGTTCAAGCTCAGAAATATCTTAACTTGCGCGCCCGATCGGGACTCCTTTCCCGATCGGGCAAATTTTTGCTCGACTTCGTGCGTTATGTGCGCGCCCGATCGGGCCCGTGCCCAGCTCGGAGTATTCAAAATTCTTCTACTTTTTCTCTTTAAATCTCCTTACTTGTTGCTTTAATACCTGTACAAAAACACTTTGGAAAGGTAAAATTGCATTCTCCTCACCTCTCTAAAAAAAATAAAAAATAAAGGAAAGGAAAAACTAGTTTAGAAAGCAATAAATACGGGTTGCCACCCGCAAAGTGCTGGTTTATCTAGGTCTCGCACGACATTCTTACAACTATGTGGCTCAAGATGGAAGTGGAGTTAGGAGGGTTTCCTCCACATCTATTACAGTAGCGCCCTCATGATACACCATCAATAGTTGGCCATTCACCTTGAACTCTTCACCTTTATCATTCACTAGCTCAACCGAACCAAACTTGTTCACCTTAGTGACAGTGAAGGGGCCTGACCACCTAGACTTTAGTTTTCCTGGAAGAATCTTCAATCTAGAGTTAAAGAGTAGAACCTTATCAACTGGTACAAACTCTTTTGGTAGGATCCTCTTGTCGTGCCACTTCTTGGTCTTTTTCTTGTAGATTCGTGCACTATCATACGCCGACAATCTAAACTCAACCAACTCATTGAGTTGGAGAAGTCTTTTCTTACCCGCAACCTTAGAATCCATGTTAAGCTCCTTGATTGCCCAAAAAGCTTTGTATTCCAACTCCACGGGAAGATGACATGCCTTACCATATACTAGTCTATAAGGTAAAGTACCAATTGGTGTCTTAAATGCGGTTAGATACGCCCAAAGTGTGTCATCTAGCTTCATACTCCAATATTTCCTTGACTTGGCCACTACCTTCTCTAGAATCGCCTAGATTTCCCTATTAGAGACCTCAACTTGACCACTAGTTTTAGGGTGGTAACTAAGTCCGGTTCTATGATATACTCCATACTTCTTTAGGAGGTTGTCCAATTGTCTTTCTAGGAAGTGAGTACCTCCATCACTGATGATAGCTCATGGGACACCAAACCTTGGAAATATGGTCTTCTTGAAGAGCTTAATGACTACCTTGGCATCATTTGTTGGTGAAGCTATGGCCTCGACCCACTTGGACACATAGTCAATGGCTACAAGTATGTAACAATTCCCATTGGAAGATGGGAACGGTCCCATATAGTCAATCCCCCAAACATAAAATATTTCTACCTCAAGAATCCCAGTTTGGGGCATCTCATGCCGCCACGAGATGTTGCCAGTCATCTGGCAAGAATCATAAGCCTGCACAAAAGTGTTAGCATCCTTAAACATTGTGGGCCAGTAAAAACCCAACTCATTAATCTTGGCCACCATTTTGGTGGGGCCATGATTTCCTCCATAAGGTGAGGTGTGACAACTAGTAAGTACGCCGTGAACTTCCCATTCGGGAACACACCTGCGAAATAATCCATCTGCACACTCACGAAACAAAAAAGGATCATCCCAAAAATAATGTTTAACATCAGAAAGGAATTTCTTTTTCTGTTAGTAGGACAAGTCAGGAGGTAGAGTACCACCTACGAAATAGTTAGAAAAATCGGCATGCCAAGGGTGTTGCTCTACAACTGCATACATGTTGTCATCAGGGAAAGAATCATCTATAGGAAGAGAATCCTTACCCTCATCATACCTGATACGTGACAAGTGGTCTGCCACCACGTTCTCTGCACCCTTTTTGTCCTTTATCTCAATATTAAAATCCTAGAGCAAGAGAACCCAACGGAGTAGCTGAGGCTTTGATTCCGCCTTGGCTATCAAGTACTTTAAAGTTACATGATCAGTAAAAACAATAACTTTAAAACCAATAAGATATGATTTAAATTTTTCTAAAGCATAAATCGCAGCAAGAAACTCCTTCTCCGTGGTGGCATAGCTGACTTGGGCCTCATCCAAAGTTTTACTTGCATAATAAATAGCATGAAAAACTTTGTTCTTTCTTTATCCAAGCACGGCTCCTAGTGCAAAGTCACTTGCATCACACATAATCTCGAAAGGAAGATTTCAATCGGGTGCACATATGATGAGTGTCGATTTAAAAGCCTGCTTTATCCTGTTAAAAGCCTCAAGACACTCATTAGTAAAAACAAAAGGGGCATCCTTGAGTAAAAGCTGAGTTAGTGGTTTAGCAATTTTAGAAAAATCTTTGATAAAGCGACGTTAAAACCCTGCATGACCTAAGAAACTTCTAACTCCCTTAACATTAACTGAGGGAGGTAATTGCTCAATCACAGAAATCATAGCTTTATATACCTGTATACCCTTATCAGATACAATATGACCTAGAACTACTTCCTCTGTCACCATAAAGTGACATTTCTCCCAATTTAGAACCAAATTACATTCTTCACATCTTTTCAAGATTTTAGCAAGATTTTTTAAGCATGCATCAAATGAAGAACCATACACACTAAAATAATCCATAAAGACTTCCATAATAGACTCAATGAAATCAGAAAATGTTCATCATGCAACATTGAAAGGTAGAGGGGGCATTACATAAACCAAAGGGCATCCTACGATATGCAAAAGTACCCTAAGGACATGTAAATATAGTATTTTCCTTATCTTCAGGGTGAATTGGAATTTGGAAAAATCCCGAATACCCATCCAAATAACAAAAGAACTTATGATTAGCTAACCTTTCAAGCATTTGATCAATATAGGGAAGGGGGAAGTCGTCTTTTTTAGCGGCGATATTTAATCTATGATAATCAATGCACATACGCCACCCTGTAACAGTTCTAGTGGGAATCAATTCATTTTTCTCGTTTTTAATCACAATCATCCTACCCTTTTTAGGAACCACCTGTACAGGACTTACCCACTTAGAGTCAGAAATAAGATAGATAATACCTGCATCAAGTAATTTCATAACCTCTTTCTTGACTACTTCTTGCATATTAGGATTCAACCTTCTCTGGGGTTGAATACATGGCTTATAGTTGTCCTCTAAATGTATCCTACGCATACAAAAATCAGGGCTAATACCCTTAAGATCATCAATATTGTACCCAATTGCTCTTTTATGGGTTCGAAGAACCTCTAGAAGTTGGGAAGTTTGTGGGTCATTGTATGGAATATTTCAAGCATTACCCAAAACTTGAACCCCATTGTGATCATACACTTAAGCATGGTGGCGTCCAAAGGGAAGTAAGCTAGAGCAAATGAGTCGCCAATAAGTTTTAGGAAGTTGTAAACCGTTCACATGGTGAAGGTTACATCCCTTAACAATCCAGGAGATCGTTAACTCCAATAGGTCTGGAACCATGACAGGTGTTCAGAGATGAAGGTACAAATCCAACCTAAAAGAGATTGAACCTGCCCTAATAATAGGCCTCTACTTTATTCTGACCGTATTCATGTGCGCTTTCTGACTAACATGCAATCAATAGGTTTAACCCTAAACCTGTTTATCTATGTTGGTTGAATATTAATGCACAAATAAAATTATTATTGGTGATCACATGAATTATAATCAAATTAACCCTAAACAAGATTATTAATTATCTTATTAAGCGTTATTACAAGTACCAATTCCCTTTAAACATGCATAAAAGGCGTGGTCAAGCAATAACAATAAATAAAAATCAAGCAACATAATAATCATAATCATAACAATTATAGAAATAATCATGGTAATCATGTTAAAGCATAATAATAGCAAGATCCTAGACATGATACTAACAAGATTAATAACAAACCCTAACATGTCACTAAACATATAAAAATCAAATATATAGCCCTAACATGATACTATTAGGAAAGAAAATAGGAAGCATCGCAGGAATCATAATAAGAATATTTAATATTATAACCTTTTCCCTAAACATAATACTAGGAATCTTTGTTGTCATTCAAAACATCAATCATCCCAACATGATAATAGGAATCATAATAACAACCTAGACATGATTTCTATATCATAATATCAATGCAAACAATTAAAGTACTTACTTGGATGCCTCGTATCTCTTTCTAATAACAAAATACACACGTTAATAATTTCAAGGAAAATATAAAAAAACAATTAAATTAAATAATTGAAATAAATATTAGGGACCAAACCCTCAGAAATTAAAATCTTTCACGTCTAGGGCGAAGGCAACTTCGAACTTGGCTAGGTGTGTCTAGTGCTAATGTATTAGGAATTTTGTTTATAAATGGCTAGGCTAGAAAGAGTGAGAGAGAATTAATAAATTCATGATGAGAGTTGATTATTGAAAAAGGGAAGGTATGACCTCTATTTATAGAGAAAAAAGAGAGTCGAAGAATAAGAAAAGAATCTGAATTCGAATCGAAATAAAACTCGATGGACAACAGTTTTACGGATTTTGGTTTTATCATATATTTTGATCCATATATTCAAATAAGGAATATAATATGTAGTTAAAAATATCATTAAGTCTACTTTCCAACACAATAAGAATCAGATTAAAATCTTTTGTAGATAAAAAGATATGGCCGAAATAGTAGGAAGGTGTCAGTTTTGGATAGAGTTTTGTATCTCATTCATATCTTTTTCGTTATAGCTCGGAATTAATATTATAATATATCATTGGAAAGAAAATTTCAAGATCTATCCAAACATATAAAATTTTGATAAATATTTTGAGGCGTGATAATAAAATCTGACTGTCTTTGAACATCTTAAAATTCGAATAGAATTAGGATTTAAGAAAAATGAAAGTTTTAAAAAAGAAAAGTTTTTATTTAACTCAAATTCTTTAATCTTATATTTTCAAAAAGGATAATTAAGATTATTTAGAAACTTATAGAAGCTTATAATTAATCCTAATTAGTTTAGGAATAGGATTAGATCTTTGGACCCTCCACATGATCATTGGGCCGTAGGTAAGATCCGGTTCGAGCACAGTTTAGTATTTTTGCCATAACTTCCTCATTATTCATCGAAATTGGGCTTATAATATATCGTTGGAAAGGTATTTTCAATCCCCATCCAATTACACCATTATTGGACCATATCATGGACCAAACTAAACTTGAATGCACATTTTTCAAAAATAGGGTAAAAAAAGAAATATTTTCAAAAACAAAAAGAAGAGATATTTTAATAAAAACATCGTCATCAATAGACTTTTCACACTTTTGATTTTTTTGATAATTAAATGACATGAAAGGTATTAATCACTGGGTTTGGTTTTTGGGAAACACAAATGGGTGTCTACAGAAGCCCCCACTTTGACTGAGTTTGGAGAAATGCAAGTTTCGAAAACAAAAGTCAAAGTATCGATAGGGACGGAGACTGATTCAGAATGTTCTCATATTCTAAATCATTCTTGTAACGCCGATACCTGCAAACTAGCGTTAGTTAGAACAGATAAAAGAGTTAAGAAACGTGTATCTTGCACCGTCGAGCATACGTCTCTAAGGGTAACCGATTTGTTGTTGGTGTTGTTGTTGTTGTTGTTGTTGTTGTTGTTGTTGTGACAACCTTCCACAATCTAAGGAACGCCATCCTCCTGTTTTTTTTGACGATCTTCTACAAGCTAGAGAATAACGCCTGAAGACTGCTACGCATGTAACTGCCTCTAATTTCCGCCGTGACAGTCTTGAAAAAGACCACTGCTTGTTGATCCTTAATGCTGCTTGAATTTTTTTGTTGATGAACCAGTATGTCGGTGCTTTTGCTGTGATGACAATCCTCTTTTCTTTGGGAACAGTTGCCAACACAACTCTTGTATGATGTATGACAATTCGATTTAGAAAAAGTTGTCAATGCCACGTAACAATCCATCCTTGGAAATGTTGCTACGATGAAGCAACAATCTGTATCTCGGAAAATTTGCCAAAATCCAATTTTGGGAAAAGTTTCCAATGCTTCGTAACAATATGTCATAAGAACTTTGCTATGATCGACAATCCACATCTTGGAATATAACTCTTGAAAGCAATCCACCTTGGAAATTTGCCAATGCTATGCGGCAATCCTTTTAGGAAAATATTGCCACAATTGACAATCCGTGTCTTGGAACATTTGCCAAAAAAAAGTCAATCGACAATCCACTTCGGGAAAATTTTCCACTTGCTGAAATGAATGACAATCCACGTTGAGGAACTTTTTGCCGAAATTTATGATGAGTAGAGACCTACGACAATCCTTTGGGAAATTTTTCCATAGGGAACTGGGTGTATGACAATCCAATCTCGGAAAACTTGCCAATGAGTCGATGAATGTATGACAATCCGAACTTGGAAAAACTTGCCAAACAAAGAAGGAGCACGACAATCCACGCATGGAAACTTTGCCAGAGATGACAATCCAATCTTGGAAAAATTTTCGTTTGTAGAAGATGCGCGACAATCCATATTTTGGAAATATTGTCAGTTTGAGATGACAATCCAATCTTGGAAAAATGTCGTATAAGTGATGCGCTTGATTTTGAACCGATGCCTTGGTGTTTGTAATGAGCCAATGCTTAGGCGCTTAAGCTAAGTGAGACACTCTTTCGTCATGTCAATCACTTACTATGATTGTAACCGAGCCGACTACTAACCATGTCAATTTGCTTATAGGGGCTAACTGGCGTACCCAGGAACCCAAAATTGATGTATGAGGTCGAAATAACCGTTCTAAGTGGTTGAGCGTTCTGTCGCCGCTGCAATGCTTCTGGCGCCGCGATTTGGCTCTGTCGCCAAACGCTAGGATCTAGCGCCAGGCGCTAAAATCTGTTGCCAGACGATAGCCTTGTTGTCTGTTGCTGGAGTCAGGTCTTCCCTATTATGCTCTTGCTGCCGCTGTTGCTTTGTTTTGCTCCAAACTTTGAGCTTTGTCATTTCCTTTCAACTAAATCCGCTCAAATATTTTGTAAATTAAAGCTCTTCATCTCTAATTTACTGATCCATGTTACTCCTCTTATCTTGGAGGAATCTCCTGTGTCATATTCGCGGTTTTTTCGAAAAAATTTGAGAATGTCCTCGCTTGTTAGGATGCACCTGCATTTATATCTTTGACTAAAGGACTTTGCTTATCTTTCTTTAGGGTTGACCTAATATTTAGTGTTGACTCATTGTGATAACACGACATGACTCAATGTGTACATGACTCGTGTGTGCATTGTAATGTGATCATGCGACTCGAAAAATGCAAAAAGGCAAAAAAATTTCCGTCATTTTTGTAGAGGGTACCGACTTTCTCCAGAAAAAGAAAGACACGAAAAAGAGTCGAAGTGAAGTTTTTTGAAGATGCATATTGAATGAGCTTAATCAAATGTTGTCTCTCACAGTACAAAGATTGTAACATCTTAGACTATCCTAGTTTACTCGATAATGAAAGTATTTAGGTAACTTAGGTGTAGAGGCCAAGTACTTCATACTTTGTGATGCAATGATAATTGATGAGTGATGAGACATTTTGTTATGACGAAGGGCATGCTTCAATGTCGTGTTAAGATTTCATGACAAAAGGTTCCTACGGGAAAGTATCTTTGGTTATGTATATGTGATGTGTGTGATAGTGACACTAAAGTTAGGCCGCAAGGGCTGAGTGTGTGGAAAGATGTTCTTTTTTAAAAGAGTCAAATGGTGGTGACTCTTAGGCTAGGTATGCTAATGATGTAAGGATCAAGCCCCCAAGTCTAGCTCTAAGTAGATATGGATGAGCATTAGAGATCCCTTGATATGATCATGATGTGTGATTGTGAATGTGAATGCATTTTCATTACGAACGCACCTCGATGTGAGGTTGCCACGTATCCGTCAGGAATCAGGCCTAACGTAGCTCTAGCCGAACCTCGCACAAGTGTGTGTATACCACAAAAAAGTCTTTTTAAGGGATTGTAACGTGGTTAGGCTAAAGGTTATAGAAAAAGGGGATAAAGGCTCAAGACCCTCGATAAGCCCCTAAGGTGTGCAACCTTGATTTGGAATTTTTGTATTTTTATGCTTGAGGCTTTCTACTCTTTTTTTGAGTTCTCTTTTCTCTTTTTTTTCTTTAGAATTTTTTTTATTTTTATAAGTGTGGGCAATCCCAATCATGCGGTCTATCACTCACTTGGCATTCATGTTTCTCAGGCACGGTACCGAGCACTCGATAAGAGACGCAATCTAAGACGTGTTCATATCAAAGACATTGGAACACTTGCCCTTTTGTACACTTTTATTTATTATTATTTTTTATTGCTTATTTATTTATTTTGATCTTTTGAAATCACTCAAGCTTTTTTAAAAAAAAATTGCATAAGTTGCCCACTGCCCCATCCCAAGGTTAGGTAAATATGGGTTGAAAAATGAAAGGTCTATCGTTAGACGAGGCTCAAAGTGATTTATGAAGAAAGGATTGTAAATTAGAAGGGTGAAAGGCAATATGATGTGGCTACAAGGGGTGCCTCAAATCATTGGTATACCTTGTGCTTAATTCGACCATGAATTTATTTATTTATTTATTTTTTGTTGCAATGAAATGATCATATGTAAGGAAATGAATGCTCATTTTATTTAAAAAGTGAAGGGTAAAAATCAAACTCTAAGAAATAAATTCAAGGAGGATGAAGGGTGCCTATGCTAGACTTATTGGGGAAAGGGTTTGAAAAAAAAAGAAGAAGAAAGCATGAAATCTTGGTGAGAAGCTTGCCTTATGCATTTGTTTCATCATTACCCTCATTTTTTTGTTTATCAATCACATGAGACATGACTTGATTCTGATGAGTGACATTTATGTCACCCCTAGGATAGTGTTTATGCCTTGTTTTAGCTTGTCTTAGGGTGTTTTATAGTTGTTTTGTTGGTGTTTTGTAGTTGTTTTGTTTAAATAATGCGTGCATACATGTCTCGATGTGTTTTTAATGAAATTGCGTAAATTCTTGAATGCTTGCCTTCATTGCGTGTTTGCACCGTTCCCTATACCTTATTGCTTCCCTTGGTGTTTGTGCTTAGGTATTTGAAGTCTTGTATTGCATAGAAGAAGCCAAGGAAGCATGAGAGAAAAATCAAAGAAAGCAAGGTGCAAGGGCGCACACAATGTGCACGGGCGCACAGCTGATGTGTGCGGGCGCGCAGCCCTTTCAGAACCCGCGCAAAAGAGGCAAAACTGCAGAATCGAGGCAGAAAGTTTTGCGCGACCTGCGCGCGACTTGTGTGCGGGCGCACAAACTAATGCGCGGGCGCACAGCTGCCGTGCGCGAGCGCGCAACCAGTAGCACGGGCGCACACACCCAAGCAGCAAGCCGCATAACCCACAAATACGCGGGGGCACAGCCCACTGCGCGGGCGCATAGGCCACTGCGCGGGCGCACAACGAGCCCTGTTTAGCGTTTTTTTCGCGACTTCCTTTATTTTTGCGAGCCTTGTTTTTTGTACGGGAGATCTTGATATTTTTAGATCTTCTTCCTAGTTTTAGAGTGAGCTTCTCTCTCTTAGGGTGAGAGTAGATAATTTTTAGAGAGAGAAAAATAGATTATTGCTCAATTTTCTTCCAAGATTCAACTTTGCTCAAGTATAAGTTTCAATCAAGCAAGAATTCAAGTTTTCATCTTTCATTAATCCTTTCTTTAGTAATCTCTTCTCCTTTCCTTTAGTTTTATTTATTTGTTTTATTGTTGTTTATTCTTTTTAATCTTATTAGTTCATCTAGTTGTTATTGATTTCATTGATTTTAATTATGTTTTTCTTTGAGTTTCTCGAGTTTATTTCTAGTTTTGATATTGTGTTTAATCTCCCTTCTCTAGCCTAAACTTTTGGCTAGGGGAAGGGGGTGGAAGATATGATTTGATATTGGATGAATGATGATGGTTGGATTGAACTTATGCCATATATTGATGAACGACATGATTTTTATTAGCTTGGGATTATTGTTGCACTCTATTTGATGTTTTCTAGTTTAAATGCATGAAAGTGATTTGAACTAGATTAGGATCACCTCAATTTTAATGATTGCATGACAATGAGTTATTAAAGTGGAGTTTTTATGCATTGTGCTTCTTTATTCTCTTGATTTGATTGTAACTAATAGGATGCATGAGAATGATCCTTATTAGTGTAGACCTCTTTCATTGATTTGCCTAGACTATTGCATGAGAATGAATTGTTTAGGTAGAATCTTGTGTTCTTTGGCATATGTTTCATGATAATCACCATTATTCTCCTCTTTCTAATCATATTGGATACCCCCGTATCCCTAGCGTCATTTTCTATTGATTTTAATTATCATCTTCTTGTTTATTTGTAGTTTTAGTATTCTTACTCAACAAAACCAACAAAAATAATCCCCCTTTCACTCTTGCATTAGTGATATTTGATGTTGAATTAGTGTGCTTCCCTAGTGGTTTAACCCTTTACTTGCCACTAACTAGTTTAGAGTAGGTTTAGGTATTATAAATGACTAATTTGGATAGGGTAGTAGCTTAACGACCGATCTATCCACGATCAAATTTTGGAGCCGTTGCCGGGGAAGCGGCTTGTTTAATATTTATTTTTGCTATTGTTAGAGTCATTTTATTTGCTTTCCTTTATTTCATTTTGCTTGCTTAATCCTACTTGTCATTGCTAATCGTGTGCTTAGCTTTGTTGTATTCAAAGAGAGATATGGCAAGACAAGAGGATGTGTAGACACCTAAAAATGTCTCCCCAAAACCAAACTCGATGATGAACAACCTTTCACTGCCACTATTGGTCGGGTTCAGTATTTAATCCCGAGAGTGCTTAAAAAATTGTATTTGATTAAATTCATATTTTTGAACAGTCCATGGATTAGTCTTGATGTTTGGTAAAAGCAAAGTTTTAATTTTAGCCCAAGTTTATTATTTAATTTTAGCCCAAACCTTTTTTTTTATTTATTATTTTATTATTTATTTTTGTCCCAAACCTTTTATTTATTTTATTTAATTATTTTCTTCTTTTAGCCCAAATAATAATAAATCAGAAAATGGCCCGAAATTATCAATCGGCACTTAAAATGCTGAACGAAATTAGGGTTAAAAATGTATTTAGACGGAAAAGCGGGCTGGGAATTCCCACGCCACGGCAGGTACCCACCGTGTCACGGGATCATTCCCGTCTGACGGTGGGATTTCCCGTGACACGGGAAATCTGCCGTGACACGGGAATTTCCGTGTCTTTTCCGCGTAAACCCTTAACGTGTTTTCTTCCCAGTTAACTAAATATTTCCCGCGTCACACTAAAAATGCACCGTGTCAAGGGAATATTTCCCGTCTGACGGTGGGATTTCCCGTGTCACGGTACAGTTTACCGTGTTGCGGGATACTTTTTTAGGGTTTTTATCATTTTAGGGTTCCGTGTGCTCCCTCAGCACATTTTCTCTATAAATACCCCCTCATTTCTGTTGTATGGGGCATGAATTAATTCTATATTTTTCTCTCTTCTATGCTTTAGCCTAAACACTAGCCTACCCTTCTTATTTCAAAATTCCTTCTTCAAGTACTCCACATACTGTACTCGTGGTTCTGTCCTTAAGCCAAGGCGTGAAAGGTAGAACTGTTTGAGGGTTTGGCCCCAAAAAAACTCTACTTAATTTAATTTAATTTAATTATTGTTTTATTATTATTTCCTTGAAGTTACTAACTCGTTTATTATTTTGTAGTTGCAAACAAACAGAATCAAAGTAAGAATTATGTTCCTTTTATTTCTGTTATTTTTCTAACGATTTTATATTGTTGGAATTATTTCTAAATTGCTTCCAATATTAATGGTAATTCTATTATTTTTGTTTATCACTATATTGCATGTTTAAAGGGAATATGTAATTGAAAATCACGCTTAATAAGATAATTTGGACAACCGGTTTAGGTTCCTTTTTAATCTTGTTAATTAATTCAAGTGATCACTAATATTTTAGAATTATGTGTTGCATTAATATTCAACCAATTTAGCTTAATAATAGTTTGGAGCAAATTGAATCTTTGTTTGTATCCCTTTGAGATCGCAGTTTCGGGGTTTTTTGCACATACCCGAATGGAGGGTGTGTACGTCCCTCGGGAGACAGATCCGCAATGCAACAATCGAACGACCCCGTCACCTGCAAAACAATGGACCCCAAGGGGGGCGGAGGTCCGCCTCCGACGATCAAGTTAGTGATCGATATAATGTATTTTTATAGAGAGAAAGGAGAGAGAAGGGAGAGTGATTGTGGGGGACATTGCCCTTGGAGAATGAATTAACCCCCTTGAACTGATGTGAAGATCAGTATTTATAGAGCATTGGGATATGTGCGTTTTAGGTCATTTAATAAAAGGCTCTAGGTTTGTGGGCTTAGAGCCCATTTTCACTCTTCTATCATTGAGTGACACGTGTCATGCTCTAATATAGAGGGTATTTTTACCCCAAACATTAGCCCCTCGGAAGGGGTAATTTCTCTTTCAAGAGGAATTGCTCCTTTCGAAATCAAGGCTTTGCCGCTTGTTCAAAAGCTCTTTGGTCGGCATGTGTCTAGTTCAATAAAAGAGAGATTTGATTAACTTGGAAAATTTGATACCTTATATGGTATGACATTTTCTAAGTTAATCAATCATAATAATGATTGCCGCTTGAACTAGACAGATGACGACTTTCATTTCTTAATGCCCCAATATGGTAGGATATTTTCGAGACGTTTGATATCTCATAAGGCAGGAGGCGAATGGCCGCCTGGTAGGACAGGAGGCAAAATGGTCGCATGACATATCATAGAGCAGGAGGCAAATGGCCGCCTGGTAGGACAGGAGGCAAAATGGTCGCCTGACATATCATAGAGCAGGAGGCAAATGGCCGCATGGTAGGACAGGAGGCAAATGGCGGCTGGAAAGTTTTGTAATCATACTTTCAATGTCCCTTTAACCCATTGGGAGGACTTGTACAATTTCAGAAGGGAATCTAGGTAAGAACTTCGGCCGGTCACCTGCTGATGTCTTTTAGACATTCGGTTCCCGAAAACTTAGTCGTTCTTTAGATTACCCAGGTCAGGCGATTATGAGTTGACCAATTAGGTCGTTCAATCTTTGCCGTCTGCATGTGTTCGTAGAGCAATGTGCGACCCAAATGGGAGATGCTTCTCCTCGACGAATTCGCCCGAATGGACGTCGCCGGTTATCTGACTCATGTTGGAGCAGAATGCCTTACTCATGTTGGAGCAGACAAATTTATAGAGAACAGATAACCATCCGACCATTGGCCTCATATCTTTTTAAGACGGTTTGTATAACCATTAAGTTTTTAGCTTAGTTTATTATCCGGCCATTGGCCTCGATAGCCTCTTATCATGAAACAGTAGCCGTTTTCCATTTGTACTAGAATAATTGGAAAACTCTATGCTTTTTAGATTTCACTTTAGATTAAATCAAACAACTTCGAGTGCTGCCTTAGCATTCGGTAGGGTCGCTTGATGTTTTAGTAGAGCAATGTGCCACCCAAATGGGAGATGCTTCTCCTCGACGAATTCGCCCGAATGGACGTCGCCGGTTATCTGACTCATGTTGGAGCAGACGGTCATCCTCATGTTGGAGCAGACTGTGGCCATCGGCCTCTAATAATATCCGGCCATTGGCCTCACGTCACTTGGACGTTAGTTTAGCTACTAAGTTTTTAACTTAGTTTATCATCCGGCCATTGGCCTCACGTCACTTGGACGTTAGTTTAGCTACTAAGTTATTAACTTAGTTTATTTAATTAATGAATTAATAATAATAATAATAATAATAATAATAATAATAATAATATTCAAATAAGCTTTAACCGTCTTACTTGAAGGACCTTGAAAGGCCGGTTGCCGAGCTTAACCGAATACGAAGGTTGCTTGAAATTTATGCCGCTTGACCATAATACTCCCAAAGAGTCGATCTCACAAATATACATGCGGCTTCTTACATATACATGCGGCTTCTCATGCTCACATCGGTGAGAGTAAGATAAATACTCTTGAGGTGATGTTGCTCCACTTATATGAGAGAGCAGCTTCACATAAAAACATGCGGCGTCACGCCACTTAAGTGAACTTGCAGCTCATAATAATGCTGCTAGCCGACTGGACTCCTTAAGGTGAGTCGACGTATTTTCTGCCTGGAGCATATGCAATGACAGCCGGATTTGGAGTTGCCTCGAGCATATGCAATCACAGCCGGATTTGGAGTTGCTTTAAATGCTTAAAAATCGGAGCCGGAGATATTTCAGCTCCTTGCTAGAGTGCCATGCGGCATCTGCCGCTTGCTTTCCATTTAGTTTGCCTCCTATGCTAACTCATACGTACAAGATAGGACACAAGTTCTCGAAATCCGGCTGCTCTTTCCCATTCGCAGCTGCTTGGGTAAGCTTGCAAAGGGGTGAGCATTCTTGCTACTTTACTTAGTCAACCTTGAAGTGCCGAGTGTAACAAAATACCACATTGGCTTCATGTTTTAGTGTTACAAACGGGCTAGAGCTGCTGCCAGACGATAGTAGCCAGATGCTCTGCTTCTTTGACATGTATTCCTTGATAGCACTAATTTATATAAAAGAAAGCCCCTGCTATTGGTAATGGGAGCTAAGCAGTCCCTGCTCACACAGACGAACACATCCAACTTGGCATTAAAGCCGCTTGTGTATAGCCGAGATTCAATACCGTCTGACCCTTGTATAATATATACTCAAGTAATATGCTACTCATGTATA
The DNA here is from genome assembly GCF_001683475.1 of Chenopodium quinoa. NCBI lineage: Eukaryota > Viridiplantae > Streptophyta > Magnoliopsida > Caryophyllales > Amaranthaceae > Chenopodium > Chenopodium quinoa. The sequence goes on along the minus strand of NW_018743070.1, from coordinate 846,000 downwards.
ATATATACTTAAGTAGTGCCGCATGCTTTTTTTTTTCCCACCAAAATATATGTACATACAATATGTTAGTGCATCATTTTTTTTAATCATAATAATGATAATTATTGATTTGCATAATACTCATGCGGCCTTTCAACCAAGTAGCTGTCCAGCCATGTCACACATGTTTGAGCAAACTCTCGACATCACACTCGGCTCCATGGCCGGGTGCCTTGCACAACGTATCGACCTCTCGGATTTTAAGCTAAGAGATGACTATGTATGTATCTTGCTGCTCGGATACAAGAAATTGAGGTTTCCCTCACATTAAGGGGAGCTTGCTCATTTCACTCGGCTCTTACGCCGCCTGTATTTGAGTTTAGCTTGGCACTTAGTTGCCTCTTAACAATCATGTCACTGATTTTGCAACTTATTTGGCTTAGTAGCCGTTGGACTAAGCTCACAATGATGATAATGATGATCAGAGCATCCGGATGTGTAGGGGAACAAAGCAACCCGTCATCGAGCTCAATGAGCCAATGAAACATCCGGTCTTTATGAAGAACAAAGCATCCCCTACGGTTGTGCTTATTTGATGAACGAAGCATCCATGCAGCCGGCTTGAGCATGCACGAAGCAGCCCTTGCAGCCGGCTTTGAGGGTGATTAAAGAAACCACTTATATGAAGAACATAGCAGCCACGCGGCCGGCTTTGATAAAAGAACAAAACAGCCCTTATGGCTGAGCTTGGTTGGGCACAAAGTAACCCTGCAGCCGGACTTAGTTGAAGCAGGATGCAGCCCCACATTCGGCATAATCGGGAACAAAGCAGCCCTGCAGCCGCCTTGATTGTGATCACCAGCCGTCACCTTTTATAGTGGTAACCGGCTGCTTTAATACGAGTCGGCATTTTTGCCACTTGGATTGGAGCAACTTGGGCTGGCTGTGTGCTTCAATTGAGAATAGTACAAGGGGTAGCAATATATACATACAGACATTTTTGCCACACCCCTTGCCGCTTGTACCGCACTTCTTACATGAGTACATGTTTGGAAGATAATTGTATTAGTAAAGTTTATGATAGTATCAATCATAATGCCGCCTAACTTGATGCCTCTTGCTAAGAACTTGCAACCAGTTTACCAAGGCCGGCTGTATCATGAACTCATGCTATTACGTGCGGCTTTACATATATCTAGATATATGCATATTTATTTTACAATGGGTAATAAGCATCCACTTGAGTGTAAATAATTACCATTTGTATTCATACAAGTTGAAGCTTCCTCATAAAGGACGAATGCTCAAGTATGGCCGCATGTGATAGTGCATAACAACACTTTGTTGGTTTAATTAAAAACCATTAAATTGTCATCTTTTTTTTTTTTTACCAATGTTCCATTAGTTGTCATAACTAGTGGAAAGTAGAATGCTTTGGCCGCACGTCCCCCACTAATTTCAAGAGTTTATTCTTGAAAAAACATTTTGCATAGTACAACTATTAACATACATATATATATATATATATATATATATATATATAGTATCAAATTATCAATCACAATGATTGGCCGCATGCCGCTTGCTTTATTGCATACGGATGCCGCCTGTCCTATCTTCAAGCAAATAGCTTGGATAGGCTTGAATTAATTTTGCTAGATGTCTGGGTCCCATGGTGGACATTAATGTTGCATCTAGCTAGCTCAGTTAATGAGAAATGATTAAAATAGCATGCGGCTGTCAGCTGTATGCATCCGGCTGGATGAAGTGGCCTTAGCATGCGGCCGACTCATAAAATGAGTCGGATTAAAATAGTGGAGTTGGCCAGTTTTGCCGTCTCACCCCTAATGTACCATCCTCCAACTTAGATCAAATGACATTGCCTTTTAACCTTACATTGAGAGACTAAAAGATGCATGACTAAGTCTGACAGGCCTTCTTGACCGTCTGACTCTTGGCATTCGGCCTCATGACACATGATGTACTCAGCATCCAGCCTTAGGACGCCTGCCGCCTTCTAAAGGAGGCTCCCCCTATTGAGTCGGTGATCTACCGTTGTGCCATTACAGATGTGCCTCCCCACAGACGGCGCCAAATGTTTCAGGGTTTTTTCCACATACCCGAATGGAGGGTGTGTACGTCCCTCGGGAGACAGATCCGCAATGCAACACTCGAACGGCCCGGTCACCTGCAAAACAATGGACCCGGGGGGGGGGGGCGGAGGTCCGCCTCCGACGATCAAATTAGTGATCGAAACAATGTATTTTTAGAGAGAGAAAGTAGAAAGAAGGGAGAGTGATTGTGGGGGACATTGCCCTTGGAGAAAGAATTAAGCCCCTTGAACTGATGTGAAGATCAGTATTTATAGAGCATTAGGATATGTGCCTTTTAGGTCATTTAACCTAAAAGGCTCTAGGTTTGTAGGCTTAGAGCCCATTTTCACTCTTCTATCATTGAGTGACACGTGTCATGCTCTAATTGGCTCATAGAGCGCTAAGCTTGCGGACACGTGTCGCGGTGGCATTGGTCCACATATAGAGGGTATTTTTACCCCAAACAGCAGGAATCACTTTTCACTATAAGAATCGAGTAGAGGACAATACAGTCGAATGTGACTCCATGACTCACTTCGTACCATCATCCCCGATCCTCCTTTCGTGGTTCCGAACCATATGGAGTTAGTAATCTCATGGATTATGAATGGGGTGTAACCTTCACGGGTCAATCGTTGTTGCCTATCTTTGTCCCTTTTTCGTGGTTGCCTTTTATGATCAGTGAACGGTTTACAAGTTCCTTAAAAACTTGTTGGCGGCTCCCAACTTTATTTGTCCCTAATCGTATTATGTCAATTCCCACTTCCTATGAGTACCAATCATATTCACCACATGCTTTTACGTAGGTGCACTTCGAGCGACGCCTACAATTTGGCGACTCCACTGGGGAGGATTCTTGGTTATTTATCGATTTGAGTGATCGGTATTTAATTAAGATGAGTGGAAGAGACTTGAAAGATTCTTGAAAAAAATATTCTTGTGATTAATTTGGTATTTTTTGCATATGCATACACGTTTTAACGTCGTATTTAGGTCTGTCACGTAGGAAAAATTGAATAACTTGGTTGCGTACGAAGGAAAACAGGGCAACAGTCAGATCTTCTGACTGCCGTGCCATGGCAAAGTTTGACGTGTCACGGTATAGTGCACCGTGAGACGGTGCGTAGTACCGTGGCACGGGAATTTTTGTCGTGTCACGGCAGTCTTAAAATCAGTTCGGTGGCTTATTTTCTCTTCTCACAGTTAACTTCCTTCGATTTTTCTGAAAAAACGTATGTGTTCTACATGCGTCAGCCCCGGGGGATTTAAGCTCTATCAACCCAAAAACGCTCATGGCAATAAGGGTTCATCCGAGTTATTAAATCCACCCAAACCATGGAGTCGAGTTCGATTTCATCATGAACTCGCGGAGCCGCCAGTTAGCATACACCCTCAAGGGAGGCTGCCTTGCTAACGCGTCCAAACTCTTAACCATGGTACCCTTTTGACACCCAAAGCTTGACCAATAGTTGAACATAGATCTTGACTCTAGGTTGCGAACTTTTTTACGTCATCGTGCCTAAATGCTACGTGGTTGTTTGGTGCTAACCTTCATGTGTTTACTCTTTTGTTTAACCCATGACCTAGGGTTTTTATCTTCACATAGTAATTAGTACGGACCTAAAATCAATTAAAATCTGGAAAAATCACAAAACTGACCTGGAACTGTGCACCGTGTCACGGCATATTCTGCCGCACCACGGTGAACAGTGCCGTGACACGGGGCTTCCTACCGTCTGACGGTAGACTGCACTGTGTCACGACAAACAGCACCGTGACACGGTGCCCAGGAAAAGTGTCCCGTTAGTCTTTTTTCGGTTTTTGTGCGTACGTATGTGGTTTATGTGTCCAGTTTGGTGTCATGTCTAGCTGTACGGTCAAAACACGCGTCCATAACTTCACTTAATCACTCACATATCGTGTTCACACACTTTTTTCCTTAGCCGTGCACCACTTTTTGACCGTATTTTAGGGTAGTCTTGTTTTTTGTGTCTTTTTTTTCGGAGTAAGTCGGATAGTATCCTCCCATTTTTTAAAAAAAAAAACAAAAAAAAAATAAACAAATAGAATTTCAAAATTATAGATTTTTTTATCCGGATGGGTTAAGGTTAAGTTTAGTCATTAAAGGTGTGTTTGTTTCAGTGTCACAACACTTGGTCAAGAAGCAGGGGTAGATTGTTACGGTTCGAGTCAATACCTCAACAACCTCTTATACCAAAGAGGCGTACAAGGAAACCACCATAATCATCTCCACAAGATCCATCTCCAGTCTACTTTTAACCAATGGCTATTAAGGAAGACATCGAGAACATCAACAAGACAATTGAAATTTTGTCTAACATGATGCAGACACTCACCACTAGAGTCAACACGGTAGAGCAAGACAATAAAAAAAATGTCACCACCGCTGCAATGGACAAGTTTAAGGAACAGATGAGCAAGATTTCTGAAGAATTCACTTATGTGGAACAGCCTGTCACCTCTTCTTCGTCTTCCAAGCCCAATAATGCTACCAATAATATCAATATCAATGATGTGCTGGCCCTTAATGCTCCTCCTCAAAGATTCCAAAGGCAAAGGAGGGTTTACCCTCCTTTGGGAATGACTTATGATGCTGCTTATGAAAGTTCGCAAGGTTAATGATTGATTATGCTAATTGGACCATTTCCAGAACCTCGACCAGAGAATAGGACCGCTAGCTATGACCCTAATGCTTATTGCAAGTTTCATCAAGCCAAGGGTCATTATACTGAGAAGTGTTGGAGGTTGAAGGATGCAATCCAAGACCTAATTGATGCCAATCAACTACCTGTCCCTCCAGGGGGCAAGAAGCCTAACATTCAAACAAGTCCTCTTTCTGATGCTTTGGCTATCATGGGAGATGAAGTCTCCTTTGATCCGTCAATACTCATTCAACCTGTAAATGAACCTCTGCCAGAAGTTGTATTTGCCCCGAGTTTTGAAGAAGTGAATGGAATTTGGGATAGTGACGATGAAGACGTCTATCTCAAGGACATAGCCTGTTCATCTCTTGGCACAAGTGAAGATGTTTGGGGAGACTTTGAGGTCAGGGTTCTCATCAGAAGTGGACGGTTGCAACAACCTAGTCCACCTCCACCTCCACCACAATCACATCCGATAGTTGATCCCATCGACCTTGTGAACAACGATGTGGTCAAACAATTGCAAAAGACCAAGGTGGAGATGAATGTATGGAAGATTTTGGCCACCTCCCACGAGCATCGAAAGGCTGTGATGAATGCTCTGGTGAAAATAGGAGTTGATGATGACATGACTCCTCAAGGACTGGTCAACTTTCTCACTACTGAATTGCCAAGTACTAGCAATCTGATTTCGTTTTCTAACAAGGATCTGCCCCCGGAAGGGGATCAACATAATAAGGCCTTACACCTCACAGTGGTGTGTAGGTAGATGAATGTTCCTATGAGCCTGGTTGATAACGGCTCTGCAATCAATGATTGCCCACTCCGCACTGCAAAGAAGTTGGGCATAAAGAATGATGAACTGAATCCCTTGACCCAAGGGATTCATGCTTATGATAATACTCGCCGTCAAGCCGTGGGTACTATCACACTAAACATAACTACTGGGGCCATTGAACGTCGCACCATGTTTCAGGTGGTAGATATTAAGGCCTCTTTTAATCTGTTGTTAGGACGCCCTTGGCTTCATGAGCTAAAGGCGATTCCATCATCGCTGCACCAGAAAGTGAAAGCCATCGTTGGAGGGGTTCCAATTACCATTGATTCCTCTCCTATGCGCATTCAAGTTATCGACACTCCTATCGTCCATGTCGAACATGACGAAGAAGACGAAGATCTTTGGGGGTTTTCACTCGATGATGTTCTCGTGATTGAATAAGAGGAAAAGTGCCATCTCGACTTCGATCCCTATTCAAACACCAATATTAATGCCATTCTGAAGAAACAAGGGCATTTCCCTGGAATGACCCTCGAACTCAAAAAGAAAATGGCTGAATTTTGGGGCCATCCTGGTGCACTCAAGAAGGATACTTTTGGCTTAGGATTCAAGCCGACAAAAGAAGATGTGAGACAAGCCTTCTTAAAGATGAAGGCTCGCAATAACGCTCGAATCACGAAGACGGAAATGGCCATGGATCCATATCCATTCACCCTCAATGGCCAGTACATCAAAGAAGGGGAGGACTTCCCATGCTATGAATTCCTTGAGCCATTTGTCCACAATGGGAAGCATGAACCAGGATTTGAGATGTTCCTCGATTATGAATTTGTTGAAGAAGATGACGAGCTCTTCACAACTGAGAAACCAGCTAGCCCGAAATCTGATGATCTAGGCATCAACCTGCTTTTTGGAATAGAGAAAAATGAGTCTAGGCCCGTCTGCAATGATAATTCCGAGCTCGTTCAAGCTGTTATAGGAAACAAGGATTTTGACCACTCCGAGTTAATCGTCCAAGCTGATAATATTTCAAGGGGATGGTGCAAGACATTGAGGATCATTACGCCAAGTGGAGATAAGTTGGAAATAACCGCTGGCGAAGGTCCTATGTTTGATGAGTCTGAGTCGTCTGGGTCCGAGTCCGATTCTGAGTCTAAGCCTGTAGACGAGTCCTTAGAGTCTGAGGCCGACCCTCTTTCTTCTATAGAGTTCAATCCTGAGTCTCTTGTTGATTCCTCTCTTTCTAGTCCAAATAATCCCGGTGAGGTCGCAATTGACCTTGCCTCTCTTGATGTATTCACAAATGAATTCAATAAAATGAGTATCTTTGCTTACGATGCGTGTCATTCCCCTAGCACTGATAAATATTTCTTTGCTATTGATAAAAATGACAAAGAAATAATAAAAGCAATGACAGAACACGAAAATAAAACGGCAGTTTTCAAAGATACAGAAACAGTTAATATTTCCAATGATACGACTGTTAAAGAAGTAAAAATTGGATTACCACTAAGTCAAGATGAACACAAAGAGCTAATAAACTTGCTTAGTTAATTTGTTGATGTATTTTCTTGGTCATACCAAGATATGCCAGGAATTGACAGGGATATAGCTCAGCATACGATACCACTCATTCCAGGTAAGAAGCCTGTCAAACAAAAGCTGCGTCGTATGAAACCGGATATGGCTCTCAAAATCAAAGAAGAAATCAGAAAGCAGTTACCGTAGGTTTCATCAAAGTATCCAAGTATCCAGAATGGATAGAAAATGTGGTTCCAGTTCCAAAGAAGGATGGAAGGGTCAGAGTGTGTGTTGATTATAAGGACCTCAATAAAGCAAGCCCGAAAGATGGGTTCCCTCTACCTCACATTGACATTCTGGTCGATAACACAGCAAACCATGCACTTCTATCATTCATGGACGGCTACGCCGGATATAATCAAGTATTGATGGCTGAAGAAGATATGGAGAAAACCACATTCATCACACAATGGGGTACATATTGCTATACGGTAATGCCATTCGAGTTGAAAAACGCGGGTGCCACCTACCAAAGAGCAGCTACAGCATTGTTACATGATATGATGCACAAAGAGGTGGAGGTCTATGTCGATGATATGATCGTTAAGTCTAAAGATCGCCCAGGCCACATCATTGCACTTCGCAAGTTCTTTGAAAGACTCCGCAAGTACAACATGAGATTAAATCCAGCAAAGTGTGCATTCGGAGTCACGTCAGGCAAATTACTTGGATATGTGATCAGTTCTCGAGGGATTGAAATAGATCCCACAAAAGTCAAAGCAATCATGGCCATGCCACCCCCTAAGAATGAGAAGGAGATTCGAGGTTTCATTGGAAGGTTGCAATATATAAGTAGGTTCATATCGAAACTCACGGCGATATGTGAACCTATATTCAAGAAGCTTAAGAAAAATGTCTCAGTCACATGGGATGACGATTGCCAAAAGCTTTTGACAAAATCAAAGAGTACCTAGAAAACCCACCCGTGCTAGCGCCAGCAATACCTGACTTTCCTCTTCGACTCTACCTTACGGTCACAAGAGAAACGATGGGGGCAATGCTAGCACAAGATATTGAAAGCAAGGAGAATGCAATCTACTACTTCAGTAAGAAGCTTCAAGGATATGAGACACGATACACACCACTTGAAAAATTGTGTCTCGCACTTATGTGGGCCGCACAGAAACTAAGACATTACATGCTCACTCATACAGTGCATGTCGTGTCCAAGATGGATCCTCTCAAATACTTGTTCGAAAAAGCAACACTCAATGGCAGATTATCAAGGTGGATAGTCAATCTTGCTCAATTTGACTTGAAATTTGTACCACAAAAAGCCATCAAATGTTCTGCGGTTTCTGACTTCTTAGCAGACTTTCCGCTAGAAGAAGTTGAGAAATAAGGAGATGAATACGATTTCCCTGACGAAGATTTACTCATGACCGAAGATGATAGCTGGACGCTCTATTTCGATGGAGCTCCAAACCAAAAAGGATGTGGTGTAGGAGTCTTGCTTGTATCACCCAATGAAGAGCACATCCCAATTTCCATGAAGCTCGACTTTGATGTCACCAACAATGCCGCATAATATGAAGCACGTAATTTGGGGTTAGAAACAGTTGTCGCCTTGGGAATGAAGAAGCTCAGAATCTACGGTGATTCTTCACTAATCATTAACCAAATCTCCAAGAGATGGAAAGTGTGAAGTGAAAGTCTCGCTACGTATCAAGCTCATTTAGAAACTCTCACGGAGCAACTAGATGAAGTGGAATATACGTATTTGCCGAGAGAAGAAAAACCAATTCGCCGACGCACTAGCTAAATTAGCCTCAATGGTGTGAATTCCAACGGATACAATCAGAATGTCGTTGACCATAGAAAGAAGATATGAATCGGCTTATGTTCACGCACTCGACGATGAACAAGAACCACAAGAAGAAGATGAGGAGCCATGGTATATAGATATCCTTAACTATGTGACAAGAGGAGAATATCCTCCTAATACTGATAGAAGGGAACGCCGTGCTTTGAGGCTCCTGGCCTCACAGTATGTGCTCATCAGGGGAGAACTCCACAAGAGAACTGCAATGGGGAGAAATCTCTTATGCATAGCCAAGAAAGAAGCACACAGAACCATGGAAAACCTCCATGCCGGTATATGTGGAACGCACATGAATGCAAAGATGTTAGTCCAAAAGATTCAACGACAAGGTTATTATTGGACTACTATGGAGAGAGATTGTCACGAATACATCAAGAAATGTATGAAATGTCAAGTTTACGCAAATTTACAGCACGCTCCACCTTCGATTCTCTACACATATACTTCTCCATGGCCTTTCTCCACTTGGGGCATCGACATCATTGGAAAAATAACGCCACCCGGACAAGGGGGGCATGAATTCATCCTCGTAGCGATCGACTATTTCACCAAATGGGTCAAAGCTGCCTCGTATGCTAAGCTAACGGTGAAACACGTAGCTCAATTCATTGAGAAAAATATCATATGCCGCTATGGGGTACCTCATGAGATGATCAGCGATAATGGAACGCATTTCCAAGCCAAATGCGCAGAATTATTACAGAAATATCATATCAAGCATCACAGATCATCACCTTACAGGCCACAAACAAATGGTGCGGTCGAATCGGCCAATAAAAATGTGAAAACTATCATCGAAAAGATGACAGAAAATTACAAGGATTGGCCAAGCAAGCTACATTTCGCCCTTTGGGGTTATCGAAACTTTGTTCGTACATCAACGGGGGCTACCTCTTTTTCTTTGGTCTATGGAGTTGAAACTGTACAACCAATAGAGCTTGAAATCCCTTCTCTCCGAATCGCGTTTGAAAGTCAACTAGATGAAGTCGACTGGATTAGAGCAAGATATGATGAACTAGTCTTACTCGATGAAAAACTCTTGGCAACTTTGCATCATGTCCAAACCTACCAACAGCGTATGGCGCGACATTTTAATAAAAAATTCAAGACTAGGAACATCAAAGAGGGTGACCTGGTGCTTAAGGCAATTCGCAAAAATGTGTTGGATCCAAGAGGAAAATTCAGACCAAATTGGTCAGGCCCGTATATTGTTAAAACCATCTTGTCCGGCGGAGCGGCACAATTGGTAGACATGGGCGGTAACGGTTTCCATAATTTAACCAACTTGGATCAACTCAAGAAATTTTATGCCTAGTCGCATGGGTTCATAACCCAATAGAGCTACATTTGGCCTGATTCCTTTTTAAGGATACGTAGGTAACCCCTCAAGGGGGCCCGACCACTTTAAAAAACTAAAATCCTCCCTCCGTTGATTAAGTATACGCGTCGGTTCAGCATTGCGTCACGCAAAAAAAAAAAAAAAAAAAAAAAAAAAAAAAAAAAAAAAATTGCCGCGACACGGGACTATTTACCGTGTCACGGCACAACCCACCGTGGCACGGTGGACCTGAGCAAAAAAAGGGGGGGGGGGTATTGCCGCGACACGGGACATTTCACCGTGTCACGGCACAGTCCACCGTTACACGGTGGACCTGAGTGAAAAAAAAAGTAAAGAGTTTGCCGCGTCACGGGAATCTGTACCGTGTCACGGCAGAAATTTCACTGTGGCGCGGTGAAACACAAAAAAAAAAAAAATGCCGTGACGCGGGAATTTTAACGTGTCACGGAATTTCAGATTTTCATATTTTCCGATTCTTTTTTCAGTGACGCAGTCTTTGCGAATTCATTATTTGTTCGAGGTTTTTTTTTATTTTTTATTTTCATTCTTCCATTGCGTCCGACTCCTTGACTTGGATAAATAAATAAATAAATAAGTCATTGTAATTTTTTATTTAAGGCGAAAATAAATATGCTATTATTATTGAAATAAATGTGACTACAATTATTGGCATCATACACCTTATTTTAAATAAAAAAATTATAAATCATAAAAGCAAAGCAATACTAATCTAATCCCTCTTCACTTTAGAAACCTCATTCTCTTTTTCAATTAGGTCGGCCTTCACCATTAATGTATCTTTTGTAGGCCCGAACCGTCACACCCCTAGTCGAACTTTCACCCCTTTCACCTTTCTTAAAATTCTTCGGTTGTTTCTCTCTATAAACCATCTTCTCTTCACCCTTCCCTTTCACATAATTCTTCCTTTTCGGCATTATAGGAGTCTTAAACTCAATCCCTTGTGTTCTTGGACCTAGACAATCTTTAGTAGGTGCTCTCTTATTGCCAAGACGACTCTTCACATCAGATTTGCATGATCCGAATCGTTCCCTCCTACTTGTAGGGTTCAACCATGCCTTGTATGCACTAGATAAAGGAGGTGGAGCTTGGTTACTTGCAGAAACGGTCCACAAAGGTCTTCCAATCCAATAAGTCTCGTATTTGTGAACGTTACTTTCATGCAACGATACTTCACGAGGACTATCGTTATAGCGTGGAACTACTTGTTCAAGTCCATACTGCCACATCAGTTGAGAAGGACAATAAAAAGTCAGTTTTGAGATACTAGGAACACGGCAATATGGAGTATCATTCGTACCAACCACCCTAGTAAGCCTCCACCAAGGCACCACCCAACGAATGGAAAATTCTTTCTTTGCAAAGAAATTTTTCCAGTCTTCATACGATATGTTCACTTTGGGAATAAATTTCAAGCGTTAACCCCTAGCTTGAACCCCACTGTAATCATACACTAAAGTACGGTGGCGTCTGAAAGGGAAGAAGATAGAGCAAAAGAGTCGCCAACAAGTTTTAGGAACTTGTAAACCGTTCACGAGGTGAAGGTTACACCCCTTAACGATCCAAGAGATCGTCAACTCCATAAGGTCTAGAACCAAATAAGGGTTCGGGGATGAAGGTACAAATCCAACCTAAAAGAGATTGAACCTGCCCTAATAATAGGCCTCTACTTTATTCTGATCGTATTCATATGCGCTTTTTAATTAACATACAATCAATAGGTTTAACCCTAAACCTGTTTATCTATTGTGGTTGAATATTAAATGCACAAATAAATCTATTATTGGCGATCACTTGAAATTATAATCATAATTAACCCTAACAAGATTATTAATTATCTTATTAAGCGTGATTACAAGTATCAATTCCCTTTAAACATGCATAAAAGGTGTGATCAAGCAATAACAAATAAATATCAAGCAACATAATAAATAATCAATATAATAATTATAATTATCATAATAAAATTATAATCATAATAAAAATAAATTATAATTAAAATAATCATGATAATAAAATTATAATCATCATCAAGATAATAATAATAAAAATAATAATCATCATAAATTACAATCATTATAATCATAATCATGTTCATGTTAATATTAAAGCATAAAAATAGCAAGATCCTAGGCATGATACTAACAAGATTAATAACAAACCCTAACATGTCACTAAGCAATAAAAATCAGATATTTAACCCTAACATGATACTAACAATCATAAATGTTAGGAAGAAAATAGGAAGCATCGCAGGAATCATAATAAGCATATTTGATATTAAAGTTACCCCAGACATGATACTAGGAATATTATAATAACAATATAAACATGATTTCTACATCATAACATCAATAAATCAATTAAAGTACTTACTTTGATGCCTCGTACCTCTTTCTAATAACAAAATACACACGTTAGTAACTTCAAGGAAAATAAATAAACAAACAATTAAATTAAATAATTGAAAGAGAAACTTGGGACCACACCCTCAGAAATTATAACCTTTCACGTCTAGGGCGAAGGCAACTTCGAATATGGCTAGGTGTTTCTAGATCTAATGAATGCGGAATTTTGTATGTAAAGCAAAGTTTAGAAAGGAGAAAGATGAATGAATTAAGAAAGAAAGAATCGAATGATTGCAAATGAAAACTGATTGTCGATGAATATTCGTGAGAATTGGTGAATGAAAACGAAGTTTTTAATACGTTATTTATAGAGAAAATCAGCCAAAAAGATAAAATATCAAAACAGAGTCCGGCGCACGAAAAACAGAGCTGGCGCCACCCCTGGCTAACTGGCGCTAGGCGCCAATTGCTGGCACCAGGCGCCAGGCCTGGTTCCAGGCACCAATGCCTGGAGTCAGGCGCCAAGCCTGTTTTTAACGCGTTTTTGAAAATCAGATAAGTTTGCCGTACTGGAGGATAAAATCATATATTTTCCTCGAAAATGCTTTTTGATTTTAATTAAAACTCTGAAAAGTCAACAAAAGTCAATTTATCAATGCTAATTGAATTAGGAATGAAAAGAACCTTCTAGAATAATCTAGAAGACTAAAACCATTCCTAATTGCATTAGGAATGATAAATCTATTAGGCCCTCTCCTATATCATTGGGCCGTATATAAATCTCAAACCGGACCCAGTTTAGTAAATTTGCCATAACTTCCTCAATATTCATCGGAATTGGGCTTATAATATATCGTTGGAAAGTTCTTTGCAAGCCCCATCCAACTACACTACTATTGGACCCATATCTTGGACCAACAAAACTGGATTTGTCATTTTCTTAAAATAAGTTTTCAAAAACAGAGAGAAGAGAAAAGAAATTAAAACTATCCGCAACACTAAACTTTCCACACTTTCGCTTCATTCGATTGTGATTCGACGTGAAAGGTACTCATCACTGTGTTTGGTTTTGGGGAGACACATTTGGGTGTCTACAAAAGCCCCCACTTAGACTGAGTTTGGAGAAACGCGAGTTTCGAAAACGAAAGTCAAAGTATCGATAGGGACGGAGAATGATTCAGAACGTTCTGCGATCCTAAATCAATCTTGTAACGCCGATACCTGAAAACTAGCATTAGTTAAACAAATAAAAGAGTTAAGAAACGCGTATCTTGCACCGTCGAGCACACGTGTCTGAAAGTAACCGATTGTTTTGATGACCTCCTGCAAGCTAGAGAATGTCATCCCGCTTGAAAACCGCTACGCCTGTAACTGCTTCCAAATTTGAAAGATTGCTTTGCCTGAAACGATCCTCCTCCGCTATGATAATATTCCACGTCCAAGGGAACACTATCGAAGATTGCTTCTCTTGAAACAATCCTCTTCCGCATTGATAATATTCCGCGTCCAAGTGAATACTATCGAAGATTATTTCTCTTGAAATCACCTTCAGTTGCTTTTTGACAACTTTCCACAATCTATGGAACGCCATCTTGCCGCTTGTTTTGACAATCTTCCGCAATCTAGGGAACGCCGTCGATCAATGTTGCTACATCTTGAGCCTTTTCTTGAGTAATAGTGACAACCTTTCCAATCATAGCAAAAGTCATCGAAGACCGCCTCATCATGAACCGCTCTTCTCATATCTTGGTGACAACCTCCACAATCTTAGCGAATGCCGTCGAAGACCGCCCATCTCGTGCTATCTTCTCAAATCTTGGGTGACAACCTCCACAATCTTAGCGAACGCCATCGAAGACCGCCCATCTCGTGCTATCTCCTCAAATCTTTTCTCAAATCTTAGTGACAACCTCCACAATCTTAGGGAATGCCGTCGAAGACCGCCCATCTCGTGCTATCTTCTCAAATCTTTGGTGACAACTTCCACAATCCTAGCAAACGCTGTCCAAAATAACTTTACTTGAAGTCATCCTCAGTTGTTGCGATAATATTCCGAAGAAAATTACCAAAGACCAACGCTTGTCGATCTCTAAAGCTCGTTTGAACTTTGCTTCCGTTAAAACCAGTATGTCGGTGTCTCCGTGATGAGCCAATTCTTAGGCGCTTTAATCTAAGTGAGACAATCTTTCGTCAGGTCGATCACTTATTTGCGGTTGTAATCAAATCGACTACTCAATCATGTCAAATTGCTTATAGGGGCTAACTGGCGTACCAAGGAACCCGAAATTGTTGTTCTGTCGCTGCTGAAATATCTCTGGCGCTAGAATTGGAGTAGGGTCCTCCCTATTCTTCTGCACCTGTATTTATTTTGACTATAGAACTTTGCCAATCATTTTAATTATCTTAGGGTTGACCTAAGGCTTAATGTTGCTTAACTCATCGACTTGACACAACTCAAGGTATAAACTTGACTCTCTGTGATTGATCGACTCGAGGTTGACTCGACTCGAAGTAAAATGACACATGTGACTCGTGACCCGTGTGTGCATAGTGTTGACTCAATGTGACTCAAAAATGCAAAAAGCAAAAATTTTCCATCATTTTTGTGGAGGGTACCGACTTTCTCCCAAAAAAGAAAGACGCAAAAAGAATCGAAGTTTGAAGATGCATGTTGAATGAGCTTAGTTAAATGTCGTTTGATACTATCTCTCAAGGTGCAAGGATTAATCCGTCCTAGGCTATCTCAACTGTTGACTCCATGATGAAAGTATTTGGGTAACTTAGGCACGGAGGCTAAGTACTTCATACTTCGTGATGCAATGACGATTATGATTGATGAGTGATGTTGATATGACAAGGCATGCTTCAACGTTGTGTTAAGATTCCATGACAAAGGGTTCCTAAGGGAAGGTATATTTGGTCATGTATTTTTGCCGTGTGTGATAGTGACACTAAAGCTAGGCCACAAGAGCTAAGTGTGTGGAAAAATATATTGAAAAGAGTCAAATGGTGGTGACTCTTAGGCTAGGTAAGCTAATGATGTAAGGATCAAGCCCCCAAGTCTAGCTCTACGTGAAAAGGGGTGAGCATTGGAAATTCCTAGGTATGATCATAGTGTAAGTGTGTGAATGTGAATATGAATGCATTTTTATTCAACCGCACCTCAATGTGAGGTTGCCTACGTATCCGTTAGGAATCAGGCCGAACGTAGCTCTAGCCGAACCTCGCACAAGTGTGTGTATACCTTAAAAAGGTCTTTTTAAGGGTTGTAACGTGGTTAGGCTAAAGGTTTGAAAGAAGAAGGGGATAAAGGCTCAAGACCCTAGCTAAGCCCCCAAGGTGTGCAACCTCGCTTTCGAATCTTTATATTTTTATGCTTGAGTTTCTACTCTTTTTTATCTCTCTTTTATCTTTTGCTTTAGCATCTATTTTATTTTTATAAGAATGGGCAATCCCGATCATGCGGTCTATCACTCACTTGGCATTCATGTTTCTCAGCCACGGTACCGAGCACTCGATAAGAGACGCAATCTAAGACGTGTTCTTATCGAAGATATTTTCATATCAAAGGCATTGGAACACTTACCCTTTTGTACACTTTTATGATTATTTTATTTTTGCTTATTTTTATTTTGATCTTTTGAATTACTCAAGCTATTTTTTAGAATTGCATAAGTTACACACCATGCCATCCCGAGGTTAGGTAGATGTAGGTTGAAAAAAGAAAGGTCTATCGTTAGACGAGGCTCAAAGTGGTTTATGAAGAAAGGATTGCATATTTGAAAGGTGAAAGGAGATATGATGTGGTTACAAGGGGTGCCTCAAATCATTGGTATACCTTGTGCTTAATTCGGCATTTTTTTTTGTGTAATATAATGAAATGATCATATGCAAGAAAATAAATGCTCATTTTATTTAAAAAAAAAAAGGAAAAGAAAGAATCTACACAATTAATCTAAGGGAAAAGAAAAGGTGCCTATGCTAGACTTATTGGGAAAAGAGTAAATAAAAAAGAAATAGAAAAAAGAGGTCAAGAAATCTTGTCGTTGAAGCTCGCCTCTTGTCTTGTGTTGTTTCCTTTATCATCACTCGCTCTTCTTGTTAACCGGAGGCATGGGAAGCTTGTTATTATCAATTAAATGTTGGATAGCCTCCTTTAGCTTCCAACATCTCTCAGTTTTATGACCCCTACCTTGATGGTACTTGCAGTGTTTGTCTGGATTCCAACTAGGCAATCTCTTTTCAGGTGCAGGATCTTGAATAAGTCCAATGGGAGTAATGAGTCCTTTGGCATGGAGTCGATCGAAGGCAGTATCGTAGCTCATCCCAATGGGGTGAAGTCTTTCCTTAGTTGCTTCTTAGATCCTTGGTTATCTATGGCTAAAACTTCACTGAGATCAAAGGTACTAACATTGTTACTAGATTGGGCGTTTTCGGAAGAAGAAGGATTGTCGTTCTTCTTTCCTTTCCGGCCACCGTGGTTAGTATTGTTAGTAGCTTTTTGCTTTGCGAGGTCATCTTCGATTTCAATTCCGATGTCATAAATGGCCTTGAAAGTATTTAAATTGTGTTGATATTTTAAATGCTTCGAATACTTCTCTCGGAGATTCTTGATAAACATTCTCACAGACTCCTTTTCGGTGGGGACCTCAATCATCTTAGCGGAAGTTTCCCTCCACTTATTAAAGAAAGAATAAAACCTTCATTCTCTTTTTGTCTTAGCATCTCAAGTTGTCTATGGTCGATTTCAACTTGGATATTTCACTTGTACCTATCAATGAAAGCGTTTACTATCGATTCCCAGGTAGAGGTTTTCGCCTTGTCAAGGGAGAAGTACCATTGTTGGCAAACGGTTTCAAGAGATAGTGAGAACAGAGAGGGGGAAAACCTTCTTATCGATACCCTTAATGTTCATTATAGTTTCAAAAGCTCTTAGATGAAAATAAGGATTATCTATTGCCTTGAATTTAGGGATGTTAGTGGCGTTGAACTTATGTGGAAGAAGTTCCTTGTCCAGCGAGACCCCTTGTGAACTCATGCCCTGAAATTTATAATCGCTAGATAGCTTGCTTATACTTTCTTGCATGAGGTCCATTTGTTGTTGCTTCACGGGATCATCGATCTTGAGTGTGAGTAGCTTCAGTGTCTCAGTCACGGTAACCAATTGGTTCCTAAGCTCATTGGCTTCTTCTTGACTTGCCATTATCCTTTTAGCCTTTCTCTTTTGACGAATCGGTTTATCAAAAAGTGAGACTTGAATAAAGAGGTTGTCCTTGATTAATCGCCCTTCTTTCCTCGACCAAGTACTGTGGAAAAGGAATTTGGGGATATTTATTGTTAATTATTTGACTCAAACTTCATTCAACATGCAATGGATAGAGGTTGTGAAGAAAGATTCGAATAGAATGTGAAAAATGAAAAAGATGATGGAGGTGGAGGGATATGAAGAATTAGGAATAGAATGTACCCCCCAACTCAAATGATGGAAAAAACCGACTCATGCATGAACCTAAGACATGGTCATGGTGATGTGTACTCAAAGTGTGTGCTAAAACTAGTGAGTGTAGGTGACATGTTAATACTCTTGTCATGACCATGTGGCTAGACTATGTGACTAGATTCAAGCAAAGACTAATTCAAGCAAAGACTAAGTTAAGACTTCACGTATATGCATTAAACTGGACAGACTGTGGTATTTTAGTAATAACTTTTTATTTGTGACTCTGATTTGAATTAAACCAACGCCAAATTAAAGGTAAAACTCGGGGCTACAGATCCATAAGTTTTACTACTCGTAGTTCTTCCTATAACTCCGGCTATGACCAAAACAAGTTGACGTTTGTGCAGTATACGGGAATAAAAATCCGGGTAGACTTAAAGGAACTATGACTCGATTTTATGTTTATTTATTAGCTCAAATTAATTAATTAATTAATTAAACAAAGTCCTTTAGTCATTAATTAGTTATTTTAGTCTTAACCCAAGTCAAACAAACGGTTAGGAAAAACACATAGAGTATGCACAACAAAGAACGCACAATTAGTCAAGTAGGCACAAAATGATGCAATGAGTTCGCAACCTAACCATGGCTCTAGTTCTCTAAAGTTCGGGATATGGTTTAGTCAAAGAGGGTCCATAGTTAATTGTCCGGATGCACCACGCGGAAGCCTAACCGTGAAGGGTTGGCGCGAGTAGATGGGACACCGCGAATTTTAGAAAAAACTCGCTTCTATGGTTTGGTGAATTCAACATATATGTAGAACACATATGGGTTTCAGAAAAGTGAGAAAAAATTCAATCATGAAGTAGGATCGAGCAAACAATACGAAAAACCGGTCGAAATTAGAACGCATATTTCTGCCTTGGTATTGGGGGAAACTGGCGCCAGCAAACAGAGACTGGCGCCACCTTTTAACTGTAGCGCCTGGCGCCAATACTGGCGTCTAGAGCTACGACTAAAATGCTGGCGCCAAGCTCTGTCCCCTGACGCTACTTCCCACATGCCTCAGCAGCTTTCTGTGCTCGATAAAATTTTCTAATTTCGCGCGGTGTTATTTCAGACCTAGTTGTGAAAGATATTTCTCAAATTTCCTACGTGTAAAATCCTATGTTTTTAACTCATTACGGAAAGTCTTTCCAATGAGATCTTTTTTATGCATATGAAAATAATGTTAATCAAAATTACGCACATGAAATACTTATAACGTTTCGAATCTCATCCACTCATTCTAAATCATTGCCGAAACAAATTCAGGAATTAAAATAAAAATCCTCCCCAGCGGAGTCGCCAAAAACTGTAGGGAATAAATTTCAAGCGTTAACCCCTATCTTGAACCCCACTGTAATCATACACTAAAGTACGGTGGCGTCCAAAAGGGAAGAAGATAAAGCAAAAGAGTCGCCAACAAGTTTTAGGAACTTGTAAACCGTTCACGAGGTAAAGCTTACACCCCTTAACGATCCAAGAGATCGTCAACTCCGTAAGGTCTAGAACCAAATAAGGGTTCGAGGATGAAGGTAAAAATCCAACCTAAAAGAGATTGAACCTGCCCTAATAATAGGCCTCTACTTTATTCTGATCGTATTCAAGTGCTTTTTTTAATTAACATACAATCAATAGGTTTAACCCTAAACCTGTTTATCTATGTTGGTTGAATATTAAATGCACAAATAAAATTATTATTGGCAATCATTTGAAATTATAATCATAATTAACCCTAACAAGATTATTAATTATCTCATTAACCGTGATTACAAGTACCAATTCCCTTTAAACATGCATAAAAGGTGTGATCAAGTAATAACAAAAAAATATCAAGCAACATAACAAATAATCAATATAATAATTATAATCATCATAATAAAATTATAATCATAATAAAAATAAATTATAATTAAAATAATCATGATAATAAAATTATAATCATCATCAAGATAATAATAATAATAAAAATAATAATCATCATAAATTACAATAATTCAAATCATAATCATGTTCATGTTAATATTAAATTATAATAATAGCAAGATCCTAGGCATGATACTAACAAGATTAATAACAAACCCTAACATGTCACTAAGCAATAAAAATCAAATCTTTAACCCTAACATGATACTAACAATCATAAATATTAGGAAGAAAATAGGAAGCATCGCAGGATTCATAATAAGCATATTTGATATTAAAGTTACCCTAGACATGATACTAGGAATATCATAATAACATTATAAACATGATTTCTACATCATAACATCAATAAATCAATTAAAGTACTTACTTTGATGTCTCGTACCTCTTTCTAATAACAAAATACACACGTTAGTAACTTCAAGGAAAATAAATAAACAAAAAATTAAATTAAATAATTGAAAAAAAAATTTGGGACCAAACCCTCAGAAATTAAAACCTTTCACGTCTAGGGCGAAGGCAACTTCGAATATGGCTAGGTGTTTCTAGATCTAATGAATGCGGAATTTTGTATGTAAAACAAAGTTTAGAAAAGAGAAAGATGAATAAATTAAGAAAGAAAGAATCGAATGATTGCGAATGAAAACTGATTGTCGGTGAATATTCGTGAGAATTGGTGAATGAAAACGAAGTTGTTCATACGTTATTTTAGAGAAAATCAGCCAAAAAGATAAAATATCAAAACAGAGTCTTGCGCACGAAAAACAGAGTTGGCGCCAACCCTGGCTAACTGGCGCCAGGCGCCAATGGCTTGCACTAGGCGCCAATGGCTGGCACCAGGCGCCAGGCCTGGTTCCAGGCGCCAATGCCAGGAATCAGGCACCAAGCCTGTTGTTAACGCGTTTTCGAAAATCAGATAAGTTTGCCGTACTGGAGGATAAAATCATATATTTTCCTCGAAAATGCTTTTTGATTTTAATTAAAACTCTGAAAAGTCAACAAAAGTCAATTTATCAATGCTAATTGAATAAGGAATGAAAAGAACCTTCTAGTAGAATCTAGAACACTAAAACCATTCCTAATTGCATTAGGAATGATAAATCTATTAGGCCCTCCCCTAGATCATTGGACCGTATATAAATCTCAAACCGGTCCCAGTTTAGTAAATTGGCCATAACTTCCTCAATATTCATCGGAATTGGGCTTATAATATATCGTTGGAAAGGTCTTTGCAAGCCCCATCCAACTACACTACTATTGGACCCATATCATGGACCAACCAAATTGGATTGGCTGTTTTCTTAAAATAAGTTTTCAAAAACAGAGAGAAGAGAAAAGAAATTAAAACTATCCGCAACACTAAACTTTCCACACTTTCGCTTCATTCGATTATGATTCGACGTGAAAGGTACTCATCACTGGGTTTGGTTTTGGGGAGACACATTTGGGTGTCTACATTCACAGAGTAATTCTTCTTTCTGCGGACTAGATCGTTAGGGCCATATTTTTCAACATCGTCGGGGGCTTCAAATAGTTCTAAACGCTCCATCAACCAAATTTGCAAAAAAAAAAAATTAATAATAAAAAATAAATAATAATAAATGTAGATTTCACTTGACACGACAGACTTCACTGTGTCACGGCAGACAGCCACCGTGACACGGTGTCTGTTTTGTTTCACGGGGGCTACTCGGAGCGTATTTTTACCTGCAGCAATACCAGAGAGCCCTTCCTTATGGCTTTCCCAGTCAGCTTTTGCTTCGTCAAGGCCACGAAATGTTTCTCCAAGGCACGTAGGCATAGGAGATCTCCTAGATTCAACATGTTCAAGCACAGACGCTAGACAAGCATGCCCTACCCTACCGTTAACAAATAAAAGCTTGCTAAACATGCAAAAAATATATGCCCTTCTACGATATACATGATAAGACTCAGAGATAGGGCGATTAAAATATAAATTTGCAAGTTTTTCTAAGTCTACCTCATTAACACACACAATTCTATTTAAATCTGGATCTGTTAGATTCAGATGGCGTTCAAAATCTTGGTAATAATATTCACGTAGGGTAGGCATGGCAATAAGATTTCTAGCAGGAAATCCAAAGATTGCACCGAATTCCTCCGGCAGGGGACAGATTTCATCGTAATCAAAGTTGAAACAATGTGTTTCTGGACTCCAATAGTCTAATGTTGCCCTAAAAAAATCATGTTCAATCGCCACATGCCTTAGGGCTAGTAAACCCCTAACATGAAACAATTTTAACTCTCTTTTGTCAGCATTGGTTAAAGAATAAGACCAGTCGCGCAATGTATTATCAAAATTCAGAGACATTATTATTGAAATATGAAATTCTAATTATTTTGTGTTTCGTAATTATGCATATCACGAATATACTGGTCCTATTTTATAGCAAAAGCGCTCGGAACGGCTCAGAAATTATATTTCCATACACGTAAACCACACCGTTGTAGAATACACGCACCGTGACACGAGAAGTTCCACCGTGTCACGGGAATTTTTGCCGCGGCACGACAGATTTTGCCGTGACACGGTGTACGGTGTCGTGTTGCGGCACCCTACGCGTTTTTTTTTTATCTTTTCCCGTATCTATCCGGATTTTTTTAATTTTATCTTCACCGTTTATTTTTCAGTTTTCTGTGAGTTTCATTCCTAATAAAATTCTCAACTTTTTTTATATTTATTTTTTTATTTTATTTTATTTTATTTTTTTTATTTTATTTTATTTTTTTTATTTTTTTA
Organism: Chenopodium quinoa; assembly: GCF_001683475.1. Classification (NCBI taxonomy): domain Eukaryota; kingdom Viridiplantae; phylum Streptophyta; class Magnoliopsida; order Caryophyllales; family Amaranthaceae; genus Chenopodium; species Chenopodium quinoa. The sequence continues at coordinate 823,210 of NW_018743070.1, read as the reverse complement.
TTTTTTTTTATTTTTTTTTAATTATTATTTTTATCATTTTATTTTTTTTATTTATTTTTATTTATTTATTAATTACTTTAGTATTTTATTCTTTATTATTTATATATTTATTTATTCTATTTATTATTTTCTTGTCTTTTTATATCTTTTTCTTTTGGGGAAGGTCGGTACCCTCCACTTACTCCACTTACGTTTTTGTCGCGTCGTTAATAAATGTTCGATCACACACAATGAGTCTCAAGCACACACTAATAAATGCATAAACTGTGAGTCATAATAAATAAACAGCGTCAAGTGTCATCACAGTATGTACAAATAAAGACCCTCGGTCAAAAGTCTGCAGAAATAGAAGAATTAAGATCAGTATCATCTCCAGCCTGTGAATACGGGAACAGTGATCCAAAGTGTCCCGCCATCATCCTAGTACGGGGAGTAGCGTCCCTACTAGTCCCTGTGACTCCAGCAGCAGTCAAACTCAAAGCAGGACCCGTCCAACTGGCAAACGGTGTAGACTGACTCAAAGACACGGGAATCGTCGGCGGAGGCATCGTCCCATACATCAGAATTGAGAACAAGCCCGACACCGGTGGAAGAATCCCATATGATGGAGTTGAAAATATACCAGGATCCACGGGAGTCAAAACAGGCCTAAACTCAGGCTGTGAAGGCTGTGAAAACGACTGCCGCTACCCCTGACTCTGACCCTGAAAGCGCTGGGAAGACTGAGGTTGCTGCCACTGAGCCTCCTGAAACGGCTGAGTAATCTGAGGCTCTCGCTGAGACTAAGAATGCCGATGAACCGCAGGAGATCGTCTACCACGACTAAGCTCCTCCTCGTCCGAGCCTCTATGCCTCGAGCGCGAGCGGGACCTCCGTTGCTCCTGAAAGATACAAAATCAAAAGGCGTCAACAATGCTAAATAAAACAAATGGTAGAAGTGGAAAAAATGAGCATACCTCAAGAACATCGCTAGAACTGCTCCGACAACTCGCACCACGCCGAAGCTTAATGATGCAGTAATTCAGAGCGTCAACCAGCTTCATGAATACCATCATCTCCGAGCGGTTACGATGAGAACAAAACAAAGAAAAATCAGTAACAAGCGGTGTTAAAAGGATGAATAATGCATCAAAAAACTTACTCGCTTAAAAACCTCAGGCAGAGACTCCTGCGCATGTCTGAAACCCTCTGGCGCGTCAGCAATGTGGTCCTCGGTAATACCAATCGGCCCTGGATAATGGAAAGATTGAGGCGGAATCTTAATCCTCCCCACGGGGCGAACAATCGTCTGAAAATACGATCGAGTAATCAAGTTATTCAACTATTTAAACAGAGACTAGTGACAAAAATCCTCAAAAGAAATCATACCTCAGGAAGGCGGGGTGGAGGAGCCAAAGAAGGAAGTAAGTCTTGCGCATAATCATCCTCCATATGCACAAGCTCCTACCAAGGAAAAGTGTAGCGCTCTCCCCTGTTTATCAACTCCCTAAGCAAGCGCAATTCCAACATCGACTCCAGTGGAGATGAGGGCACCACAAAGCGATCACCACTGTGCTGATGAACGACACGCTCCCCCAAATACCAGACAAAGCGTCTGGTACCAACCAAAATGGTGCGGTGCGCTAAAAGATGCAAGACCTCGGGAAGATTAGTCATCCCGACCCAAGGACGATACTGGACATTAATGGCAACCTGAAAACCGTTAAAAGTTGGCATGAAACACCGGAAATAACGTCAGAGAGAAAATAACAGGCAACAAAACTAATTCTTACGCCAAAAGAAGAGGTGCCTCGGCGCAGTAGCCCGCGCAGCGCAGAGACAGACTCCACCCTTGACTCTCCTTGGTCACGCAAGCTGGCCCCGACAGGGAAGTCATGAACCGCTCCACGACGCCGTCGAGGAGCCAATCCTAGGAAGTAATCGTAGAACCATAGCTGCAATGAAAAGTAATCTTTGAGCACATGAGTCGAACAAATTAAAATAAAACAAGAAGAGGAAAGGATCATAACCTCTACGACTCTCCATAAGACCGTAGACAGTGACGGGAGACCCATCGTTCAGCTGCCTACAACCATGACGCAACGACAAGAGAAGGTCGGCGTATCCGAGGCTGGCCCAGCTAAAGGATCCTATCTCACTAATCCTAACTAAACAAGGGAGGTAGCAAAGGAGTGCACGTGAACTCCTATTAGGAGAAAGAGTCATGGAGATCAGAATCAGAATGAAGATCCGCACTCGCTGCTTAGCTGATGTCTCCTCCATGTCAAAACCACGAGCTAGAACCGAAGCCAGCTCCGATCGCCCGCTCCTAGGACCACCTCGAGACACTGGTTGGGTCCTGATATGCTGAACAATAGGACCTAACAAATCGGCTACCTTAGCCGCTCCCCAAGAAAGATTAGACATTTGTGCTATAGCCCGGCCAGTGAAGCGCAGACCGCTAATCATGCTAAAGTTCAGAGGAGTCACCGTCATCTCCCCCCAAGAAAAGTGAAAGGTGTTGGTAGTATCCCAAAAATACTCCAACAATGCGCGAACGACTGTCGCACCGCAACCCCGGGGGATGCGAAACCCTACGACCGCCGAATAAAAATCCACTAAACCAGCCGATTCCCATAAGGCGTTCGTAGCAGGATCCCTCGTGATAATCTGGTGAAATCGAGGAATCAAATCTCCGGCTCCAGAACCGTGGTGGCGAAGCGTGCCGTCAACTATGCCGGCAAGTGGGCGATGAGAAACGTGGTTCTCACGACAGAAAACCAACTAGTCCGGAGTCCACAGAGGTGGAACCCACCTACCTCTACTCGTAGAAGCCCGAGGCTCAGACTCTAAGACGTCATTGTCCAGACCCTCAGGAATCGTGGGAGTGTCCTCCCGAAAAGCCTGACGCCGGCCATGGGTGGAAAGATCGCGATCCCGTCGCCTAGACATGCTATTATAAAAATAAAAATCTAAATTCTTAGCATCATTTCCTAAGACATTTAGTTCGAGTTGCATTTTAATAAAAAAATCTAAATGCTTAGCATCACTTCCTAAGTTATTTAGTTATTTATCGCATTATACGCTAAATTTTTACCTCAAGGCTTAAAATTGGCAAAATAATGGAATTATTTATAGTATTTAGTTTCTCCATGACGAACTAATACTATGTTCTCCTAATTGCATGATACTATGTTCTCCATGACAATGTAGTACATACACAATACAAAACATGTCACAAAGTTGCACAAAACAATAGATCGACGCATCATAGAATATTTTACAAGATCTACAACCAACATATCATCAATCCAAGTGCAAAAGAAACAACATAAACAACAAGGAACACCATTTACCACAAGTGGTGATTTTGCTCAATTCTTCACCAAATCATGCAACTTTTGTCTCAAATCGCTCACAAACATGCATACATACATGTGCAAGAAAATTCATAGCAAGAATTTCAACATAAACCACAAAATTAAAAAATCCCCAAATTTATTTTTAAGGGTTTTTAATGAAATTACTCATTTGAAGCAAATTCGAGGCAAAATCAAGGGAAACTTACATAGATCCTTGTAGAGAATCAAAAATGAGGAAAGTAGCAAAAAGTTAGAGCAGAGTTGATGAAGATTTGAGCTCCAAAAGCTCGAAAAAAAAAACCGTGAAGATTAGAGCAGCCGCCGCGACACGGTCAGGCAACGCCGCGATGCGGTGAGCAAAGAACGTGTCACGGGGAAAAGATCCCGTGTCACGGTAATTTTAGAGGACGCCGAAGCTCCGATAAACAGCAACAGCAACACGACAGTGAACATCAATAAAAAAGCAGCAAGCAGTAGCAAGAAATTAAAAAAAAGGGGGAGGAAGAGAAAGCGCAGAACCGCCGTGACAGGGGAGGTGATTCCGACTGACAGAAGCAAACCCCGAGCGCCAGTGAGCCTCTGCCGAGACGCGGGTGATGTAAAAACTAATAGATGAAATTAGTTTAAACAAGTTAATGAATCAAGCTTAAGCAAAAGATTGAGAGAAGGTTGGTGTTTAGGTACGGTTTTATAGGATTTTAGGTGGGTTTTGGGGTTGGAAAGTGGCGTGGCTATTTGAGGGAAATTAGGAATGGAAAGGTTTAGGTTTGTAAGGATTACTCACTTAACCAACAAGGATATGAAGGCAAGGATTTCTCACTCAACCTACTAAGTTCAAATTGTATGGAAGGATTACTCACTTGACCACTCAATCTCTTCAAGTCTAACTTGGTACAAAAACCGGTTATTTCACAAACAAAAAATCAGTTTTTAAGTTCAAGCAAAAGCTCTTTTTCATTGATCAAAATCTTATTACAAACTATAATTACATGCCTTTTATAAGCAAAAACGAAACCAACAATCATTGCCTATCCTAATGAAGCAAAAGACTGATTTATTATAACTAGACAAAGAAGCTAAACTTAAGCCTAGAATTACGCCCACATGAGGCAGCCTTTTAGGCTTCACATTCCCCTTAACTTCCTTCATTAACCTGATTTAAATTAGCAAAGAAAACAGCTACAAGAATTCAGCAAAACCGTTGGGGTAACACTTGTAACCCCCCCTTGATTCACGCCTCCTTCATTTATTCTTGTAATGAAGTTTCTCCTTGAGTTCCTCTCCATTCCCACGGCTCTCCAACTGAAATGGCTGTTCAAAATGCTTCAATTAACGTGCTTAATGAGCAATTAAGCAAGTAAATCCATGATTAAAACCAAACGGACCATGGGCAGCAAAAGAATCCAAGGTTTGGTCTTCAAATGATTTCGCAAGTATTACTTCTTTGGGCGAACCGTAACTTGGACTTGTGCTTGGACTTGGATGAAATTTGTGACTAGGACTAATAGGACTTTCGTGATTTGCATCATCCTCCCCTTCTTCGAAAGGAGTTGTCCTCAACTCGTCATCTTCTAAATAAGGAGTTAGATCACCAATATTGAAAGTTGATGAAACTCCAAATTGCCCTCCAAGATCAACTTTGTATGCATTATCATTGATCCTTTCCATGATTTGAAAAGGACCCTCTGCTCTTGGCATCAACTTGTGCTTTCGTTGCTTAGGGAACCTTTCTTTTCGAAGAAAAATCCAAACAAGATCACCCACTTCGAATTTTCTCACATTGCTCAAGTGTTTGTTTGCTTGCTTCTTGTAGGACTCGTTAGCTTTCTCAATGTTCTTCCTAACTTCTTTATGAACATTAATCATGAACTCAACATGCTCCTTGGCTGTCCCATGAACAAATTTGTCCTTAGGAATTGCAATGTAATCAATAGGAACATAAGGATTGACCCCATAAACAATTTCGAATGGTGAGTATTTCGTGGTTTTACTTGGAGTTCTATTGTAAGCAAATTCAGCATGAGCTAGCTTTAGATCCCAATCTTTCCCTCCTTTGTTCACTAAGGCACGAAGCAATGTTCCAAGAACTCTATTCACCACCTCAGTTTGACCATCCGTTTGTGGATGATGGCTAGTTGAGAAAAGTAGCTTGGTACCCACGAGCCTCCTTAATGACTTCCAAAAATCGCTCACAAACTTTGTATCACGATCTGAAACAATGGTTCTAGGCAAACCATGTAACTTAGCCACCTCCTTGAAAAAAAGTTGAGCCACGTTATAAGCATCATCCACTTTTTTACAAGCAATGAAATGGGCCATCTTCGAAAACCGATCAACAACCACCATGATTGAATCTTTTCCACGAGTTGTTCTAGGCAAGGCCATGATGAAATCCATACTCAAATCCTCCCAAGGTCTTTCGGGAATTGGAAAAGGCTTGTATTCACCTCTATGAAAGGTCATTTTAGCCCTTTGACAAGTAGAACATCTAGCTAGGATTTGGTGCACGTTAGCTAGCATCTTAGGCCAATAAAAGTGACTTTGCAAGATCTCTAGGGTCTTTTGAATACCCATATGACCAGCAAGGCCCCCTCCTTGAGCTTCCCTTATCAATAAGTCACGAATTGCCCCTTTAGGAACACAAAGTTTGTTTCCTTTGAAAAGAAAACCGTCCACCATCACAAATTGACCATTTACTCCATGTTTGCAAGCCTCAATGATTTCCATAAGTTCATGGTCATCTTTGTAAGCTTCTTTCATAATTTCAAAACCAAGGACCTTAGCATCCATGATTCCAAGAAGAGTATGCCTCCTTGACAATGCATCAGCCACAATGTTGGCTTTCCCTTGCTTATATTTTATAGCAAAGTTGAATGATTGTAAGAATTCTACCCACTTAGCATGCCTAGCATTCAATTTTTTTTGGCCATGTATGAACCTCAAAGATTCATGATCAGAATGCAAAATGAATGGTTGTGGTCTCAAATAATGTGACCAATGGTCTAAGGCTCGAACCATGGCATAAAATTCTTTGTCATAAGTGGAATAGTTCAATTTGCCTTGGCTCAATTTCTCACTAAAATAAGCAATGGGTTTTTTCTCTTGGATTAGGACAGCCCCTATTCCCTTCCCACTTGCATCACACTGAACTTCAAAAGGTTTCATAAAATCAGGTAAGGCTAAAACAGGTGCCTCACACATCTTTTTTTTCACTAGTTCAAACGCCTCTTGGGCTTGAGGGGTCCATTGGAAGGTTCCTTTCTTTGTACACTCGGTGATAGGAGCCATGAGGGTACTAAAGTTATTAATGAACCTTTTATAGAAAGAGGTTAGTCCATGAAATGAACGAACTTCAGTTATGGTTTTTGGGATAGGCCACGAAGCAATGGCTTCTATTTTGCTTGGATCCACCTTGATTCCATCACCTGAAACAATGTAACCAAGAAAAACAATTTCTGTTAGCAAAAAATGACACTTCTCCAACTTCCCATACAATTTTTTCTCCCTCAAAGTTCTAAAGATTTCTTCCAAGTGCCTCAAATGATCTTCCTCATTTGTACTATAGATGAGAATATCATCTAAGTAAACAACTACAAACCTCCCCAAAAAAGGTCTCAACATCTCATTCATAAGCCTCATGAAAGTACTTGGGGCATTTGTTAAACCAAATGGCATAACAAGCCATTCATACAACCCATGCTTGGTTTTAAAAGCTGTTTTCCACTCATCACCCTCCCTCATACGAATTTGGTGATACCCACTTCTCAAATCAATTTTTGAAAACACTCTAGCCCCACTCAACTCATCCAACATATCATCAAGCCTAGGTATGGGAAACCTATACTTAATGGTTATATTGTTCACAGCCCTACTATCAATACACATCCTCCATGTTCCATCTTTTTTAGGCACTAACAAAGTAGGAACAGCACAAGGACTCATAGACTCCCTCACATAACCCATTTGTATCAACTCCTCAATTTGTTTTTGCAACTCTTTGGTTTCCATGGGGTTACATCTATAAGGTGGTTTGTTAGGAAGGGGTGCTCCCGGAATTAGGTCAATTTGATGTTCAATCCCACGAATGGGAGGTAATCCTAAAGGCAACTCATTAGGGAAAACATCCTCATAAGCTTTGACTAATTCGGCCAAACTAGGGTTTTGTTGAACAAACCCTTCATGCTCCTCCTTACTCAACAACAAAAACACCTCATCTTCCTTCTCTAAAGACTTTTCAAATTCTTTAAAAGAAAGTAACAAAATTTCTTTTCTTTTGGGCTCTTTTTGTGGTGTTTGTGGTGGTGGAAATTTTGTTTGGAAAATCGTTTTTTGTGGTGGTAAGGGAGCAACACTTTCTTGCTGCCTTGGTGGGTGATAGTATAAGTATTGGATAGACCATCATGGACTGATTTTCGATCACTTTGCCATGGTCTACCTAACAAAATGTGACAAGCATCCATAGGGATGACATCACATAAAATTTCATCAACATAAGAACCAATCTGAAATTTTACTAAGCATTGTCTCCTAACTCCCGTACTCTTACTTTTATCAAGCCAACTTAATTTGTAAGGGGTAGGGTGTCTAGTGGTTTTTAAATCAAGCTTTTTAACAAGGTCACTTGACACAACATTTGCTTCACTACCACTATCGACAATTAAGTCACAAACATCTCCATTAACCTTGCACTTGGTTAAAAAGACATTCTCTCTTTGCAAAGGGTTTCTTTCAACCTCAACTTGCATTTGTAAAGCTCTCCTCAAGACTAGGCTGTTTTTTTCGGGGAAACAATCATCACCTTGTTCCTCCTCTTCATTAGAATCATAAGATTCCAAAGGGTCATTTTCAACAACATTTTCATCCTCTAACTCCTCATCTAGGCTAAAAGGTTGAGCCATCATATTTTTTAGCTCTCTCATGGTTAAAGCTCTAGTATTAGGACAATCCCTCTTATAGTGTCCTCTTCCATGACACTTAAAACACCCTATGTCACTCAAGTCCCCGGTTTTGGCAACAACTTTGCCTTTTTCTTTTGGGTTTGCTTGATCCATTTGGACAGAAAATTCCCCCTACCTGACGCGCCAAAATGATGTAAAAACTAATAGATGAAATTAGTTTAAACAAGTTAATGAATCAAGTTTAAGCAAAAGATTGAGAGAAGTTTGGTGTTTAGGTACAGTTTTATAGGATTTTAGGTGGGTTTTGGGGTTGGAAAGTGGCGTGGCTATTTGAGGGAAATTAGGAATGGAAAGGTTTAGGTTTGTAAGGATTACTCACTTAACAAACAAGGATATGAAGGCAAGGATTTCTCACTCAACCTACTAAGTTCAAATTGTATGGAAGGATTACTCACTTGACCACTCAATCTCTTCAAGTCTAACTTGGTACAAAAACCGGTTATTTCACAAACAAATAATCAGTTTTTAAGTTCAAGCAAAAGCTCTTTTTCATTGATCAAAATCTTATTACAAACTATAATTACATGCCTTTTATAAGCAAAAACGAAACCAACAATCATTGCCTATCCTAATGAAGCAAAAGACTGATTTATTATAACTAGACAAATAAGCTAAACTTAAGCCTAGAATTACACCCACATGAGGCAGCCTTTTAGGCTTCACATTCCCCTTAACTTCCTTCATTAACCTGATTTAAATTAGCAAAGAAAACAGCTACAAGAATTCAGCAAAACCGTTGGGGTAACACTTGTAACCCCCCCTTGATTCACGCCTCCTTCATTTATTCTTGTAATGAAGTTTCTCCTTGAGTTCCTCTCCATTCCCACGGCTCTCCAACTGAAATGGCTGTTCAAAATGCTTCAATTAACGTGCTTAATGAGCAATTAAGCAAGTAAATCCATGATTAAAACCAAACGGACCATGGGCAGCAAAAGAATCCAAGGTTTGGTCTTCAAATGATTTCGCAAGTATTACTTCTTTGGGCGAACCGTAACTTGGACTTGTGCTTGGACTTGGATGAAATTTGTGACTAGGACTAATAGGACTTTCGTGATTTGCATCAGCGGGAATCCGAGCATTTAAAAAAGAAAAAATTCGGGTGAAAACATGACAAGAAAGAGTAATGGTGGATGAGCAAAATGGGAGAAATGGTTGATATTTAAAGCCAAAAGTAACCGTTGCATGACCCCGTTACCGTTCCACATTTTCCGTTATTAAGCAACGGTGTTCAGGCGCGTGAAAAAAAGCGCGTGGAATTTTTTTTTTTTTTTGTTCCAAAACTTCCTGCGACACGGGATTTGCTCCCGTCTGACGGCAAAACATTACCGTGTCGCGGGATGTTTCCACGTGGCACGGGGTTCAAGATATTCTTTTGCACATTTTTCGAAGCTAGCAGCGAATATTTCTGGTATTTTTCACCAAAGCTGCACGATTTTTCGCGCAAATTGGACGGTTAATTTTTCGATAAAATTACGCAGAAAATTCTAACTGACGGTTGGAGGGTACCAAAATTACTATTTTTCCCCTAGAAGCATTAAGTCATTTTATCGATATTTTAAGCACCTAATATGGTCGGATAATTGACTTGAAGGTGTGAATCATCTGCGGCCCACGTTCAGGGATAATCGAACCATCATACACTTGCAAATTTCAGCGATCACAGTAGTCGTCGGCTTTCCTCAAGCTTAGAAAGCGTTCTCGGTGGATTTTTTCTTCAAGTATAGAAACCCGCCAAGTCAGCTTTCCTCAAGCTTGGAAAGCGTTATCGGTGGATTTTACTTCAAGTATAGAAAACCGCCAAGTCGGCTTTCCTCAAGCATGGAAAGCGTTATCGGTGGATTTTTCTTCAAGTATAGAAAACCGCTAAATTCCTTTGTTGGCTTTCCTCAAGCATGGAAAGCATCATCGGTGGTTTTCTTCAAGCATAGAATGACACCAAATTCATACGTCGACTTTCCTTAAGCATGGAAAGTATTATTCGGTAGGTTTCTTCTGGCTTAGAAAACTACCAAACTCCTCAGTCGGCTTTCCTCAGGCATGGAAAGCGTTTCAACAAATTTCATCCGGTGGATTCCTTCAAGCATAGGAAGCTGCCAAATTTGTTTGTCACTGATACACTGGTGCCAGATACGTATTCTATCCTTTTACTCTTTTATCTGCGGAATTAGCATTTTTCTGCAGGTATCGGCGTATACAGAGTGATTTAGGATCGCAGAACGTCTTAAATCATTCTCCGTCCCTATCGACTACTTTGACTATCGTTTTCGAAACTGACGTTTCTACAAACTCAGTCAAAGTGGGGACTTCTGTAGACACCTAAAAATGTCTCCCCAAAACCAAACCCAATGATGAACAACCTTTCACCGCCACTATTGGTCGGGTTCAGTATTTCATCCCGAGAGTGCTTAAAAAATCGTATTTGATTAAATTCATATTTTTGAACAGTCCATGGATCAGTCTTGATGTTTGGTAAATGCACAGTTTTAATTTTAGCCCAAGTTTATTAAATAATTTGGCCCAAACCTTTTTTTTATTTATTGTTTTATTATTTATTTTTGGCCCAAACCTTTTATTTATTTTATTTAATTATTTTCTTATTTTATCCCAAATAATAATAAATCAGAAAAAGGCCCGAAATTATCAATCGGCACTTAAAATGCTGAACGAAATTAGAGTTAAAAATGTATTCAGACGGAAAAGCGGGCTGGGAATTCCCGCGCCACGGTAGGTACCCACCGTGTCACGGGAATAATTCCCGTCTGACGGTGGGATTTCCCGTGACACGGGAATTTCCGTATCTTTTCCGCGTAAACCGTTAACGCGGTTTCTTCCCCGTTTACTAAAAATTTCCCGCGTCACACTAAAAATGCACCATGTCACGGGAATATTTCCCGTCTGACGGTGGGATTTCCCGTGTCACGGTACAGTTTGCCGTGTCGCAGGATACTTTTTTAGGGTTTTTATCATTTTAGGGTTCCGTGTGCTCCTTCGGCACATTTTCTCTATAAATACCCCCATATTTTTTATGTACTCGTGGTTCTGTCCTTAAACCAAGGCGTGAAAGGTAGAACTGTTTGAGGGTTTGGCCCCAAATAAAATCTACTTAATTGAATATAATTTAATTTAATTTAATTATTTTTTTAATTATTATTTCCTTGAAGTTACTAACTCGTTTATTATTTTATAGTTGCAAACAAACAGAATCAAAGTAAGAATTATGTTCCTTTTATTTCCGTTATTTTTCTAACGATTTTATATTGTTGGAATTATTGCTAAATTGCTTCGAATATTAATGGTCATTCTATTATTTTTATTGATCACTATATTGCATGTTTAAAGGGAATATGTAATTGAAAAATCACGCCTAATAAGATAATTTGGACAACCGGTTTAGGTTCCTTTTTAATCTTGTTAATTAATTCAAGTGATCACTAATATTTTAGAATTATGTGTTGCATTAATATTCAATCAATTTAGCTTAATAATAGTTTGGAGAAAATTGAATCTTTGTTTGTATGCCTTTGAGATCGCAGGAATCACTTTTCACTATAAGAATCGAGTAGAGGCCAATACGGGCAAATGTGACTCCATGACTCACTTCGTACCATCATCCCCGATCCTCCTTTCGTGGTTCTAAACCACATGGAGTTAGTAATCTCGTGGATTATGAATGGGGTGTAACCTTCACGGGTCAATCGTTGTTGCCTATCGTTGTCCCTTTATCGTGGTTGCCTTTTATGATCCGTGAACGGTTTACAAGTTCCTTAAAAACTTGTTGGCGGCTCCCTACTTTATTTGTCCCTAATCGTATTATATCAATTCCCACTTCCTATGAGTGCCAAGCATATTCACCACATGCTTTTACGTAGGCGCACTTCGAGCGACGCCTACAAGATGACCTTCTTTTTAGGGAGTTTGGAAACTCGGAAATCTATGAGCTCATGAGTGGTATACTTCTCCCGACCACCGAGACTAATTTCACAATCCATCCACAATATGCTAGGATGGTGCAAATTGAGCAATTTTCCGGAGGCGTAAGTGAAGACCCCCTTGAGCATTTGGACCGATTCCTTGAGTTGTGTGCAATGATGCAAACAAATGAAGTGAGCCAAGATTACATTTGTATGCATCTCTTTCAGCAATCTCTCACCGGAAGAGCAAAGAAATGGCTCAAGCTTTTGAAGCTCAACTCTCTCACCACATGGAAGGAAGTTGCAAAGGCCTTTCTCAAGAGGTTCATTTCCGATGAGAAACCCGCAAAAATGTTGAGGAAGATAGCTTCCTTTGAGCAGGAACCGGATGAAACTCTTGGGAAAGCATGGGAAAGGTTTAAGAATTTGATTAGAGCATGTCCTCATCATGAATTCAACCGTAATTTGCACATGAGATTCTTTTATGATGGCTTGGAGCTTATGTCAAGGACCAATCTAGATGTGGGTGCCGGTGGCCAATTGATCAATTAGCCTAGTCTAATACAACGGTATGAAATTGGCCGTTGTATTAGCTAATTTTGAACCGTTGTATTAGATTAAAAATGTAGTAGTGTGATTAAGATCCCTGAAAGCCAAGTTGAAGCTACAATTGAAGAAGTGGCTACTAGCTATTGTTGGGGAGTCCGAAGAAGGTCCCAAGGGAAGCAAGGAGATCTTTATGAGTTGGAGAAAGTCGGCCAACTTAAGCACAAAGTTGAGCTCTTGAATGAAGGTCTTTCCAAGTTGAACTCAAGTGTTGGTTTGTGTTCAAAACCCTCACAAATCATTTGATTTCTCATGTTCTTGTTGTGGTGGGACGGATCATGATGCATCCTATTGTACAGAGTTCAATCTCAAGCATGGTGAAGTTTTGACTTTGAGGGAAAAAGAATTTGTAACCCAAAGGCAAGAAAACTCCTACCCCCAAGATGGACCTCTCTTCAATCCACCAACCCAAAACTTTTCCTACCTTTCCAACCAAGTAGAGAACTCTCAAGATCAAAATCATGACCTATGTCTGACAAAGGGTATGTTAGGTCGTTACTAAGACACCTCTATCAAATGATATTTGTGGTCCTAAACATGCAACTAAACGAGTATAGAGGCAAGTCAAGGGTCGAACACAGGGAAACTATTAAGCACTGCTATCTATCTCCTAAAGTTAATCTAGTTCGGTCAAGGAAAATAGTGGATGAATTAATGACTAAAGAGTATGTAAAATTAGTTAAAATAAATGCTAGGGGTAAGGGTCGAACATGCTATGAAGTCAAAGGAGCTAGGCTTAGGGAAGTAGGTTTACATGCAAACCAAGCAACTCATACAAGGCAAAGCCAAGAGTACTCTCTAATCACCTATCGGGATTAAGAGCTTTCCCAGTTAACATGCACTTACACTATCGTCATAAGGCATGCAATACTAAGGTTAGACAATAATCAATCACCCAATGACTATTCCTAAATCACACTATCGTCATGATTTAATTAAAGTCACTCAACCACAACATGCATATAGCAATAAACATGGAGTAGCCAAAAAGTATAGGCGCAAGGAAGATTTAATTGCAAGTATTCCAAACTAGCCTAGCCTATCATACATCAAATTCAAAGCATGTCTCCACCAAACCCCTAGCAATAAGAAAACTACTCACAATCCATAACCCTAACTACAATTACACTAATCAACAAAGTAATTAAGAAATTAATGAGAGAGATGATAATTTCACCAATTAAACCAACAAAGATGGGAACTTTAAGCATGTAACAAAAGAATAAAAATAAGAATACCAATAGTTTCATTCAATACCAAGTGAGATGATAAACACCAATAGAGTTCCAAAATGCTTCCTCAAAATACCCAAAGTAGCTAAAATTGATAAATTGAAGATCTACACTAAGATCTATGGAAGAATGTCCAATACAAGAAAGCTAAAATCTATGCTAAGAATGTTCCTCTAAAGAGTATGCTGAAAGTTTCAATATGTGAATAATGAATGCTGCCTTCACTCTCCTCTTCTCTGCTTTTTAAATTTGATTTCAGGTTACGGACCGCAGCAGACAGGCGCACCCGCACTGCACAACGGCGCGCCCGCGCGCTAGATGGTGACGCGGCCGCTCCTCAAGAAGCGCGCCCGCTCAAAAATGGGTGTCACAGGATTGGGCCAGCTCAGCGCGCGCCCGCGCCCGGAAGTCGCGCGCCCGCGCTCAAGGTGGCGCGCCCGCGCCTATAGTTGTGCGCCCACTCCAAACTGCTGATTCAATGCTTCGATCCTTGCTCTGGCTCCTTGTCAATTCGAACCGCAATCAATCTGCAATTACAAAATAGGAAGGCGAAGCGTAATACAAAGAAGAGGGAGGGGAGCAAAGCCTACCCAAACCAAATAAAAACACATTACGCAACACATAGGTAGACTGCTTAAATTAGGCAAAACGTAATAAAAGCACACTAGGATGAACCGAATTATTGCTAAAACTACTAGAAAGAACTACCCTAGGAGTGACATAAATATCACTCATCAAATTCCCCCAAGCTAAACCTTTGCTCGTCCTCGAGCAAAGCTAAAGACAAAGAAGAATAAGACATAATCATTCAAACATGAGAAAGTAGGAAAGAAGGGGAAGGGGAATTTCTCACTTCCTCTTGAAGTGGGTCTTCACCTCTCTCCCTTGCTTGTCTCCTCAATTGGGTTAGAGTACGCTCTAGCTCGTGGTCTATGGACACCAAAGGCCTAGAGCTATTAAGCCTCCTGTGCATATACAAATCTAAGCAAAAAGTGAGCACTGACAAGACACGGAAAAATAAACAAAAAGAAAAGAAAATATTCGCAAAGACCTGGACTCAATAAGGTAATACAACAATAATGGAAGCCGTCCCCGACAACGGCGCCATTTTGGTTGAGGGTAGTTAGTCCAACGACCTAATTATCCTTCACCAAAATGGCGTCGTTGCCGGGGACGACTTCCATTATTGTTGTATTACCTTATTGAGTCTAGGTCTTTGCGAATATTTTCTTTTCTTTTTGTTTATTTTTTTGTTTAAAAAAAAGAAAAAAAAAGGGGAAATTCCAAAAATATTTGAGATTTCTTATTTGGTTGCTATTTGTTTTGCCTCATTGAGTCATGGATCAATTTGTCCAAAATGAAATGTCATGTCCTTATTTGCCTCAATTTGAATATGAGCCCTTTTGGGTATACTTTAATAGGTTTGAAGACTTCTCTAATTACCTTGGTTGTACTTTATGGGAGTCTTGTGAGATAATTTATTGGGGTTTGAATGAGTACACTAGGGGGGTGGTTGAAAACATATTTAAAGGTGAATTTCGAGCCACATCTTCGGATGAGGGTTGGGATTTCTATTTGTGGTTTGCTCGGGATAGCAATGAGCAAGATAATTATGATAATTGTCGTGATTTTTCTAACTCTTGCATAAACTCTAATGATGATTCTTATGTTCCCCATGATGATCCCTTGATGCATGATGGCAACCCTTCCCTTTTGTATGCTAATTGTGATGAGATGCATCCCAATGTTGATAATGTTCATGATATTTTTCAATGTTCATCAATTATGTGCATGAATTCCAATGATGCTTCACACACCCCAAATTCTCAAATGCATAATTCTACATCTTCCTTTCCTTTTTCATACACGATTCCTAATGAGTTCCCCTATGTGTCTAATGAGCCTTTTTGTGAGGGTAATTCAGTGGGGAGATCGAAGGAAGAAGAGTGTATGGAGATGCTTAAGGAGTTTATGAGAAAACAAGATGAAGAGAGGAATGAAAGGGAAGCTTGGATTAAAATGATGGAAAGTAAAATTTCCCAACTAGCCTCATCCCAAGAGGATGCCTTTCCTTCTTCTCCCTCCTCCCATTTGAGTGAGCCTAAGGGTAATCAAGAGAGTGAGACAACTCATTTGGAATTTGAGAATGTGATTGAGGATGATGATTTTGAAAGTGATGGAGGGAGTATGGATGGTGAGATTTTTCATGACTTCGTGAATACCAACCCCTCCACCCAATTTGAGCCTCAAAACTCTTCGCAACCCATTGACGATACAAAATTGTTGCAATTAAACATTGATTTGAGGTTGCTTATAGAAAAGTTTGGTTTAGGTGATGATGAGATACCCATGTTCATTCATGGTGACTTGGGGAATGTTAACAATGATGATCATGCTCTTGTTGAGAGTGAAATATCCCAATTGGTGATTGAGAATACATCGAAAATCTTTGAGGGTATTGAAGATGAGTTGGAAGAGAAGCTTGTAATTCAATGCTAGGTGGTGTAATTGAGGTGGTGAGTGCGATCCCAATTCAAACCCCTGCAACTTACATCCCTTTTTCAAGGAAGTTTAGCAATATTCCTTCTTTTCCCATCTCACTACCATATTTTCTCAAAAATAAACCAATTGAGGAGCCCCTTGCCTCTCTATACCACCATGGCCTTACTTTTGATTTCAATGATGAGCTTTCACCTTCCAAAATGCAACTAAATGAGTTTGTTCCCTCTTTTTCTTTTTCTTATTTTAATTTTTCTTTTGATTGTTCTTTTGATTCTTTTTATTTTTCTTTTCCCCCTCCCCTCAAGCATAGAGTTTCTTTCAACTTTGTGCTTGCTTGTCATATGAGCATCACTTATGCTCTTTTTCATGAAATATTTTCCGATGCATATGACAAGCTTTTGCGTTCTTTGTCCGGTTATTTACTAATAAGGTCAATCTTGGACCTTAAACAAGACTTTCTCGGGAAGTAACCCGTGTTTTTATTGCTTTTACTTTTCCTTATTTCTTTTAATTTTGTTTTCCTCTTGTTTCTCTTTGTATATAGTTACTTGATGTCTATACTTTTGCTCATGACCTTGGATCGGGAACCATAAGAAGAAACAAACCAAGGAATGCTTGTGATTCGAAGTTGAAGCATCAAAGAAGAGTAATTAGATGGAAATGATGAAAATGAGTTCATTTGCGGGTTTCACACCCACCTATCATTTGGTTCACTCTTTCCATTTTCTTTTTTTTTTTATTGCTTTACCTTCTTATTTGCATGTGGTTTGAAAGATACATGTTTGTGGTTTTGTTGTTTCCTTCTTCCCTTTCTTGGTCTCTTGATTTCTTGATTTACCCCCTCCATACATACCAAGGTTTATTTTTGACTTTGGTTATTCTATATTTGGATGGCCATGAGCGCCTTATTGATTTGACTTTTGGTATACATGGATTTGTTGATCATGCTCTCATCTTGCGCAACTGTATAAACATTCTCAAGTTATTCTTGTCTTGTGAATATTTGCTTGTATGGAGTCTTTTCCTTTAAAAACAAGGCAAGTTTTCGTATGTGTTTTATTCATTCTTGTTTTGGACTTAATGTTTTGAGCTTATGTCCTTGATGACTTTCCTTCCTAATTGGTAATGGTATGCACGGTTTGAGAGTGTTTTGGGTTGAGTTAAACATATTTTAATGTTAAGGTAGCGGTTTTAAGAACTTTGGGATACTTGTAGCCTTAATCCATGGTTGTGGTAAGACGGTGTCGCTCTCCATAGTGGATATGAACCCCTTAGGTCGGTAATTGCTATACAAATCCCGTGTGAGGTTTATTTGTTCTAGCCTTCATCAACTTTGTTGAGTGGCATATTTGGATCCTTGGTTATGCATTTTTCAATCCAGAGTTTGACTTCTATCTACCCGAGATCGTGACCAAACCCTTTAAGGGAGGACATAGGCATTTTTCATTTTCTTATCCTTCTTTTTGTTTTGTTACAAAATTGGTTTTCTTTTAAATTTGCCCCTCTTGATAACCCTTTGAGCCTATTTCCCTTTCTTGATTTTGAGCCACATTACAAACCGAATGACCTTTTGTTCCCCTAAACCTTTTGTTTATGTGAAGCATGTTGGTTTGAGAATTGTTTTGTGTTAATTTTGAATGCAAATGAGAAAGTTGTAGTTCTTTGGTTAAGCAAGTGAGTAAACTATGTTTCTATTCTGTGAAATAAGAGCAAATGATTATGAAAAGCCGTCCTTACTCAAATAAGGTAAGGACCAAAAAAAAAAAAAAAAAAAAAAAAAAACTTCATATCCCTCGTGTTTGAGCATTGAGGACAATGCTCCGTTCAAGTGTGGGGGAGTCCTATTTCTTAGTCTTGTTAGTGTGTGTTTATTGAATAAGTGTGGGGGAATACCACCAAATTTTTAAATTTTTCAAAAAATTTTCCCACCTTACACCCCAAGCATACCCTTACAACCAATAAAATACCTTTAGACCCTATAGAGTTTAGTCTTTATCGATGGAGGAAGATAGTTGTCAAGCTTATAGAGAGAGAGTGCATAGCCAAGACGTCGGGATAACCTTCTCATCGTTTTCATTTCTTTATCTTTTTCCGGTTCCTTCGAGGAACCATGAGAAGCTCACCTAATGGTTGACTTGAAGCTAGTGGAGAGAACGCGGCTAGCTAGTTTGGGATGAAAGGTGAATTGTACGGCTCTTAGTTCTCTATGCTTAGCTTAGTCTATGTTTCTTTCAACCCTAAACATGTTGGAACGTGCATACCCTTATTTGTTTAGAAAGTTGTGCATTCATTGGTGCTTGTTTCGTTCCAAAAAGTCCACCAAGAACGTCTTGTTTTTGTGTTTATTTTATTTGTCTATGCATTGCCTTGTTTGTGTTGCTTTATGTGTAGAGTTATGGGTTAAACTCTTTGGAAACCCTTACGAGAGCACACTCGTCCTCATAGGCGACTTTGAGGTTTAAATGGCTTGTTGTTTACGCTAAAAACAACTGTGATTCCTACGAAAGTGAGTTAGTGTATATTCTTTTTCACCCCTCTCCTTTTAGTGTTATTAGATCCTTTTTCTTTCTTTTTGTTTCTGCTTTTGTTTTTGCTTGAGGACAAGCAAGAGGCAAGTGTGGGGGAATTACAATATTTATAAACCTACACTAAACAAGTTTAGTGGTAAGTAGAGGGTCGAACCACGGAGACGACATAAACACTATCAACACCACCACCGATTAAGCTAGGTCAAAGAGATAGGATGGATAGAACAATAAACAAAATGAGATTAATATTAAGTTAAACTAACACCAAGGGACAGGGTCAAACATGACAATGATCTTCAATAAATTTAGGCAATGGAAATGAGTTTACATTCAAACCAAATATCTTATATAAGGCAATACCAACAATACCATCTAACCACCTATCGGCGTCAAAGGCTTTCCCAACTTAACACATGCTCATACTATCGTCATAAGCTATGAAAGTTAAGGTTTTTGCATAGAATCGATCACCTAATGGATATCCCTAAGTTACACTATCGTCATAACTTAGTTCAATCCACCGAATTACAACACATGATTGGCCATTCACATGGAGTAATTAGTAAAACATGGTTACAAGGTATATTTAATCACATATAACCAACATTTGTCTAGCATAATACATTCAAGATTCACCACATGCTATCACCAATCCCTTAGTAAAGGGAATTATTCACTAATCATGAACAACTAACACAAAACCCAACAAGAAGAACAAAGAGAAGCAATTAAACTAAATAACTACTCTAATCAAGCAAGAAATTAAGAAAGAACAATAAATGAGATAGAGTTTAGAATGCTCATTGAAGTATTGAAAAGGAATCCAAAACAATGTCACTTTGCATCTTCATCTTCTTCAATCCACCATTGAAGCTCTTCACTTTCTCTCTCTAAAATACCCTAAATTACTCTTAATCTACATTACAAAGTATAAAAAAAAAAGATTAAAGCTAAATCTAAGCCTAATTTATGTGAAGATTGATGGAGAGATGTTAGGGTTTAACCCCTCAAAGAGGAGAGAGAAAACCCCAAAGAAAAACCACCATCAAAACTTTAAAAAAGAGGAGAGGAAGAAGCGTTTATAAGACCCGTAGCTGCTCGTGCGCGCCCGCGATATTTGTCTGCACGCCCGCGCACTGGGATTGGCCTGGCAGCGACATTCATTTTCAAACGGCCATAACTTCTGTTCTAGGAGGCTTCTGTGGGCGTGCGACCTACCGTTAGAAATCTCTTTAAGTCTGGTTTCTAATGCAACTTGAATCACCGCAATCCAATTTGTAGATCAAAAGTTATGGCTAAAAGAGTGAACAAAGGTTAGTTTTGGAGTTCAGGCCCTTGAGCGCCCGCACCTATCTTAGGAGCGCCCGCGCCTAAGCCGCGCCCAAATCGCGCCTACATTCTGCCTCCAATATTTTTGACCCCAATGTTAGGCACGCCCGCGCTGGGTTTGGCGCGCCCGCGCCATTCTGAAAGCGCGACCCGCGCTGTCCGCATGGCCTTGCTTGCTTGCTCCTTAACTTCCTTTGTAGCTCTTCAAATGAACTCCAATTCTCCAAGCTCTTCATTCTATTAAAATCAACTCCAAAAGCCTACAAAACACGAGGAAAAGCACAAAAACATAATAAAGAGATAAACGGAGCAAAAGGGGTACAAACAAGGGACAAACGTAGAAAAATACCGCGATTAGAGGATCTAAATAGTGGCATAAATGCCACTTATCAATGTCCTCAAGCGTATGAAGAAAAATCCTCACCCGACCACACACAAACCCAAATTATTCAACAACGTTAAACTATCACTCCATAATTCCAAGAAATCAAATCTTACAATGAAGTTGTTGATTCCCAACTAGCCAACCCTTCTTCCCTCCATTGAACCAAAAAACTCCCCGTACAATCATCTACTAACTCTTCACATACTTATCAACCCGAAACTTGCAAGGAGGACAAGGTTGTAGATGATGTGGTTGAGAAGAAGGTTCAAGAACAAAATGAGGAGCCATTTGATTTTAATGAACCAAACAAGTTTGAAGGCCGGTTCCCTTTCCTTGTAGGCTAGTTAAGAATGTCGTTTTGAAGAGCCCTATAGAAATGAGCGTATGTAAAGTTGATACGGTCAATGATGTGATGGCTAATGAGAGCTTACCTCCACGTGATGATAAGGTGACAATGAGGGATGATGACTTCCTTGAAGTTCCCGCTTGGTATGAAGGCTCTCTTGAGGAAGGTGAGGTTGCCCTTCCTAATATTGAGGATTCCAAGCTCGATCTCCCTTTTAGAAGGAAAAGAAAGAAGAGAGAAAAAAGAAGAAGATTCAACAAGAAGAAGGGAAAGAGAAAGATGAGCCACTATTGGCTCTTGATTCATTCCCTCCTTTTCCTTGTGGTGATGTGAGACCTCAAGGAGTTCTAGTTCTCAAGCTTGGGGGGCATCTATGATTCAATCCTCAAGTTGATGAGGGTGATGTTCTTTAACCCACCATGAATGAGGTGAAGGGTCAATCTAGAGACCATAAACAAGCGCTTCCCGGGAGGCAACCCGGAGGATTTATAACCCTTTTTCTCCCCCTCCTTTGTTTTTATTTTTGCTTTATTTCTTTGTTCTATTTTAATATTTTCTTTTGTGTCTTGTGTTGCCTTGTAAGTTTCTTTTTGGAAGTTTGGAGCGGAGTGACATTTGGTGAACTCTATTTTATGCTCCTTAATTCTTTTAAGCTAACCTCTCGGTGATACCTTTCTTATTTTTACTCTTTTACTCTTTCTTTGAGTGCTTAGTTTAGGACTAGTTTAGGAAGAAGTTGAATGGTTCGAGGTTGTTTGCATTGGTTCTATGGAACCTGGGATCGTTGATATTGTTATCGAACGATCAATTGTTTGACGATTGGGACTTATTTTGTTTATATGCCTCATTTGTGAACCTTTTTTATTTCTTCCCCTTTATTTTGTTTTGTTTTATTTTTTTTTTGTGGCAAACATGACTTTGGCAAGATAAAATGAATTTGTTTTGGGATTCGCTCATGCATTTGGAATTGATTACTTTGATAATGTGCCAAAGAATGTTTTTCTTCCTAATTGATGATGGCCTACACGGTTTGAGAGTGCTTGTGGTTGAGATAGACAAATTTTAAGCTAAGGTAGCAAGGTTAATAACTATTGAGGACGTTTGAACCCTTAGTTCACGGAAAAGTGGTAAGATGGTGTTGCTCTCTATAGTGGATTTGAAGCTCTTTAGTTAGTATTTGCTTACTTCCCATCCCTTGTGAGATTTAAATTGTTCAAGCCTCCATCAATTTTGTTGAGCGGCGCTTAGGATCCTTGACTATGCATATCTTAATCCTTGTGTTGTCCTCTAACTCCCAAGATCGTGACCAAGCAGCTCTAGGGGAGGAAAAGGGCACCCTTTTCTTATTTTTTCTTTATCTTCTTTTTGTTTTGTTACATATTTAGTTTTTATTTTGCATTTGCTCCTCTTGCCAACCCTTTGAGCCTATTCCCTTTCTTGATTATGAGCCATAATACAAGCCTTATGACCTTTTGTTTAATTAATACTTAGTTTGTGAAGCATTTCGGTTTGAGAGTTTGTTTTGTGTTGTAATGAAAATGAGAAAGTATTATGCTTTTTGTACCAAGAAAGAAAGTAAATTGTATTTATTGTGTGTAATAAAGCAAATGCATCCTAGAAAAAGCCAACCTTAGTTAAAAAAGGCAAGGATATAAAAAAAACAAAAAAAAAAAAGAGAAAGTAGGTTTCATTTTCTCGGGGGGGAGCGTTACTTCGTTTTCTTTTTTATGGATTGGTGTTGAGTAAGCTTGGGCGATATGGCATTATTGGTATTTTTATTTGATGTTTGGTGATTTCTTGAGTTTGTTTTTGACGTTTGATCACCCTTTTTCTTCACTTAGGAATTGTCACCAAAATTTTTACCCCGCCTTAACCCTTTGCCTTACTTTACAACCCTAGTTAAGACCCTTAGACTTTAGAGGGGTGAGGTCCAATTCCGGTGGAGGGTTATAGATCTCAACCCTATGGAGAGAGTATGCATAGTTGAGATGTCGGGATGACCCACTAATTCCACAAATTGAATCCTTTTCCGATTCCTTCGTGGAAGCATGAGGAGCTAACTAGGGGGTGATTTGAAGCTAGTAGAGAGAACGTGGACCGTCTTAGATGGGGCTAGGGCGGAGAATGAATTCTCTAGTTCTCTATGCTTAGCTTAGGTTTGTCTCTCTCAACCATGAGCATCTTAGAACGTGTTTCCCCTCATTGTATTGGGAAAGGTGAGTATTCTTTGGTGCATGTCTCTTATTTTTGAGTCCAAATGGAGTATTTTCCGCCTTTGAGCTTGATTGGTTTCCTAAACCTTGCCATGTTATGGTTGTCATGGTTGTGTTTGTTTTTTTTGTTTGCTTTTCTTTTTCTTTTGTTTTGCCTTGGTTTTTGTCTAGAGTTGTGGGTTAAGCTCTTAGGAAACCCTCACGAGAGCATACTCGTCCTCTAGGGCGATCTAGGGGTTTAAAGGGCTTGTCTTTAGTTGCTAAAATTAACTGTGATTCCTACAAAAGTGAGTTAGTGTACATTCTTGTCTCCTTTAGTGTCTTAGCTTTGCTTGAATAATCCTCTCCCTTTCTCTTTGTCTTGCTCGAGGATGAGCAAAGGTTTAGCTTGGGGGAATTTGATGAGTGACATTTATGTCACTCCTAGGATAGTGTTTATTCCTTGTTTTAGCTTGTCTTAGGGTTTTTTGTAGTTGTTTTGTAGTTGTTTTGTTCAAATAATGCGTGCATACATGTCTTGATGTGTTTTTAGTGAAATCGCGTAAATTCTTGAATGTTTGCCTTCATTGCGTGTTTGCACCGTTCCCTATACCTTATTGCTTCCCTTGGTGTTTGTGCTTAGGTATTTGAAGTCTTGGATTGCATAGAAGAAGCCAAGGAATCATGAGAGAAAAATCCAAGAAAACAAGGTGCAAGGGCGCGCAGAATGTGCACGGGCGCGCGGCTGATGTGTGCGGGCGCAGCCCTGCCAGAACCCGCGCAAAAGAGGCAGAATTGCAGAATCGAGGCAGAAAGTTTTGCGCGACCTGCGCGCGACTTGTGCGTGGACGCACAAACTAATGTGCGGGCGCATAGCTGCCGTGCGCAGGCGCGCAGCCAGCAGCACGGGCGCACACACCCAAGCAGCAAGCCGCACAACCCACGAATGCGCGGGTGCACAACGAGCCCTGTTCAGCGTTTTTTTCGCGACTTCCTTTATATTTGCGAGCCTTGTTTTTGTACGGGAGAACTCGATATTTTTAGATCTTCCTAGTTTTAGAGAGAGCTTCTCTCTCTTAGGGTGAGAGTAGATAATTTTTAGAGAGAGAAAAATAGATTATTGCTCAATTTTCTTCCAAGATTCAACTTTGCTCAAGTTTAAGTTTCAATCAAGCAAGAATTCAAGGTTTCATCTTTCATTAATCCTTTCTTTAGTAATCTCTTCTCCTTTCCTTTAGTTTTATTTATTTGTTTTATTGTTGTTTATTCTTTTTAATCTTATTAGTTCATCTAGTTGTTATTGATTTTAATTATATTTTGCTTTGAGTTTCTTGAGTTTATTTCTAGTTTTGATATTGTGTTTAATCTCCCTTCTCTAGGCTAATCTTTTGGCTAGGAGAAGGGGGTGGAAGATATGATTTGATATTGGATGAATGATGATGGTTGGATTGAACTTATGCCATATATTGATGAAAGACATGATTTTTATTGGCTTGGGATTATTGTTGCACTCTATTTGATGTTTTCTAGTTTAAATGCATGAAAGTGATTTGAACTAGATTAGGATCACCTCTATTTTAATGATTGCATGAGAATGAGTTATTAAAGTGTAGTTTTTATGGATTGTGCTTCTTTATTCTCTTGATTTGATTGTAACTAATAGGATGCTTGAGAATGATCCTTATTAGTGTAGACCTATTTCATTGATTTTCCTAGACTATTGCATGAGAATGAATTGTTTAGGTAGAATCTTGTGTTCTTTGGCATATGTTTCATGATAATCATTATTATTCTCCTCTTTCTAATCATATTGGATACCCCCGTATCCCTAGCGTCATTTTCTATTGATTTTAATTATCATCTTCTTGTTTAGTTGTAGTTTTAGTATTCTTACTCAACAAAACCAACAAAAACAATCCCCCTTTCACTCTTGCATTAGTGATATTTGATGTTGAATTAGCGTGCTTCCCTAGTGGTTCGACCCTTTACTTGCCACTAACTAGTTTAGTGTAGGTTTAGGTATTATAAATGATTAATTTGGTAAGGGTAGTAGCTTAACGACCTATCTATCCGCGATCAGATTCAAAATTCATGAATGGAAGAAGGTAGGAAGAATGAAGGTTGTGATATGGAGAAAGCATGTAGATGGAGAGATATGAAAAATTAGGAATAGAATGTACCCTCAACTCAAATGAAGGAAAAAAACCGACTCGCATTAACCTAAGACATGGTCATGATGACATATACACAGAGTGTGTGCTAAGACTAGTGAGTGTAGGTGACATGTTAAGACTCGTGTCATGACCATGTGGCTAGACTATGTGACTAGGCTCCAGTAAAGACTAAGTTAAGACTTCATGTATATGCATTAAACTAGACATACTGTGGTATTTTAGTCATAACTTTTGATCTGTGATTTGATTGGGATGAAACCAACTCCAAATTAAATATAAAACTCGGGGCTACAGATCCATAGGTTGTACGACTCGTAGTTCTTCCTAGAACTCCGTCTATGACCAAAACAATTTGACATTTGTGCAGTATACGGGAATAAAAATCCGGGTTGACTTAAAGGAATTATGACTCGATTTTAGGTATATTTTTTAGCTTTAATTAATTAATTAATTAAACAAAGTCCTTTAGTCATTAATTAGTTTATTTAGGCTTAATCACAAGTCCATTAAACGGTTAGGATAAACACATAGAGTATGCACAAGCAAAGAATGCACAATTAGTCAAGTAGTCACAATATGATGCAATGAGTTTGCAACCTAACCATGGCTCTAGTTCTCTAAAGTTCGGGATATGGGTTAGTCAAAGAGGGTCCATGGTTAATTTTCCGGATGCACCGTACGGAAGCCTTGCCTTTTGAAGGGTTGGCGCGAATGGAAGGGACACCGAGAGTTTAAAAAACTCGCTTCCATGGTTTGATGAATTCAACATTCTCGGATGTACCCTTTGTTACACAGAGCGTTCAATCATGTAGATGGAGCATGAATTTCTAGAGGGTTATGTCCATATGTAGAAAACATATGAGTTTCAAAAAAGTGAGAAAAACTTAATCAAGAAGTCGGAACGAGCAAACAGTGCTAAAAACTGGTTAAAATTAAAAAGCATATTTCTGGCTCGGTATTGGAAGAACTTGGCGCCAGCGAACAGAGGCCGGCGCCGCGATTTGGCTTTCGCGCCTGGCAACAGGAGTTGTTGCCTGGCGCCAGAGTCAAATCTTCGACGCTAGACTCGGTTTTCCGATGCTAGTTCCTACATGCCTCAGCAGCTTTCTATGCTCGATAAAATTTTCTAGTTTCGCGCAGCATTATTTCGATTCTAGTTGTGAAAGATATTTCTCAAATTTCCTACGTGTAAAAATCCTATGTTTTTAACTCATTACGGATGGTCTTTCTAATGAGATCTTTTTTATGCACCTAACCATAATGTTAATAAAAATTACGCACATGAAATACTTTCAACTTTTCGAGTCTCATCCACTCATTTTACATCATTGCCAAAACAAATTTCAGGAATTAAAATAGAAATCCTCCCCAGCGGAGTCGCCAAAAACTGTAGGGAATATTTCAAGCATTACCCCAAACTTGAACCCCACTGTGATCTTACACTTAAGCATGGTGGCGTCCAAAGGGAAGGAAGCTAGAGCAAAAGAGTCGCTAACAAGTTTTAGGAACTTGTAAACCGTTCACAGGGTGAAGGTTACACCCCTTAACAATCCATAGATCGTTAACTCCAATAGGTATGGAACTATGACTGGTGTTGGGGGATGAAGGTACAAATCCAACCTAAAAGAGATTGAACCGGCCCTAATAATAGGCCTCTACTTTATTCTAATCGTATTCATGTGCACTTTTTGACGAACATGCAATCAATAGGTTTAACCCTAAGCCTGTTTATCTATGTTGGTTGAATATTAATGCACAAATAAACTATTATTGGCGATCACTTGAATTATAATAAAATTAACCTTAAAAAAGATTATTAATTATCTTATTAAGCGTGATTACAAGTATCAATTCCCTTTAAACATGCATAACAGGCGTGATCAAGCAATAACAATAAATAAAAATCAAGCAACATAATAATCATAATCATAACAATTATAGAAATAATCATGGTAATCATGTTAAAGCATAATAATAGCAAGATCCCAGGCATGATACTAACAAGATTAATAACAAACCCTAGCATGTCACTAAACATATAAAAATCAAATATATAGCCCTAACATGATACTATTAGGAAAGAAAATAGGAAGCATCGCAGGAATCATAATAAGCATATTTAATATTATAACCTTTTCCCTAGCTAAACATAATACTTGGAATCATTGTTGTCATTCTTAACATCAAGCATCCCAACATGATAATAGGAATCATAATAACAACCTAGACATGATTTCTTTATTATAATACCAATGGAAACAATTAAAGTATTTACTTTGATGCCTCTTATCTCTATCTAATAACAAAATAAACATGTTATTAACTTCAAGGAAAATATAAACAAACAATTAAATTAAATAATTGAAATAAATATTTGAGACCAAACCCTCATAAATTAAAACCTTTCACGTCTAGGGCGAAGGCAACTTCGAACTTGGCTAGGTGTGTCTAGTGCTATTGTATGAGGAATTTTGTTTGTAAAAGGCTAGGCGAGAAAGAAAGAGAGATAATCAAGAAATTCTTGATGAAATTTTATGATTGAAAAAGGGGAGATATGACCTCTATTTATAGAGAAAAAAGAGAGTCGAAGAATAAGAAAAGAATCCGAATTTGAATCGAAATAAAACTCGATGGACAACAGTTTTGCGGATTTTGTTTTTATCATATCCTTTGATCCATAACTTTAAATAAGTCATATAATATGTCGTTAGATAGCTCTTGAAGTCTACATTTCAACCCAATTAGAATCAGATTAAAATCTTTTGTAGAAAAAAAGATATGGCTGAAATAGTAGGAAGATGTCAGTTTTGGATAGAGTTTTGTATCTCATTCATATCTTTTTCATTATAGCTCGGAATTAATATTATAATATATCATTGGAAAGATAATTTCAAGATATATCCAACCATATAAAATTTTGATAAATATTATGAGGCTCAAAAATAAAATCTGACTGTCTTTGAACATCTTTAAATTCGAATAGAATTAGGATTTAAGAAAAAGGAAAGTTTTAAAAAAGAAAAGTTTTTATTTAACTCAAATTCTTTAATCTTATCTTTTTAAAAAGGATAATTAAGATCTTTTAGAAACTTATAGAAGCTTCTAATTAATCCCAATTAGTTTAGGAATAGGATTAGACCTTTGGACCCTCCACATGATCATTGGGACGTAGGTAAGATCCGGTTCGAGCCCAGTTTAGTATTTTGGCCATAACTTTCTCATTATTCATCGGAATTGGGCTTATAATATATCGTTGAAAAGGTCTTTTCAGGCCCCATCCAACTTCACTATTAGTGGACCCATATCATGAACCAAAATAAACTAGAATGCACGTTTTTTAAAAATAGAGTAAGAAAAGAAATATTTTCAAAAATAAAAAGAAGAAATATTTTAATAAAAACATCGTCATCACTAGAATTTTCACACTTTCGCTTTGTTCGACAATTAAATTACATGAAAAGTATTCATCACTGGGTTTTGTTTTGGGGAGACACAAATGGGTGTCTACAGTCATCAAGTGCAGTACTGATGATCGCAGAGTATATTTCCTGCTCATCAAGAAAAATATATTTTAAATGAGAAGGGACAGGTTTTAGTTCAGGTTTCTTAACCTATGCAGGTTTTTTTTGGGGTTTAGTTTTTTTAGGGAAAGAGTTAATGTCATAGCTTTTTTCATTACATAGGTCCTTTCATTACAAATATCATCCATTATATCAATCACATCAATTAAACAACAATTTTCCTCTAGCATAGGTCCTTTCATTATATCATCAATTAAACAACAATTAAACAACAATTTTCATTATATCATCAATTAAACAACAATTTTCCTCTAGCATAGGTCCTTTCATTACAAATATCATCCATTATATCAATCACATCAATTAAACAACAATTTTCCTCTAGCATAGGTCCTTTTAAAAATTTCCCTAAATTAAAAGTAACATTATCATCACCAACCGAAATGGTTAGTTTACCATTTTTGATATAATAATGGCACATGTAGTATGGAGAAAAGGCCTATCTAATATAATGGGAATTTGTGTATCCTCAGCCATGTCTAAAACAACTAAATCAACAAGGATGAAAAATTTACCAACTCTGACAGGGACATCCTCTAAAATACCTAAAGGGTACTTGTAGGGAATATTTTAAGCATTACCCCAAACTTGAACCCCACTGTGATCATACACTAAAGCACGGTGGCGTCCAAAGGGAAGGAAGCTAGAGCAAAAGAGTCGCTAACAAGTTTTAAGAACTTGTAAACTGTTCACGTGGTGAAGGTTACACCCCTTAACGATCCAGGAGATCGACAACTCCAATAGGTTTGGAACCATGACTGGTAGTTCGGGTATGAAACAAATCCAACCTAAAAGAGATTGAACCTGCCCTTATAATAGGCCTATACTTTATTATGATCGTATTCATGTGCGCAATCTGACTACCATGCAATCAATAGGTTTACCCTAAACCTGTTTATCTATATTGGTTGAATATTTATGCACAAATAAAATATTATTGGCGATCACTTGAATTATAAACAAATTAACCCTAAACAAGATTAATAATTACCTTATTAAGCGTGATTACAAGTACAAATTCCCTTTAAACATGCAAAAAAGGCGTGATCAAGAAATAACAATAATAATCATCAAGCAACATAATAATATTCAACAATTATTATAACAATTATAATCATCATCATAAAATAATCATGTTAAAGCATAATAGCAAGATTCTAGGCATGATACTAACAAGAATAATAACAAACCCTAACATGTCAGTAAGCAATAAAAATCAAAGCTTTAGCCCTAACATGATACTAACATGAATATTAGAAAGAAAATAAGAAGCATCGCAGGAATCACAATTGTCAGATTTGATATTGGAAATAATAGTTGTTACCCTAAACATGATACTATGAAGATCAAAACACCCTAAACATGATACTAGGAATCATAATAACAACCTAG
Organism: Chenopodium quinoa; assembly: GCF_001683475.1. NCBI lineage: Eukaryota > Viridiplantae > Streptophyta > Magnoliopsida > Caryophyllales > Amaranthaceae > Chenopodium > Chenopodium quinoa. Next base: position 792,733 of record NW_018743070.1, on the reverse strand, counting down.
ACATGATTTTTATATCATAATATCAATAAATCAATTAAAGCACTTACTTGGATGCCTCGTATCTCTTTCTAATAACAAAATACACGCGTAAGTAACTTCAAGGAAAATAATAAAATAAACAATTAAATTAGATAATTGAAATAGAGATTTGGGACCAAACCCTCGGAAATTAAAACCTTTCACGTCTAGGGCGAAGGCAACTTCGAACAATGCTAGGTGTTTCTAGATCTTGTGAATGCGGAATTTTGTATGCAAAAGGGCTAGTTTAGAAAAGAGAGAGAGTGTGTAATCAAGAGATTCTTGATGAGAGTTGGTGAAAGAGAGAATTAGAGAATTGATAAAAATTGATAGTTGTTGATGATTGAAAACGGAGGTTTTAAAAGGCTATTTATAGAGAAAATCAGCCGGATATGATATAAAAAACGAATAAGTGTTTTGAAAAGAATAAAACAACGTGGCGCGAAATGCTAGACACTAGTGCCAGACGCCAGGTATGGCGCCAGGCGCTGGACCTGTCGTTAGACGCTGGAAATAAATTTCCACGCATTTTCTTAATTTGATAAAATTTAGCCGTACGAGAGGGCAAAATCGTATTTTCCTTAAAAACACTTCTTTTATTCTGATTAAAACTCTTAAAAGTCAACCAAAGTCAATTTATCAATGCTAATTAAATTAGGAATGTAAAGAACGTTCTAGAAGAATCTAGAAGACTATAATCAATTCTAATTGCATTAGGAATGATAAATCATATTAGGCCCTCATCTAGATCATTGGGCCGTATATAAATAACAAACCGGGCCCAGTTTAGTAATTTGGCCATAACTTCCTCATTATTTATTGGAATTGGGATTATAATATATCGTTGGAAAGCTCTTTTTGAACCCGACCCAACTACACTATTATTCGACCTTTTATATGGACCAAACCAAACAAGATTGGCTGTTTTCTTATAATAGGTTTTAAAAAACAGAGAGAAAGAAAAGAAATAAAAACTAACCGCAACACTAGACTTTCCACACTTTCGCTTCATTCGATTATGATTCAACGTGAAAGGTACTCTTCACTGGGTTTGGTTTTGGGGAGACACGAATGGGTGTCTACAGAAGCCCCCACTTTGACTGAGTTTGGAGAAACGCAAGTTTTGAAAGCAATAGTCAGAGTGTCAATAGGGACAGAGAATAATTCAGAATGTTCTGCGATCCTATATCACTCTTGTAACGCCGATACCAGCAAACTAGCGTTAGTTAAACAGATAAAAGAGTTAAGAAATGTGTATCTTGCACCGTCGAGCACACGTCTCCGCTGGTAACTGATTTGTTGTTGTGTGTGATAACCTTCCGCAAGCTAGGGAATGCCATCATGCTGTTTGTTTTGATGATCTTCTACAAGCTAGAGAATACCGCTTGAAGACTGCTACGCCTGTAACTGCCTCCAATTTCACCGTGATAGACTTTTACAAGCTAGAGAACCCCATCGAAGATTGCTTCGCCTGAAACGACCTTGTAGCGCTTTGTGACATCTTTCGCAAGCCAGGAAACACGATCGAAGATTGCTTCGCCTGAAACTATCTTCATTTGTTACGACAATACCCTGAAGAGTATCAGCGAAGACCAACTCCTGTCGATCCTTTGCTTTTGCTATGCCTGCGTGTCGGCACTTTTGCTGCTTTTGAACCAGTATGTCGGTGCCTTTGAATTGTGAACCAGTATGTTGGTACTTATGAATCGTAAACCAGTATGTCGGTGCCCTTTGCGTTATGAACCATTATGTTGGTGCCTTTTGTATATGTATGAACCATTATGTCGCTGCATGAGCCAACGTTTAGGCGCTTTAAGCTAAGTGACACAATCATTCATCAAGTCGATCACTTAATGCGATTGTAACCGAGCCAATTACTAAATCATGTCAAATTTCTTATAGGGGCTAACTAGAGTACCAAGGAACCCAAAATTGTTGTGAGAGGTCAAAATAACCGCTCAGAGTGGCTGAGAATTCTGTCTCCGCTAAAAAATTGCTGGCGCCACAATTTGGCTCTGGCGCCACACGCTGGATCTAACGCTAGGCACGAACTCTAGCGCCATACGCCAAAGCTGTCATTTTGCGCTAGAGTCGGGAATTCCGTATATATTCCCTTTCTTCCTCATTTCGCCGCTGCTGCTGCTTCTTCTTTGAAATTCGCCTCGAAACTTCAACTTGCTCGTTCTTGCTCGTTTCTCAACCAAATTTTCTCAAATTTGTTGCAAATCGAAGATTCTTTCATCTACTTTCCCGATCTATGTAAGTTTTCTTCAAACTCACCCCGGTTTTGATGATTTTAACATTCTTGTTCACGAATTTTTAAAAAATTTGAACCTTAAATTGCTTAATTCATTTTTTTTGTCAAATTTTATGCCACGAAATTGCTTGATTACGGTTATATATTTCCTTGGGAGTATTTTGAGACTTGTTTGACTCAATTTGGTGAAGAAATGAACAAATAACCATTGTTGGACCTCTTAAGGTCAGGAAGACAATGTGGCTTATTCTTGATGTTTTTGCTAGCAATTCTTGTCCAATTTGTCACAATAGTTATCATAGTATTGCAAGAAATTGTTTGGGTGCTTTAAAAATGTTGTATATGCTCGAATTGAAATTGTGCTCTGTTTTAGTAGTGCGTACTCTTTTTTTGCGAACATAGTATCATGCGGCTCGGAGAACATTAGATACTATAGAAACTTAATTTATGTTGATTTTTGCACAATGGAGTATGGCTAGACAGCGAGGTTCGGGTTCACGGTCCCGAGAGACACGAAGGTAGCATGAGCCCGTAGAGTAGGACGCCGACCCGTCCACTTCTCTCGGTCCCCTCCTTGAGTGGGATGAGCGGACTTTGTACTTCTCCCCCGACCACCACATTTCTGAGAGGGTGCGTCGTGGGATTACTGCTGGTAGGACACATTGCCATGTCTCGGGCAACGATACTGTGGGCAACATGTATAGGATGTTCATCAGGGTCGACAGAGAGTTGAGACTTCTCTGGGAGTCTTGTGGGCTGACTGCCTTGTTTGAGGCTGCGGAGGCCATGATTTCTTCTGACGTGGGTCACCGCGCGGCTCGTGCCCTGGTTGAGTTTTTCTGGTACACCACCAACACTTTCCACTTTCCTTGGGGTGAGATGATGGTCACCCCAACTAACTTTAGTCTTATCACGGGACTAGAGTTCAGTTCTACCGCGCTGCCGTTTGACAGCAATATCAGCGTCCACTCTCCTGAGGTTGATGAGCTGTTTGGTTTGATCGCTGTTCGGGCCCGTGCTGAGGTGGAGTCATCATAGTGCAGCGCCAAGGGTATTTGCCGGTCGACTCTGGCGGCAGCTATCGAGGATGATGCGACCACCCGAGAGCAGCGGGTGCGCATCTTTGTGCTTATCTTGCTGTCAGGGACGTTTTCCCTTAACAAGGGTAGTAGAGTGATGCCTTACTACCTTCCTGCAGTCTGTGATCTTCACATGATCGGGACTTACGACTAGGCCAGCTTGGCCTAGGCTGATTTTGTTCGAGCGTTGCGAGACTCGTGTCGACATCGGTCCTACACGGGGAACGTCGCTCTGTCCATATTCTAGACATTCGTAGAGGTATACTTAATCTCCTATAAAGCTAGCTCTAAGCTTTTTTGTTAGCACTTGATATTTTTTGTCTCTTGTAGATCTGGTTCTACGAATACTTTCCTTCGCTCGTGCCGGCCAGACCGTCGCCATGTGGGTTTTTCGTGAGCGCCTACTGGGGAGGCCGCCATGTTAGGGCATCTACCGCCCATGTTTGAGAGCAGATCCTCTCGGTATGACTTTTTGCATAGTTGAACACCTTTGTATTCTCATCTCATAGGCATTTTTTGCAGGAGCCTGATGTGCAGTACCGGCCATGGGACGGTCTGGTTGTCCCCGGGTTAGTCGCGCAGTACACTGCAGAGCGTCGCTACAACCTAGGGACGTATGGAGCGGTGGCATACGTGGGAGAGAGGGTTTCTATTTAACACTCCTCGGATGTTTTATTGTTCCTGCTTCTCCGGCGCGTCACATGTTCGATGACGCGAGGCTGCTCAGCATGTCGGGGAGGGTTGGTACCCCTTGGCGATCTCATGCGATCCCAGGGCGGTGCTATGAGGAGGAGATGTTGCCATTGTTAGCTTCGGCCCCTGTTCTGTCTGGGGAGGCGGCGGTATGATTTTCATCTTTTACCTTTTGTTGAGTAGCCCCCAAGTGATATTTTACTGACTTTGGTTGTGCCACCTCGTATGACTATCAATTATCAGAGGACATACGGGCCTATCGAGGAGATGATTCCTCCGGCTCCCGAGGATTAGCAATTTGTGGAGCAATTGATCCCTCGCCACCAGACTCGGGTGAGTTTATTTACTTGCAAATTGTTCATATCTGTCATGCATTGTTACTGACTTTATTTCATTGACAGTTCTCGCGCGAGGTGGTTACGGTGATGGTAAGGTGTATAGACGCCTTCCAGAGCCAGCTCGTTCGGATGAGGAACGTTGCTACGTGTCGTCGCGATGACGCTGTTTAGGAGGTAACATTTTCTCCTTATTTATGCATTTTTATGTTTTTGCTTTGATGTTTCTGACTTGATTTCTTCTTGCAGGGTCAGCCCATTCCTTCTCATACCCGGACGATACCTGAGGTCCGGAGAGAGCCGGCGAGATCTAGCTCGAGGCGTCGCCGCACCGGTTCTGGTGGTTAGGGTGGTTGATTTGAGGCTGCTAAGACCGAGGCGGTGGAGGGCTCGGGCTCTTCATCTGAGGGCGCACATGCTGATCCGGTAGGCTAGGGAGAGGCTACCTCCGCTCCTAGAGGTGGTGGAATGTACGAGGTCGGCTCGTCATCGCAGCAGCCTCAGCCTTTGTCGGTTCATTAGGGTGACCTCGGGTGGACGGTTCCTGTGCTGAGTTTTCCTCCTCCTAGAGAGACTAGAGCTGGAGCTGGTGGAGAGCATACTCCTCGTACTGCGCAGTTCTATGATATGATGGGCGTCTCTCATCATCTGCGTCCTCCAGCGCCGTAGTTTGTACCTGTGTTTTATGTATTTTGACTTGTATAGAACTTTGCCTAATTGACTCATTTATTAGACATATTTGTATATACATATTATTATATATTGATTATGACTTTATTTATCCTGCATTTCTTTTTCATTTTTTATGTGCGTATTTGTGTGTGCAAAAATTGTAATAGGAATAATTTTGTGCAAAAATTTCCGTCATTTTTATTATTGATGGAGGGTATCCGACTTTCTCCCATAAAAAGAAAAATGAAAAATAAATAGGACTTGCAACGAACTTAAAAACAAATTAAGTTTGATTAAAATCCAAAAAGGAAAAATTGAAATTAATAATTGAAATTAATATGTATGGTTATTTGTATAAAGGGATAAAATCGTAAAGCCATTGTACGAGTTCAAATCGTAGCCAAAAAATACGGTTTTGAATAGCTCGCTGATAAGACACGTCAGTGCCACGTGGCGCCAAGCGCTGCTGCTGGCGATTGGCGCCAAACTCTGGTGGCAGACGACAGATCGTCGTTTGGCGCTGGAGAGCGCTGACTCCGAATCCTTTCCGGATTAAAACTGTATCGATGATGTGTATAAATAGCCCCCTGATCTGCCGAATTTCTTCATAATTTCAGCAGATTAATCATAGTCTTAGCTTTTGAAAAATAATCATGTCTTTAGTTACTAAGAGTTTTACCAACTTCACACGTGAATGGTGTCGGTCTTTAACTACTAAAGAGAGAAAAGAGCTAGACTTTTTCCATATAGGAGGTATCTATGGTGTTAAGGGGGTAGATCTTGATATAGACTTTATTCATACCTCCTTAGAATATTGGGATACATATACTCATTATTTTAGACTAGGGTGTGATGAAATTAGCCCTTTACCGGAAAAATTCGGTGCTATCTTAGGCTTCCCTGCATTAAATCTTGCAGTAACCCTAGAATAAATGAATATTATTATAAAGATTTTGAGCGCTTCTGTAATTTAAGAGACATTGATCTAACAAATATTGTAGATGGTAGTGCAGTTAATTTGAAATAATTTGAACACCATTACTTTGATAGACCTTATTCTGAATCTTTTCATGTTTATATAAGAATGGATTTTCTCTTTTGCATGCTTACCAATATCTTCTCACTAGTGGTAGAACTAATGTGGGCCAAGCAATTATATCAAATGTTTTGGAGCAAATCGAATCTGGGAGAAATCCAATGCCATTAATTGTTGGAGAGACTATGCTTAGTCTTGATGAGTTGAAGAGAAATCCAAAAGCACCTTTTTTGGGGCTCTCCGATTTTATTACAGGTAGAAAAATAATATTTTTTTATTACAGAAATCAAAAACATATTTTTGTATAGTAATATTAATTTATTTGCATTTAATTTTTGTAGATATAGCTAATGGTGAGACTAGAATTAATTAGTCCCCCTGACAATGTTGAAAAATATACTCTAAATTGCTTTGTGAGGCAAAAGAAATGCTTCCCTAAGATGGGGCGCCATGAGTGGAAAAAAGTCTTTGCTTCTTGCAACTTTGCTATCAAGTGGATCATCCCTTGGTGGAAAATAGAGAAGATGGTTGGTGTCAACGAGAAACCTTTCTGTTGTCTTCCAAGCTTAACCAAGATGACTTTTGCTATCAACTTTTTTTTTTTATTGAAAGTCTCAAGATCTAGTGAGAGAAAGTTGAAAATCCGATTGAAACCCACAAATTTGAGCTTCGATTTTTAGGCCGATTTCAATGGCAAAGAGGAAGAAAGGTAAGGGAAGCAAGAGTTCAAGCTCAAAATCGAAAAAAAAACAAAAAGCAAAGCAGAATTCTAGACCCAAAACAAGGAATTATACGAAAAGGAAATAGCAGAGCATTGCTACTGAGGACGTTTTGGTTGAAAGCTGGCTTGATGAAGTCATGGAGAACACTATGCATGTGAAGGAAATGACGGAGGAGGAACGTGGTGAGCATCAGCAGGAGTTTAACAATTGGCTCCAAGTAATTCAATCCTCTAAATCCGCAATTAATGATGAGCTTCGAACTGATGAATGTTGTGATAGTGTATTGAATAAGGACAATCCTACTCCTATTTTGATGCTTAAACACTCTAATTGTACTATGAATGCGTTTTTCCCAATTTCTAAGAACCCCGAGTTGTGTTCCCCTGTTTTTCGTTCTCCGAATTCTGTTGATATTACTCGATTGAATTGGAGGGAAAGCCTATTTGGGGGGACTAGAGATGAGGGGGTAGACCTGTCTAGTGGAGGTAAGAACTTGGATGGGGGTTCCTTTGATAAGGGTAATGGTGACAAGGTCCAAATTACCTTCGAGGATGTTCAACCCGAGATTGACTTCTGGTACTCGGCGATTGTTTGCCATATAATTGGTACTAAACCACCTTTTTCTGTTGTGAATGGGTTTGCTAGAAGGATATGGGGAAGATATGGGATTGATAAGGTCTCTCTTATGGCAAATGGGGTGTTCCTGGTCCGATTTCGGACTACTGAGGCGAGGGATAGAGTTTTGGGGGCTGGACCTGTTTGGTTTGACAATAAACCAGTGATAGTGAAACAATGGGTGGCTGGAATGGACCTTGATGCTGAGCCTGTGGATTTGGTGCCTATTTGGGTTAGATTGCCTGGACTAAAATTCAAATACTGGGGGCAAAAGACACTAATGAAACTGGCTTCTATGATAAGGAACCCTATCAAGACTGATAAGGCAACAACCACCAGGGAAAGATTGGAGTATGCTAAATATTGATAGAGGTGAAATTTAATGTCGATTTACCAGATTGCATTGAGTTTATGGATGAATATGGCAATACAATAAAGCAAGCTCTGAAGTATGAGTGGAGGCCTATGATCTGTAAGGTGTGTGGTGGGATTGGGTATATTGATGTTCACTGCCCTAACCATAAGGTGAAGAAGAGGAATAAGATGAAAATGCAGCCTGAGAGAGTTCAGAACAAGGATAGACAGAAGAAAATCTGGAAACCAGTTCAGAAGCCTGGTTCTCAGAATTTCAATAGTGGCACTGTTAATTAGAATGTTCCTCAACAGGAAGATGATGGTGATCAGCAACTTCAAAGTTTGAAACCTGGTGTTATTCTGATCAGTAGTAGTGGAAATAGATTCAGTGTATTGGAGGAGGGGGAATGCTCTCTTTCTCTCCATGGATAAAATTGGTTTCTGAAATGTTAGAGGTCTAAACAAGGCTAGTAAGCTCTGTGATGTCTTATGGTTCATTAGACATCATGGTGTTGGTCTTTTTGGACATCTTGAAACTAAGGTGAAGGCTGAGAGGTTTGGTGTGGTGTTTAATAGATTGGGAAGTGATTGGTCAGTTTGTGCTAATTACTCTCATCATAAGGGTGGTAGAATTTGGTTATTTAGATGCCTCAGGTGTTTGATGTGTCTGTTGTTAGATGTGAAGAACAGTTAATCCATTTACAGGTTTGTCATAAAGGAACAGGTAATAATTTTTTCTGCACAATGGTCTATGGTTTGAATGAGGTTGTTGCTAGGCATAAGCTTTGGGAGAAAATTACTGAGATTGGTGATTGTATGAACAGACCTTGGGTTCTTTGTGGGGATTTTAACAATATCTTGAACCTTACTGACAGAATTGGCAGTCTTGTTTCTCTGACTGAAGTGGAGCCTTTTAGAGCTTGCCTTAGACAGAACAACCTCTCTGATTGGGCTGCTGGGGGAATGTTTTATACTTGGTGTAATAAGCAAGCTGGTTGTGATAGAGTGTGTACTAAAATTGACATAATCATTGTGAATTGTGTGTGGATGGATAGATTTCCAGATATGCAAGCTACTTTTTTCCCTGAAGGCTTAATGGATCATTGCCCTTGTGTTATTAATATATTTGATTCCGGAACTCAAGTTAAGAAACCTTTTAGATTTGTTAATATTTAGGTGGATTCTCCCGAGTTTCTTGTAGCTGTTAAGGAGGCCTAGGAGATTAATGTTAATGGTACATTGATGTTCCAGTGTGTTAGGAAGTTGAAAGAGATGAAAAAAGTGTTGAAAAACTTGAAAATGGTGAATTACTCTTGTATTGAAACTGAGGATGATGTAGATGAGAAGACTTTGATGGAAATTCAAGTGAAACTCCAAGCTGAGCCTGATAATGAGAGTCTGATTGATTTGGAAAGGGAAGCTAGAGTGAGATATGCTAAAACTCACCTGGATAGATACAATTTTTTGAAGCAAAAAGCCAAGGTTCATTGGCTTAAAGATGGTGATATGAATTCTGCTTTCTTCCATGCTGTTATTAGGAAGAGAAGACTTCATAATAATATCTACTCCATTGTGAACAATATGGGGGAGGTGACTGCTGATCCTAAGGAGGTGTGTGAGGCTTTCTTGGAGTATTACCAAGGGCTACTTGGAACTGAAGCTTCAATGCAGGGCAACATTCACTCTGCAGTCATAGCTGAGGGTAACAAGTTATCTGATGAGCAAGGTTTGACTATTTGTAGAGCATTTTCTGATAATGATGTTAGGTCTGCTTTATGGAGTATTGATGATGATAAGGCTCCTGGTCCTGATGGGTTTTCCAGCAAGTTTTTTAAAGTAGCTTGGCATATTATTGGTAATGATGTTACCAAGGCTATCCTGGATTTTTTCAGTGCTGGTAAGTTGCTCAAACAGATCAATGCCACTACTTTAACTTTGATACCTAAGATTGATCATGCTAATCAGGTCACTCAATTCAGGCCTATAGCTTGTTGTAATGTGGTCTATAAGATCATCTCTAAAATGATCTGTTCTAGATTGAAGGAGGTGATGCCTGGCTTAATTGATGATTGTCAAGGAGCCTTTGTCTCTGGAATATCTATTCTGGATAATATCCTTATTTGTCAAGACATGCTGAAGGCTTATAATAATAAAAGGAAGCCCCCTAGGTGTACCATAAAGGTGGATATTAGGAAGGCTTATGATTCTGTAAGCTGGGAGTTTATTCAGGGAATGATGGTTGCCTTGAAGTTTCCCACTCAATAAATTTCTTGGGTTATGTAATGTGTTACTACTCCTACTTTCTCTTTACTGCTTAATGGTGGATCTTATGGTTTTTTTAAAGGGAAAAAGGGAATCAGGCAAGGTGATCCTATGTCTCCCCTCTTATTTGTTATTGTGATGGAGTATTTCTCCAGATTGCTGAAGAAAGTAGGAAAGCAGAGGAGATTTAAATATCATCAAAGGTGTAAGGAGCTTGCTTTAAATCACTTGATTTTTGCAGATGATTTGATGTTGTTTTCCTATGGGAATAATGAGTCTGTCAAGCTCCTGATTAAGGCTCTTAAAACCATTGAAGCTATATATGGTTTGCAGGCTAATCTTAAGAAAACTGCAATTTACTTTAGTAATGTTCAGCAACCTGCCCAAGACAGCATTCTATGCCATTCTGGATTTGTGAAGGGTGATATGCCTTTTAGGTACTTGGGGATTCCTTTAAATGCCAAGTATTTGAAGATGGTGGATTATGATAGTTTGATTAACAAGATGCTGGTCAGATTACATTGCTGGAGTAGTAGGAATCTTTCATATGCAGCTAGGGTCACCCTTATCAATGTAGTGTTAATGAGTTTGCATACTTATTGGGCTCAATGTGTTTTACTTCCCAAATCAGTCATTGATAGGATTAACCAGCTATGCAGAGCTTTTCTATGGAGTGGTAATGTTGTTCTATCTACTACCCCTCCAATTGCCTGGGATTGGTGTTGCAGACCTAAGAAGGCAGGTGGTCTTGGATTCAGAGATTGCAGGAAGTGGAACAAAGCTGCTCTGGGTGCCTATGTTTGGAAAATAGCAAAGAAAACTGACTCTTTATGGGTTAAATGGGTACATTCAGTGTACATTAAAGGTGAAAATTGGTGGGATTATGTTCCAAAGAAAGATGCTGGATGGGCTTGGAAATTGTTATGCAAAGTTAAAGATGATTTGAGACATGGTTTTAAATCTAAGGGCTGGCTGAGTAATAAGTACAAAATTAGAGATGGTTATAACTAGTTTCAAGGTGATTTGGATAAGGTTCAATGGTGTAAATGGGTTTGGAATCCTTTCAATATCCCAAAACATACCTTTATTGTTTGGCTTGCTGTTTTGGGAAGACTTAAAACTAGAGATAAGATTTTTCAATATGGGGTGAGTAATAGCAGTGACTGCTTGCTTTGTGGTGATGCAGTGGAAAATTGCAGTCATCTTTTCTTCTCCTGCAGTTTTAGCAAGAAGGTGTTGAAGGTTGTTTCTCAATGTATTGGTTTTGACAAAGATCAGGTAGACATTCTTCACAACTGGAAATTATGGAAAGCTGAGGGTAGGAACCATGTTCAGAAGAATTTGATCCTGGCTAGTTTGGCTGCTGTTGTTTACAGTATTTGGATAGCTAGGAATCATGCTCTCTGGCATAGTGCCGTGCTTAGACCTGAATTTGTTGCTAAGGTCATTAGAAGGGAGGTGGTGACTAGATGTCAGCAGCTAATCAATCATACTTGGACAATTGCTGATTGTCAATGGCTCCATCAGCTTAGAAATAGTGTCTAGTTGTTTTTTGTTAGTCTTGTTTTGTATGTTGGACTGTTTTGGCAGGGGTTTTAGTGTTTTTTTTTTTTTTGCAGGTTTTGGTTTCCCTGTGCCCTTCCTAGAAGGTACCTGGGGTCTCTGAACCTGGTTTTCTGATTCTTGTGTGTCCTGGTACCCTTCCTAGAAGGTGAACAGGATACCCTTTAATCTGCTAGGGGTGGTGTGCCTTTCTTGTAAGGCTTGTGTAGTCTGGTGTTTCCTGTTTTGTCAGGTTGTAAGTTCTTGTACATTTGTACAGTTTTTGATTTATAATACTTTCTTACTTTCCAAAAAAAAAAAAACAAGATGACTTTTTATTATCCCTGCAGAGTAAAAAGACAGTACGGCCTACTTCAAACAATTCCTTCTGGGGATATTCGTCGTCCCTATGAATTTCCTGCTTCACAAGAAATAGAAAATTTTGATGCATATTGGAGCGCTAGACCTTTATGGAAAGTGATTACCCAAAAAGTTCCTCCTTCTTTCCCAATAATGTAAAGAGGTGGCTTCTCAAGAAACCTTCAAAGGACATGAAGAAAAATCAGAGTAGAACTGATGTGAAGAGTCGTCTGGGTGACAAGGTGATTCCTGTTAAAGAACGCTTGGGTGAAAGGATTGAATTTAAAACACCTATGATGCCTAAGAAGAAAAATTTTACAAAGGATGAAAGGAAAAGAAAAGTTGACAATTCAGAGAAGAAGGTTTTAGTATAAAAGAAACATGGAGTCCTAACTAAGGGAGAAACTATTACCTCCAAAATTGAATGTAGGTCCTCTAAAGGATGCCTACTAGCTAAAGCCATGGACGATGAAGAGGATGCAGATAAAAATTGGAAGAGTGCAAAGAAATAGAAGAAAGATTGAAGCATTGCTTAACTTTCAATTTATTAGACTTAGTTTTAAATTTAAAGTTAATCTATTTTATTAAGCTTTATTTAAATTCCATCAATAATGTAAGTTTTAGTTTATTTAATTAATGAAATTTCAGCTTTTTAATTAAATCAACTCCTTTAAACTTAATTTATTAAAGCAATGAATACAGAAAATTTAATTTTCCCAAAAAAATTTCCGAGTACGGAAGTCGAAAATTTTCCAAAAAACACTGAAATTTGCCCAGGTAGTCCCAGAAGATTGGCGTCGTTACTTTACGGCTGGCGCCGGCTGTTGCAGTCTGTCGTCTGGCGACAAGCTTTTTTTTAGCCGGCAACAGGCTTTTTTCTGTGACGCCGATGTTCTGTTGAACTTCTGTCGAACTTCTTTTTATATCTGGAATGCGAGGTTTGCGAAAATTAAAGTGGCCGCACCCGTAAAGGGTTGCCTACATATCCTTTCCTAAGGAATCAGGCCAAATGTAGCTCTCTTAAGTACCCTACTCAAGTAATTATGGGTAGTACTTTTTAAGTTGGTCAAGATTTTTCAGGTTCGAGAACTCATTGCCATCCATATCAGTTAATTTTTCCACGCCTCCTGATAGGATTGTTTTGACAATATAGGGTCCTGACCAATTAGGCCTAAATTTGCCTCTTGGATCCAAAACATTTTTCCTTAATGCTTTTAACACAAAGTCTCCTACTTTGATGTTTCTTGTCTTGACCTTCTTATTAAAATGCGTAGCCATACGAGTTTTATAGCATTGAGTATGATGTAGAGCTTCTAGTCGCTTTTCATCGAGTAGAATTAGCTCTTCATATCTCGCTCTAGTCCATTCAACTTCATCGAGTTTACTTTCTAGTGCGATAGGTTGTACGAAATCCATTCCATAAACCAAGGAGAATGACGTATTTCCTGTTGATGTACGAATTGACGTACGATAACTCCAAAGTGCAAAATGGAGCTTGTCAGGCCAATCCTTGTAATTTTCTGTCATTTTCTCGATGATAGTCTTTAGATTTTTATTAGCTGCTTCAACTGCTCCATTTGCTTGAGGTCTATAAGGAGAAGAATGATGGTGTAACAATTCTTCACACTCGGCTTGAAAGTGAGTTCCATTGTCACTTATCATTTCATGTGGGACTCCATATCGACAAATGATATTCCTTTCGATAAAGAGTGCTACATGTTTTGCAGTAAGTTTAGCATATGATTGTGCTTCAACCCACTTTTTGAAGTAATCAATTGCTACTAGGATGTATTCATGAACGTCTGTTCCTGGAGGGGTAATTTTACCAATAATATCAATCCCCCATGTAGAGAATGGCCATGGTGAAGTGTAGGTGTAAAGTAGAGATGGAGGAACATGTTGTAAATTGGCGTAGATTTGGCATTTAGGGCATCTTTTCACATATTGATGACAATCTCTATTCATGGCAGTCCAATAGTATCCTTCCTGTATTATCTTTTGGACTAGCATTTTACCATTAACATGGGTTCCACAAATGCCTTCGTGGACTATCCTCATAGCTCTTTGAGCATCTTTTTTCCCTACACATAAGAGAGCTTAACCCGTAGGTACCCTTTTATGAAACTCGTTGTCTATAAGTACGTATTGGGAAGCCAAGAGTCTTGATGCTTTTTTTGCTCTTTTGTCGACATGAGGAGGTTATTCTCCTTTGGTGACATAATTAAGTATATCTGTGTACCACGGTTCTTCTTCTTTTTCTTCTTCTTCATCTAAGATCACTTCATCATCTTCTATAGCTTGAATATACGCCGGTTTGTGATTTTCTCTATAGTTAGCGGCATTTGCTCTTTTTCCGTAGGAATCCTAACCATTCAGGCTAGTCTTGCTAAGGCATCAACAAATTGATTTTCCTCCCTAGGTAGATAGGTGTATTCTACCTTTTCTAACTTATTGGTGAGAGTTTCCAAATAAGTTTGGTAAGGGGATAGACTTTCACTCCTTACTTTCCAAGTTTTAGAAATCTGATTGATGATTAATGAAGAGTCTCCGAATATTCGTAATTTTTTTATTCCCAATGCCAAAGCTGTTTCAAGACATACCATACATGTTTCGTATTCAGCAGCGTTATTAGTAACATCAAAATCTAGCTTTATGGAGATTGGAACATGCTCTTCTTTAGGTGATACTAATAATACTCCGACGCCACATCCCTTTTGGTTTGAGGCTCCATCTAAGTATAAAGTCCAAGTATCATCTTCTGTGACCATCAAGTCTTCGTCCGGAAATTCATTGTCCTGTATTGGCGTTGAATCTTCTATTGGAAAATCTGCCAGGAAATCCGAGACCACGGATCCTTTGATATCTTTTTGAGGCATGAATCTTACATCGAACTGGGCTAAATTGACTATCCATCTTGATATGCGCCTAGTGAGTGTAGACTTCTTGAACAAATACCTAAGTGGATCCATTCAGGAAACTACAAAGATTGTATGCACGAGCATGTAATGTCTTAACTTGGTTGTGGCCCACACCAATGCGAGGCACAATTTCTCAAGTGGTGTATAGCGTACTTCATATTCGAGCATCTTTTTTCTTAGATAGTAGATGGCATTTTCTTTACCTTCCACTTCTTGTGCAAGCAATGCTCCCATTGTCTCCTTGGTGACTTTTAGGTACAACCTAAGAGGTATTCCTGGAAGTGCTGGTGCTAATACGGGAGGATTTTTGAGATAGTCTTTGACCTTTTCAAAGGCTTTTTGACACTCATCGTCCCATATTACTGGTACATTCCTTTTAATCTTTTTGAATATTAGTTCACATATTGTTGTTAATTTTGATATGAACCTACTTATATATTGCAATCGGCCAATAAATCCTCGAATTTGTTTCTCGGTTTTGGGCGGTGGCATTGACATAATTGCTTTCATTTTGGTTGAGTCTATCTCTATGCCTCTAGAGCTTATGACATATACCAAAATCTTGCCTGAGGTGACTCCAAAAGCACACTTGGATGGATTCAACCTCATGTTGTAATTTCGTTAGTCTTTCAAAGAATTTTCTGAAGGCAACTTGATGTCCTGGGCAATCTTTTGACTTCACAATCATATCGTCCACATATACTTCAACTTCTTTGTGCATCATGTCATGGAGTAAGGCAGTCGCTGCTCGTTGGTAAGTAGTACCCGCGTTTTTCAACCCGAATGGCATTACCGTGTAACAGTAAGTACCCCATGGTGTTTTGAAGGTTGTTTTCTCCATGTCTTCTTCTTCCATGAGAATCTGATTGTATCCTGCATATCCATCCATGAACGAGAGAAGCGCATGATTTGTTGTATTATCTACCAGAATATCGATGTGTGGTAAAGGGAAGTCATCCTTTGGACTTTCCTTATTTAAGTTTCGGTAGTCAACACACATTCTGACCCTTCCATCCTTCTTCAGAATGGGGACGAAGTTGGCCACCCATTCGGGGTATTTGGATACCCTGATGAAACCTGTAGTTATTTGTTTTTAAACTTCTTCTTTTATTTTAATAGCTACGTCGGGTTTCATTCGACGCAACTTTTGTTTTACAAGTTTCATTCTTAGAATTAGTGGTATAGTGTGTTGAGCTATTTCTCTATTAATACCTAGAATATCTTCATATGACCACGCAAATACATCGATAAATTCTTTAAGTAGATCAATTAAATCAGTTCTTTTTTGTTCATTAAATGTTAATCCGATTTTAACTTCTCTTTTAATGGTTAAATCATTTTAGATATCAACCGTCTTAGTTTCCTCAATTATCAGTGTTTTCTTTTCAAGTGTTTCCATTTCTTTAATAATCTCTTTTTTATTTTCATTGTTAGTTAAGAAATGCTCGTCATCTTGGTTAAAGAAAAACACGAGGAGTAAGCAGAAGAAGACATATTATTGAATTCGGAAATCATTACATGAAAAAGGGAGATGTCCTTAGGGACTTGATTACTAACTATCCTATGAGAAGAAATAGATGAAGGAGGGGGTGCTACAACTAAGGATTTAGATGACTCTACAGGAATAGACTCTGACTCTGACTCTGACTCTGTCTCTGACTCAGACGACTCTTTAAACATCGGTCCTTGCCATGTCGTTATGGAGATTTTCCTTCCACTTAGAGTAGTCACCTTGACTGTCTTGCGCCCCCCTTGTACTGATCCTTTTGCTTGAGTGATGAGCTTTGAGGGGTCAAAGTTCTCGCTTTGTCGGACCATTTGGATGAGCGAGGAGTTGTCCTCTATGTATCTCGGCTCATCTTGTTCTCGCCCAAATAATAATCCCATGACATTAAAGTCAAAGCATGGGGTTGCTTTCTCCTTGTGAATAGGAGTTGGGATTTCATCTAGAAAGTAGCAATCTAAGAAAATTTCGAATCCCGGTTGCCTTATGCCATTTACCAAAAACGTTTCGGTAAATTCATAGCATGGATAGTTCTTTCCTTCTTTTATGAATTGTCCATTGAGAGTAAGAGGATATTGATCCATTGGGATTGCTTTCTTTTGGATGCTAGCGTTCCTACGCGCCTTAGACCTTTCCAGGGCTCGCTTAAGATCTTCCTGAGTCGGCTCGAAACTAAGTCCGAAAGTATCTAACTTAAGGAGGCCAGGTAATTCCAGCTGTTTTGCTATTCCCTTCTTCTTTCCTAGAGTCATCCTAGGAAAATGCCCTTTTTTCTTAAGAATAGCATTTACTGTCATATTGGAGTGGGGGTCGTGACAGAGAGGGGTCCTTTCATCCTCCTCGATTAAGGAGACCTCTTCATTAAAGCCCCACAAGTCTTCATTGTCTTCATCGTGCTCTACATTAATGATTTTATTTCCACAGCTTTAATCCTCATGGGTGAAGCATCGATCGTGATAGGGATTCCTCCAACTATGGCTTTTACTTGTTGGTGGAGAGATGAAGGGACGACCTTTAGGTCATGAAGCCAAGGGCGTCCCAACAATAATTTGAATGAACCTTTAATATCTACCACTTGAAAGGTAGTAGCATGTTCTATTGCTCCCGCCGTCATATTCATAGTAATCTTATAGAGAGCTTGGCGACGAGTGTTGTCATAAGCTCTTATTCCTTGTGTTGACGGAGTTAAGTCTTCATCCCTTATGCCTAACATCCTCGTAGTTCTGAGGATACATATATTAATTGCTGATCCATCGTCTACAAGAGTCATTGGGACGTTCATTCTCTTGCAAACTAATGTGAGGTTTAGTTCCTTATAATGCTTCTCACCTTCTGGATTTAAATCTTTGTTAGAAAAGGTGATCAAGGTGAGAGGACTAGGGAGATGACTCGAAAGGAAGTTAGACAACCCCTCAGGAGTGGTGTCAAAATCTATCCCTATCTTATCCAAGGCATTCATCGCTGCTAACCTATGTTCTCGAAATGTAGCTGGAAGCTTCCATACATTCATCTCGACCTTGGTCTTTTTGAATTGCTTGAAAATATCATTGTCTTCTATGACAGGTATGGGAACTTGTTGCGTAGTCGGCATAGGTTGTGTTGAGATGGGAGGTTGTGTTCTCCCAGACCTTGTGAGGACGTCTATAGGTGAATCCTCTTCAACCAAAAAATCATCTATTGAAAATGACACTGAAGGTGGGGGTCCTTCCATCTCTTTTAGGAGACGTCTTCTTCATCGCTGTCCCAAACCCCATTAATTCCTATGTCTTCTTTTCGTTGGATTTGAACTAGCTTCTTATCATCAATCATTTTTTGAATTAAATCTTAAAATTTAAAACAATTTTCAATAGTGTGTCCCCCTGATTGATGGTATTGACAGTAGAATCTATCTTTCCTCTTTAGCGATTCAAACGGTCTCGATTCGAGAGGTTTGACCTTACCACTCTCGGAGAGCATTTAGAACATTTTATCATATGAAGTCCCAATTGTAGTATAGAGTTTATTACTTTTCTTGGGTTTGTCGATTACTTGTAGAGAGAATACTTTCTTCTTCGTGGGTGGAACTTTGTCACACTTTTTCTGAAGCTCCTCTACTTGTTTCTTTGCGAATTTGAGAGCCTCACGTAGCTAATCTTTTCCCTCCCACATGGACCATATAAGCATTCGTACGTCTTCCTTGCTTGCTTGTTCAAGAAAGTCATCCATGGCATCAAAAAAGATCTCCTTCTCTTCTTCGATAGCATGAATTTCTTCAATAGGCTTGATGAAAGATGAGGGATCAACCTCGTTTTCCTCATCAGCGATGGCCAAGGAATAAGCAAGAGGTGCATTGTCGATGATTTTCTTCTTACTGACAGGGGGCAATGGTAGCTTGTTATTATCAATTAAATCTTGGATAGCTTCCTTAAGCTTCCAACAATTTTCAGTGAGATGGCCCCTACCTTGGTCATATTTACAGTGTGCATTGGGGTTCCAATTAGCAGTCCTCTTTTCAATTGGTGGGTCCCCAAATGGTCCAATAGGAGTTATAAGACCTTTTGCATTTAGTCGGTCAAATGCGGTGTCATAACTCATACCCATAGGAGTAAAGTTCCTCCTAAATGGTTTCTTTTGTCCTTGGTTGTTCATAGCAAGGACTTCACTCAAATTAAAGGTGCTAACATTGTTTGAGTGGGTGGTTATGGAAGAAGAAGGATTTTTGTTCTTCTTGCCTTTCCAGCCACTATTGGAGTTATTGTTAGCAGCTTTTAGCTTAGCCAAGTCGTCTTCAATATTAATTCCAATGTCATAGATGGCCTTGAAGGTATGTAGATTATTTTGATACTTGAGATGCTTTGAGTACTTCTCTTGAAGATTCTTGATGAACAACCTCACAGATTCTTTCTTGCTTGGTACTTTAATCATCTTAGCTGAGGTTTCTCTCCATTTGTTGAAGAAAGAAGTGAAACCTTCACTCTCTTTCTGCTTGAGTATTTCAAGTTCCCTATAATCAGTTTCAACTTGAATATTGCACTTGTACCTATCAATGAAAGCGTTTACTATTGATTCCCAAGTAGAGGTTCTCTCTTTATCAAGGGAGAAGAACCATTGTTGGCAAACGGTTTCAAGAGATAGAGAAAATAAAGAGGGAAATACTTTCTTATCAATACCCTTAATACTCATTATTGTTTCAAAATCTCTTAGATGAAAATAAGGGTTGTCTGTTGCCTTGAATTTCCGGATGTCGTTGGCATTGAACTTCTGCGGAAGAAGCTCCCTGTCCACCGAGACCCTTGTGAACTAATGCCCTGAAACTTGTAGTCACTAGATAGCTTTCTCAAGCTTTCTTGCATAAGGTCCATCTGTTGTTGCTTCACAGGGTCATTGATTTTGAGGGTTAAAGCCTTCAACGCCTCAGTCATGTCAGTCAATTGATTCCTAAGTTCATTGACTTCTTCTTGAGTTGCCATTATCTTCTTAACTTTCCTTTTTCAAGCGATTGGCTTGTAAAAAAGTTGTACTTGAATGAAAAGGTTGTCTTTGATCAAACACCCTTCCTTTCTTGACCACGCGCTGTAAATTAAACCATTTATTTTAATGACTTAACTTAAATTGACTTTGACTTTACGGGTTTATAAAGAAAAAATAAAAAAAGCAAAAAGAGGGTGTATATTTTTGGGATCAAATATAGGGTTCAAACAAGTGGTTTAATTAGAGGATTAATATCCGACTTACCCCCCTAAGAAAAATGACGGAAAATACGCGCATACAAAACTCTCTTAGACATGGTCAAAGTGTATATACATATTAGTGTGTGCTTTATATTGTGAGTGCAAGTGACAAGCTTTGAATCTTGTGTAAGACCATGGGACTTAGTGCCTAGAATCGATTAAGGACTTGGCGAGGAATTATTATTAATAAAAGTAACCAAATTGATTAGCAAACTGTTTAATTAGACACAAAGTGATGACTCGAGCAACATATCGAACTGTCGCCAAAACAATAGGACTGGCGTTGCACTTTGTAGTTTAGCGCCAGACGGCAGAGCTATCGCCAGGCGCTGCACTACACAGTGTGGCGCTACAGTCCAAATCTCGGTGCCATTGCTGGAACGTTGATCTGGGATTGCTTTCGGTATTATTACTCTACAGGGTATGCCTAAAGTCGTACTAAGTCAAGTCTGATTAAATAATTAGATTTTAATTACTCAAACTAATTATTTATTAATTAGGCAAAGTTCTTTTTGTCATTAATCAGTTTATTTAGTCTTAACAAAAGTCAAACAAACGGTTAGGAAAAACACATAGAGTATGCACAACAAATAATGCACAATTAGGCAAGTAGGCACAATATAATGCCATGAGTTCGCAACCTAACCATGGCTCTAGCTCTCTAAAGTTCGGGATATGGGTTAGTCAAATAGGGTCCATGGTTAATTGTCTGGATGCACCGCGCGGAAGCTTTACCTTTTGAAGGGTTGGCGCGAGTGGATGGGACACCGCGAGTTAAAAACTCGCTTCCATGGTTTGGTGAATTCAACATTCTCGGATGTACCCTTTGTTGCACAGAGCGTTCAATCAGGTAGATGGAGCATGAATTCCCAGAGGGTTATGTCCATATGTAGAACACATATGGGTTTCACAAAAGTGAAAAAAACTCAATCAAGAAGTAGGATCGAGCAAACAGTGCTAAAAACTGGTCAAAATTAGAATGCATATTTCTGGCTCGGTATTGGAAGAACATGGCACCAACGAACAGAGGTCGTCGCCTCAATTTGGCTCTGGCGCCAGAGTCAAATTGTTGGCGATAGAATCTGTTTTCTGACGCTAGTTCCTACATGCCTCAATAGCTTTCTGTGCTCGATAATATTTTCCAGTTTCGCTCAGCATTATTTCGATCCTAGTTGTGAAAGATATTCCTCAAATTTCCTACATGTAAAAATCATATGTTTTTAACTCATTATGGATGGTCTTTCCAATGAGATATTTTTTTATGTATATGACAATAATGTTAATCAAAATTACGCACATGAAATACCTAGAACTTTTTGAGTCTTATCCACTCATTTTAAATCATTGCCAAAACAAATTTTAGGAATTAAAATAGAAATCCTCCCTAGTGGAGCCACCAAAAACTGTAGGGAATATTTCAAGAATTACCCCAAACCTGAACCCCACTGTGATCATACACTAAAGCATGGTGGCTTCCAAAGGGAAGGAAGCTAGAGCAAAAGAGTTGCCAACAAGTTTTAGGAACTTGTAAACCATTCATGAGGTGAAGGTTACACCCCTTAACGATCCAGGAGATCGTCAACTCCAATAGGTCTGGAACCATAACTTGTAGTTCGGGGATGAAGGTACAAATCCAACCTAAAAGAGATTGAACCTGCCCTAATAATAGGCCTCTACTTTATTATGATCGTATTCATGTGCGCTTTCTGACTAACATGCAATCAATAAGTTTACCCTAAACCAATTTATCTATGTTGGTTGAACATTAATGCACAAATAAAACTATTATTGGCGATCACTTGAATTATAATCAAATTAACCCTAAACAAGATTATTAATTATCTTATTAAGCATGATTACAAGAATAAATTCCCTTTAAACATGCATAAAAGGCGTGATCAAGTAATAACAATAATAATCATCAAGCAACATAATAATAATCAACAATTATTATAACAATTATAATCATCAGCATAAAATAATCATGTAAAAGCATAATAGCAAGATCCTAGGCATGATACTAACAAGATTAATAACAAACCTTAGCATGTCACTAAGCAATAAAAATCAAAGCTTTAGCCCTAACATAATACTAACGTGAATATTAGAAAGAAAATAAGAAGCATCGCAGGAATCACAATTGTCATATTTGATATTAGAAATTATAGTTGCTACCCTAAAAATGATACTAGGAAGATCAAAACACCCTAACATGATACTAGGAATCATAATAACAAGATAGACATGATTTCTATATCATAATATCAATAAATCAATTAAAGCACTTACTTGGATCCGTCGTATCTCTTTCTAATAATAAAATACACGCTTTAGTAACTTCAAGGAAAAATAATAAAACAAACAATTAAATTAGATAATTGAAATAGAGATTTGGTACCAAACCTTCAGTTTTTAAAACCTTTCACGTCTAGGGTGAAGGCAACTTCGAACAATGCTAGGTGTTTTTAGATCTTGTGAATGCAGAATTTTGTATGCAAAAGGGCTAGTTTAGAAAAGAGAGAGAGAGTGTGTAATCAAGAGATTCTTGATGAGAGTTGGTGAAAGAGACAATTAGAGAATTGATTAAAATTGATAGTTGTTGACGATTGAAAATGGAGGTTTTAGGAGGCTATTTATAGAGAAAATCAGTCGGATATGATAAAAAAAACGAATTAGAGTTTCGAAAAGAATAAAACAACGTGGCGCCAAATGTTGGACACTAGCACCAGACGCCAGGTATGGCGTCAGGCGTTGGTGCTGTCGTCAGACAATGGAAATAAATTTCCACGCGTTTTCTTAATTTGATAAAATTTTGTCGTGCGAGAGGGCAAAATCGTATTTTCTTTAAAAACACTTCTTTTATTCTGATTAAAACTCTTAAAAGTCAACTAAAGTCAATTTATCAATGCTAATTAAATTAGGAATGAAAAGAACCTTTTAGAAAAATCTAGAAGACTATAATCAATTCTAATTGCATTAGGAATGATAAATCATATTAGGCCCTCCTCTAGTTCATTGGGCCGCATATAAATATCAAACCGGGCCCAGTTTATAATTCAGCCATAACTTCCTCATTATTTATCGGAATTGGGCTTATAATATATCGTTGGAAAGCACTTTTCGAACCCAACCTAACTACACTATTATTGGACCCTTGCCATGGACCAAACCAAACTGGATTGGCTGTTTTATTAAAATAGGTTTTCAAAAACAGAGAGAAAGAAAAGAAATAAAAACTAACCGCAACACTAAACTTTCCACACTTTCGCTTCATTCAATTTTGATTCGACGTGAAAGGTACTCATCACTGGGTTTTGTTTTGGGGAGAACAAATGGGTGTCTACAGTACTTAGCAGAACGATCTGCCATTTGCAAAGTTATATTAGTAACTTTTCAATCACCCGTATTAAGTTAAGAACATATAGACAATGACATAACACTGACACTAGCACCCAAATCACACAATATCTGATCAATAAAGACATAACCTATATGTTAAGGGATAAAAAAAACTACCAGGATCCTTTAACTTAGGAGGGGATTTATTTTGCAATAAAGCACTCGATTCCTTTGTAAAAGCTACAGTTTTTACCTCATAAAAGGCCCTTTTCCTAGTCAAAATATCTTTCATTAATTTAGCATATGCAGGAACCTGAGTGATTAAATCAGTGAAAGGAACTATTACCTGCAAGTTTTTCACAACCACCGAAAACTTACTGAATTGTTTATCAAACTTACTCTTCAATTGTCTATTGGGAAATGGTAGTTTGATAACTAGGTTCTGCACATCTCCTCCCTTATCCTAAAATTTACCCTGCAAAGCAACA
Source organism: Chenopodium quinoa (assembly GCF_001683475.1). NCBI lineage: Eukaryota > Viridiplantae > Streptophyta > Magnoliopsida > Caryophyllales > Amaranthaceae > Chenopodium > Chenopodium quinoa. The sequence continues at coordinate 768,829 of NW_018743070.1, read as the reverse complement.
TTAGAAGGGTTAATATCTTTTTATAGACCTACAAGGTTAATAGGATTAGCATTTGGTATAAAGGAATCAGGATCAGGAACAAGTCCATCTTCCTTTGGCATAGGAGGTCCATCATAATGTGAACCACTCCTAAGAGTAATTGCATTGGCATGATCTGTGGGATGAATTGGTTGCGATGGTAGAGCTCCCTGCTGACGGGTTTGTAGAGTAGATGAAATTTGCGCAATTTGATTATCCATGATTTTATTGTGAGCTATAGTTGAATCAATTTGTGCATCCCTACTCTCCATGTGCTTTTGCATACTTGAAAGCATTGCTCTAATTTCTGTCATAGCAGGGTCAGATGATGAGGAGGATTGTGGTTGGTTTTTCTGGCCAGAATTAGGATGGTAATATTTTTACTGTGGCGGGCGGGGTTGCTGTTGTGTTTGTTGTGGAGGTGGAGGGTTTTGTACATTAGTACTCCGGTAAGAAAGATATGGATGGTTCCAGAGGCCAGGATTAAAAGAGTTAAAGTATGGTTTATTTTTCCTATAGGTTTGGAAGGCATTAACTTGCTCCATGAAAATCCTACAATGTTGCTCCCAACGCCCTACAATTCCACAATTTTCAACGAAGGCTTCATTTTTAGCAACAGCAGAAACATTAGCTATAAAGTTAGGAACAACAGTAAGATTATCTAGTTTCTAACAAATAGATGTCAACTATGCTTGCAAAAAGGATACAGAATCGACATTATGTTTTCCTTTGTTAACAAACCCTCTCGGATTCCCGTATTGGCAATTGTGTATTGCCATATCTTCGATAACATGTCCTGCATCTTCCGCATTAAGATGCACGAAAACTAGCTGTAGAATCTAGAACTGATCTAGATGAATTTCCAAATCCATTGTAAAATGCTTGGATCAATTGCCATTTTGCCAGATTATGGTGAGGGCATTCTCTCTATAGATCCTTGAACCTCTCCCAAGCCTCATATAGAGTTTCATCGGCCTGTTGCGCAAGTTCTGAATAGTACTCCTTAGTATATTTGTTCTTTCTGCAGGGTAATATTTATTTTAAAAATTCAAGGCAAGAGTTTCCCAGTCAGTAATACCAAGTGTAATTCTATTCAAACCATTAAACCATAATTTAGCTTTTCCACATAATGAAAAGGGAAAAAGAATCTCCCTGGTTTGTTCCTGCATGACCCCAGCTTGTCTAATGGTGTTGTAATACTGGCAAAAATATGCAATGTGAAGATTAGGATCTTCACCCTTAGCTCCACTGAATTTCTTCCACTCCATCATTGTGATAAATTGGGGTTTGATTTCAAATTGCACTCCATTAAGGGCCGGAGTGGGAGTAAGGTGTGAAAAATCTGTAATCATTGGCTACCAGTAATCACTGAGCTTCTTAAGTACCACCATCTCTGATTCTGGATCTGAAGATACCTCTGAATCGCTAGAATCAGCTGGAGGGTCTCGGCGATTATTGTTATCACCAGAACCCGCCAGGATTTGCCTGTAAAGATTCTTTTGTCTATGGAAAGATCGTTCGATCTCAGGATCGAATGGGATATAACCTGATATGGAACACCTGGGCATAAACAAAGAACTAGAAAGCAAATATAAGACTTGCCTCAAAGAACTAACGTTCTCTAAGAGAAGAAGAAATAACCTAGACTATAGAAAATAATCAGAAATAAAAATAGAACCATTTCCCCGGCAACGGCGTCAAATTTTGACAGGCTAAAGTCGTATCACCAAATAAAAAATAATACCTAAATCCACTAACTATGTAGATAGGGAAGAAGGGTCGAACCATAGGGAAACGAGTTAATTTATTCCTAATTGATTTAAAATAATCTAGATTATCAAGTCACTACTACAAAAAGAGTGTTTTATCGACGCTTGGCCCTCGACTCTAGGGAAGGAGCGTCAGCTAAAAATTATACTATGCGTATTTTGTCGACGCTTTTTAGAGTCGAAATTATTTTTCGACAGACAAAAGCGTCGAGAAACTGTAGCACGTGCCCCACACGTGAATGCAAAACCCACTATTGTAAATTTAGTTATCACCAGAACCCGCCAGGATTTGCCTGTAAAGATTCTTTTGTCTATGGAAAGATCGTTCGATCTCAGGATCGAATGGGATATAACCTGATATGGAACACCTGGGCATAAACAAAGAACTAGAAAGCAAATATAAGACTTGCCTCAAAGAACTAACGTTCTCTAAGAGAAGAAGAAATAACCTAGACTATAGAAAATAATCAGAAATAAAAATAGAACCATTTCCCCGGCAACGGCGTCAAATTTTGACAGGCTAAAGTCGTATCACCAAATAAAAAATAATACCTAAATCCACTAACTATGTAGATAGGGAAGAAGGGTCGAACCATAGGGAAACGAGTTAATTTATTCCTAATTGATTTAAAATAATCTAGATTATCAAGTCACTACTACAAAAAGAGTGTTTTATCGACGCTTGGCCCTCGACTCTAGGGAAGGAGCGTCAGCTAAAAATTATACTATGCGTATTTTGTCGACGCTTTTTAGAGTCGAAATTATTTTTCGACAGACAAAAGCGTCGAGAAACTGTAGCACGTGCCCCACACGTGAATGCAAAACCCACTATTGTAAATTTAGTTATCACCAGAACCCGCCAGGATTTGCCTGTAAAGATTCTTTTGTCTATGGAAAGATCGTTCGATCTCAGGATCGAATGGGATATAACCTGATATGGAACACCTGGGCATAAACAAAGAACTAGAAAGAAAATATGAGACTTGCCTCAAAGAACTAACGTTCTCTAAGAGAAGAAGAAATAACCTAGACTATAGAAAATAATCAGAAATAAAAATAGAACCATTTCCTCGGCAACGGCGTCAAATTTTGACAGGCTAAAGTCGTATCACCAAATAAAAAATAATACCTAAATCCACTAACTATGTAGATAGGGAAGAAGGGTCGAACCATAGGGAAACGAGTTAATTTATTCCTAATTGATTTAAAATAATCTAGATTAGTAACCAATTTGTTGTTATAAAAAGGGAACTAACTACGAAGATCAAGTTTAGGGAGAAAATCAATAATTATAAGGCCTAAGGTCACAGGTTCACCAATAATTAATATTCCGGGATAAAGAATAACAATCAAGAATTAACACTGCACAAATAACATGATTAACAGGCTCTCACAATTTATTAACCAACATGGATCTAACAGGGTCTCGCAATTTATTAGATCTAAGTTCCTATTGAAAATAGCCTTTAATACCAAATTAACATCTGCTCGATTCATCAATTCAATATTGTTATACTTTTACAATCAAATCACATCTACTCGATTCATAATCCAATTGTAAAGAATTAAAACAATACAATAAGAAATTATCATGCAATATTAATAATCAACAATAACAAATTATCCCTTCATATTAATTATGGATCCCCTTAAACCCTAGAATTAAACTACTCGACATAATTAAAACTAAACTAATCAAAGCAATTAAACAAGTCATGAAGAAACAAAGTAATAAAATTTCTGAAATTAAAAAAATGAGAAATCGTTACCAAAGTAATCCAAATCAAAGAGTTGAGTCAAGAACAAGAGTGAGTTATAAGAGAGAGTAAACTAGAGAGAAAAATAATCTAAGTAGAGAAAGAAAGTCTAAAAGAAGAGGTACTAAGCAAAAGCATTAACATTGTACTTAAACAATAATCTAAAATTACTCCTAATTAGAAACTAAGTGTTCGCCAAAGTTACCTCCGTAGAAAAACACGCCCGATCGGGCGAAGGGCCGCCCAATCGGGCCCGCCTTTTTCTTCGCACATCTTCTGAACAGCCACGCCCGATTGAGCCAATGCTCACCCGATCAGGCACGGCTTCTCCTTGAAGCTTGGAACTTCCATTAGGATTACTTCTTAGCCCAATCCGGATATCCACCTAGGGTATACTCGGTCCAATGCTCGTATTCCACAAGTCGAGCCCTTAATCACCGGCTTAATGACTCTAACCGGCCTTGGGCTTCAAAAACGGTCGTGCTCCTCCAATGTCCGTAATTGCTACATGAAAACCCGGGAAAATGTTCCAAAAGTGCATTTTCCTACAAAACTCAACCAAAACTACGAAAACACTAGAAAACACCAATTAGTAATATATGTGGCTCTAAAGAGCCAAAAACACTACTAATTTATTACCAAGGGACAGGGGTAAAATACTATACATGCCCTCCCAACTCACACTCTCATGTGTTTAAGAAGATAAACACTCAACCTACTAGTCGACTCGAAATATGTCAAATCATAACTTGCATTGATAAACAACGGTTTAACATTCATATAACTCTATGCACAACGGTCCGAAGGTCTTTATAGCTTGTAATGCAAGGCTAGGGTAAAGGGTAGGAAACATTTTGGAAAATGTGGGAGAAAAGCCATGCTTAAGGGAGCCATATCCTAACAAAACCCAAGGTCAAAAATAAACAATGACCAAATCATCTCCAATCATAACTTAACTCCACAAAAGCTCAACAAACAATCCTATACATAACAACAATCCCAACACTTACACATTCACTCACAAAAATATGATAATAAAGAATTAGAGTGAAATAAAACAAACTTTGAACTCATTATTTTTTATTTTTTTTAACTTAAACTTCTTTTTTATTTTGAATTCTTTTCTCTTTTTTTTTTCTTGAGCAACCTTCACATAGAACATTTGAATATTTGAAACAATTTTTTTTTTTTTTTGCTCTTTTTTCTTTTCTTCTTATCTCACATTGGAAATTTTTTTCATCCTTGATCAACAAACTATCAACAATTTTTCCAACCACAAAATCAAAAGAACAATACTCTTCTTTTATTCCCAAATTGTGCAATGATATGCACATCACAACTCCCTCACCTCACCAACTAATAGCTCCCCCCAAGCCAAGCTTGGGACTAGTAACCAACAGGGCTCATAAAGGTTTGTAATGTGGCTAAATAATCAATAAAAGGACACAAGCAACAATATGGGTAGCAAGAAGGGAACAAATGTATCTAATATCGTCTGAAGGCTACCTAAAAGAACAAATGCCTTCGTCCTCCTCAATGAGCATAATATAGAGCCATACAAACATTACTCATAGTTGTAAACCAATACTCAAATTCCTTGACATACCAGGAACTATCACACAATTTCTAACCAAATCAACTAGTCAAGCACTATATTCAAAAATAGTTTGGCAAAATTGACGCATGTTTAGGCATCCGAACAATCAAACTTCAAATCATGATCAACAAATTCACAATCCTCATTATCATATACCAAGAATCAAAACAATATTTTTAAAGTGTGGGGCAAAGAGAAGCATGATTTACAATTCATTGGAACTTATTTTTGGATTATTTTTTTCAATTTTTTTTTTTTTATATTTTTTATATAGGAAAGCAATAAAAACTACACTAGAAAGCAATTAAATCTATACTAGAAAGCAATAAATAGAGAAAAGAGAGAGAGTTACCATATGTACAAGATCATCTCCCCCCAAGCCAAATCAAGCAATGCCCTCATTGACTTCGGGGTGTAGCTAGGAGTAGCCACTCCTCATCATCATCGTCATCCATCCTCGAGTAGCCTTCACCATGGCTAGAGTCGACACCTCCATGGCTCGAACCAACGCCACCATAACCCGAACCACCTGCAACGTATTTAGGGTCCACATTCCCCCCATTCCCACCAAAAGAAGCATTGGCCCCATAATCATGGACCGAAGAATAGTCCACAAAACTACCATAGGCACCGGGGGTCGAATACCCTCCTTGGGGGTATTGAAACCAATCGGGAACAAGAGCCTCGGGGGGGATAGCCCATCAGCGTGCATAGTCATCGTACATGAGGTATAAACCCCTCCCTAGGTTTCTCTCCACATACCCAACCCTCCTATCTAGAGAACATACTCTAGTGTCAAGGTTTTGCACTAAACCCTCTACTCTTCCTTGTCCCCTCTCAATCCTATCGGGTTGGCTCCTAAAAGCTGAAAAGTCATATGGGGCATGAGGATCAATGTTATAATCAACAGAAGAGGTAGGGATGTCATGTGTGTAGGGTTGGGGTGGTGGTTGGAATTGAGGTTGTGGGTGGGGTGGTGTATGGTGAGCCGCTTGAGCCTCCCCTTGACCATCTAACCCGAATGTGTAGGAAGGATTACCCTTCTCAAGTTTAGTCAAGGTGGGGTTGGGTAGCTTAAAGGCCTGGTCTCTCCTACCCGACTCTCGATGGATTATCCACCATGTCTCACCACCCATGGGCTGGATCCAATTAAGGCCTCTTAGGTAAGCAAGGTCCATAAGGGTAGAACCCTCTAATTTCCTATGGCCAGTAGGGGTGAAGCCTAGATTTTTTACCGCAATGTGGGTAACCAACCCACCAAAATAGATAGGTGCCCTAGAAGTGTTGGGCTATCCTATGCAGGATGTTCAATTTTTAGAAGTGTTGGGCTATCCTATGCAGGATGTTCAATTTTTCGACGCTAGGAATCACATAGGGGGCCAACAACTCTAGCTCATCCCTCCTTACATTAGCCAGTTCATGCCTTCCAAAGATGGCGAGGCCAACAAACCGTTGCCAAAATTTTGGCACGGGATGTTGAATCAAAGTTCCCTTGGCATGTTGGAGGTTAGTTAAACCCTCCCCTGTGAGTTTTTTTATAGACCACGACAATATGGTCTTGGGAAGGTTCAATGGGTTTATCCGATTTTAGCTCAAACAATTTACCAAATTCTTTCAAAGTCATTCGCACATCATTGTTAAGCAATCAGAATTGAACATGAGTAATTAAAGCATTAGATTTAATCACATTAAAACTGGAAATAAATTCAAAAGTTAAATAATCATAAGTATCATAATGCATTTGAAAAAAAACCACTCATTCCAATACCCTTGAATAATTTTTCTACCGGTTTATCAATTCCTAATCTAGACAATGTAGGATGATGTACAAAGCAAGTAGAAATTACCTGCCTCTAAATGAGGTTAAGCATCCTAGCCCGTTATTCGGTTGAGGTGATCACCACCTCGCTCCACCACGGAATTTGGAGTTCCGGGTCAACCATTGGTGGTTGTTGTTGCCTTGAACTTTCACCCCTTTGTTTCCTAGATCTCTTGGAAGCCATTGGAGTAGGAATTTGATAAATTTGAAGCTTTCTCTCTCTTAGGGTTTTCACAAATGTTGAGAGAAAGTGGGAAAACTTTTATGGAGAATGTAGAGGAAGGTGAGAGGATGAAGAATATGTGAAAATTTATGAGTTTTGATGGGAGAATTTGAGGAGATCTTGAAGAGAAAGTGAGTTTGAAGGTATGAAAATGGAGTTTAGAGAGAGAAAGAGTGAATGAAGAAGATGAAATAAGGGGGAAAAGAAGAGAAGGGAGGAGAAAAAGAAGTTATTTTTCTCACCTCCAATTCGCCAGATTGGGCAAGATTCGCCCGACATTTCTTTTTCCTTCACTCGATTTCTCCAAAATTGCGCCAGATTGTGCGTATTTCCCTTGAATTTCTTTCCTCACTTGTGCGCCCAATCGGGCAAGTTAAAGCTATGAAATTTCTTCACTTGCGCGCCCGATCGGGACTCCTTGCCTGATCAGGCTAATTTTTGTTCGATTTTGTGCGATATTTGCGTGCCCAGCTCGGAGTATTCAAATTCTTCTACTTTTTCTCTTTAAATCTCCTTACTTGTTAATTCAATACCTGTACAAAAACACTTTGGAAAGGTAAAATTACACTCTCCTCACCTCTCTAAAAAAAATAAAGGAAAGGAAAAACTAGTCTAGAAAGCAAGAGATACGGGTTGCCTCCCGCAAAGCGCTGGTTTATCTAGGTCCCGCACGACCTTCTTACCACTATGTGCTCAAGATGGAAGTGGAGTTAGGAGGGTTTCCTCCACATCTCTAACTGTAGCGCCCTCTTGATACACCTTCAATCGTTGGCCATTCACCTTGAACTCTTCACCTTTATTATTCACTAGCTCAACCGAACCAAACTTGTTCACCTTAGTGATAGTGAAGGGGCCTGACCACCTAGAATTTATACTAGTCTATAAGGTGAAGTACCAATTGGTGTCTTAAATGCGGTTCGATACGCCCAAAGTGTGTCATCTAGCTTCATACTCCAATCTTTCCTTGTCAGCTAGCTTGCACAATTATTCAATCAATTAATTAAAAAAATACTTTATTATATACAAGTATACCATACACTTAATATACAATAAGCAAAAACTTGCTTTCATTATTACCTAATAATAACTTATACTTAAAACAAAGCTAAAGAAAAATCAAATCTCAATTGTAATAATAAGAAAACAAGTTTACTTAAGACTAAACTAAGATTTAAATATTTTCCGAGTAGCTACAACTTTGATTTCAATTCCGAGGCTACCTTAGGAACCTGCAACAAAATCACAATGCATTAACATCTAATCAACTAGCATGCATTATGCAGTATATAAATAAAGCAGGTAAAAATAACACACAAATTCCAAACTTTCTATACTCCACCTTAAAGCCTAAGTTAGACAAAATATCACAAGAATCAGCTCAATTGCAAGCAACGACTTCTCTAAACCCCATAATTCTTCTCAAATCAGAATTTGAGTAACACTTATATATTTAACTAGGAAAAGCTAAATACATGGGGGGTATTGTTCTTGATTAAAGAAACCAAGAATACTTTTTTTTAACCTTAATTCTTTTGTCGTTGTGAATAGATTTAGTTTACTTCCTTTGAGGCATACAATCCTTTGAATTAGAGAATGTTATCTCACTATCATTTTTCAAAAACCCTCTAAACAATACAGGAAAGAAATTTCCTAGGTACAGAACAAAGAGGTTCAGATGAAAAAGGCTGCAGCTAAAGGTAGCAAAGCTGAACAGAAAGCTAAGAAAAAGCAAGTTGAGGAGGAAGTAGCCAAACTATCTGCAAATCTCAGAGATAAACATGCACAAGAACATTCTTCGCTGGGCTATAATAGCAGCACAATTGGCAATGGAAATGACAAAGGAAACCTTGATACACTTGTCAAAGCAATTTCCGGAGTATCTGTGGCCAGTAATGCTGGTAATCACAAGGCTGGTAAAAGTGTTAAGAGACTTGAGAAAATAGTTCAGCAAGAAGCTGCAAGGGAACAAAAGAATAAAAGAGGAACAAAGCAACAACACTAGTGATAGTGTAGGAATAGCTTAAGTTAAATTAATACATAGGTACATGGTAATAATGTAATATGAGCCAAAAAGAAGGCTGATTGTTCATTAGGACAGAAAATCCACTAAAATGATATTATGATATTAAGACTTCTAAGAGGCCATGCAATAAGAGATCAGTAGCTATCTCTTACCAATTCAGAAACCATTCAATAAAAAATAGCATCGCCAAATAATTACCGATCAACATGACATTCAAACAAAAACAGACTGAATTTAACTCCTTCATGTACACCAGTCCACTATTCAGGGGAGTATAAGTCCACAACTCAAACAACATTTAAAATAGGTATGAAACATAGTCCACTAACCTCTAGGTAGACTCATAGAGAGTCTGAAATACAAACCCCCCTTCCCCCTTTTAATCCAGACCTATTTCTTTCAATCTATTTCCTTTTACTGTTTTTACTCCCATCTTCAACCAGCAGCAAAAAGAAAACAAGTAGCATCACAGGTTTAGGCAACTAACTTCTCTGATTGCCATTAAGAAAATAAACGCAAATACTGAAAAAATCAAACTAAATAAGTTGATTTCACCATAAAAATCCACAATTGAATCATAATTTTCTCCAGAATTTCAAACAAGTGCACATTACTTAAAGATCACACATATCAGAAAATATTTAACCAATTTAAAGGCATATTGTAGGAAAAAAACAGCAGCAAACACTGGTAGATGATTTTTTAAGGGTAGGAAGATAAAGATGCATCCAAACTAGAGAGTTACAGAGTCAACAAGCTTACAGAGACAAATACAGTTAAGGTTACAAGGCGGATTATTTGAACTAATAGGCATAGATACTCAAAAGAATTCAACTTTGATGATGAATTGCAGACTTTAGTGTTTATAACCCTTTAATTTCACACTAAAAGTGACCAATCAATTTAAAACATTAAGATTAATTACACAATTAGACGACTAGTATCAGCACAAGTAAAATAAAAAAGTAAGTCCTGCATTTCAATTCATTATATATTCCTTTTCTAGCAATCAAATGCTTTAAAGCAAATCACTAAACCAATCAACCATTTCATGGCCAGTTGAGTAATTCAATCCCAATACTACAACAAATTAACTCTTGTGCCACGAATTATGCCACGAGAATACAATATTTGTGGCATAATTTAAGCTTGCCACGGGAAAAATAAGTTCAATAATAAACTTGATATGACAACAAAAATTATGCCACGGGAAAAATGAAGTTTGTGGCTAATTGAAACTAGTGCCACGACTAAATTTTTTCCCATGGCAAATAAACACTTTTGCAACAAGTAATTATGTTCCCGTGGCAGATGGACATTGTTGCCACAACAAATAATTTTTCTCGTGGCAAACAAACACTAGTGTCACGGGTCCTTTTTTTTTTTATACTGTGACAATCATTCTCACACTTGTGCAACATTAAAATTTATTTCCGTGGCCATATGTTAATACAAACGGATCATATTTCTTGTAAGGAAAAAAAACTTAGACTAATGTTATCAATCTTTTAGCTTTAATCAAGAGATATAAACTATGTAAAAAAAAAGTTATTTACAAATTCTTGCAAGTAAAATTGATGGAAACTTGATTATGCACCACTATAAATTAATAATCGTATGACATTAACTCAAATAAAATTCAAATTATTTCATTTTAAAAGTATCGCACCTTATGATTATTGTTAATAATTTTTATTAAAAAAAACCTTAGCGTAAAATAGCATGCAAAATAAGTTTTTTCTTTTTTTCAATTTGTAATTATTAATTCTGGGTCTTTTTGTTTGCATTTTTCGAGATTAGTTTATAATACAAATTGTATAACATGTACATAAAATAAATTGTTCTCAAATGAACTTCCGGAAATTGCACTGAGCCGGTAAAGAGTACGACACGTTTTCCTAAAAGATTATACATGAGCCAAATGGCTAATAACACTTCCTATTATAATATTTTGCAACAATACTTCGTATAGATGTCTTAAAATACTAAGTAAAAAGGATCTTAAAGTCTTAAAATACTAAGTAAAAAGGATCTTTAAATAAAGAATAGATTTTGAGTACCACCAGCTTTCTCCAGAGAACAATTGCTACCAAGAAAGCCGGATAAAAGGTCCATGTTTTATTTTTGACATGATATACAGGCACCAAAAAAACAAAACCAAGAAGTCATCAAACCAACTAAAAAAAATAGAAAGATACGGCACTAGAGAATGGCACTTCCCAATCTTCCTTTTGTATCAAATCTTTATAGAAATCGATTGAGTAGGCTGTTCTACAAAGGAGCCAAGGAGGGTTGATGGTCAGTTTGCACTTGTAAAGGTTCCAACTTCCTAATTATCCTGTCCATAAGAACAATAAGCCCATGTCCTTCTTTCATTCCTTTGTATAAAGGTTTTTCACCTGAAATTGAATATAAATAAAGTACTCGAAATTATAAAATTTGAAGGTAAACATTTAAGACAAACATATATATATGGTGCTAAAGAGCAAAGGTTCAGTACCAGTTTCTTTATTCGGAATCCATAGTCATGATCAACATTTCTTATTCAACAGCATCTGTTACACAATAAACAAAGGCAAGCCAAAGTACTTTAATTGAACTCCATGATGGGAAAATTTAAAAGATAAAAAACGTAATGAAAATTCGATATGCGCAAATCAAGCATTAAAAAACATGATATGCACATGGTAAGTGTAAAGAAAACTTGATATCCAGATGAATATGTCAATAAGATTTAGAATGGCATGCGATGAACTAAAGCTTACCTTGTTCATCAAACCAACCTCTTCAATAATGCCATCATCTATATTCAACAAAACAGGAGCAAATTTATACTTTCATCAATTTACGAAATAATTTTTGCTAATACAATTGATTAAACAAACCAATAAACAATTGAATTCACAAACCTATAATTTCATCAATTAGTTTCAAAAAGACATGAAAAGCTACAAGAAAAAAGCATCTTATTTAAGTGATCTAGAATGTGGATCATTGAGGCTAATTTTGCTAGCGCATCGGCAAATTGATTATCATCCCTTGAGAGATATTTAAAATCAATATGTTCAAAATGCTCGATGAGTTGCTCTAGGTGTGCTTGGTATAATATCATTGTGGAGTTCTTTATTTTCCATTTTTTCATTATATATTTTATAATCAAACTAGAATCTCCATATTCCTCTAATTTTTGCACACCTATGCTAGCGGCTGCTTCTAATCCAAGAATGCACGCTTTACATTCCGCGGCATTATTAGTAACCTCAAAGTCTAATTTGACAGAGATTGGAGTATGTGCTCCCTCTGGACTTATGAGTAACACCCCTACGCCACATCCTTTTTGATTGGACGCACCGTCGAAGTACATTACCCATTTGTCATCTTACATCATGAGAATCTCTTCATCCGGAAGATGAGTAGTTTTTGCATGACTTGTTTGAATCGGATGTTGGGCTAGAAAATCGGAAATCACTTTTCCTTTTATTTACTTTTCAGGAATATATTTTAGCTCGATTCGGCCAACATCACCAACCATTTGAATATCCTTCCTTGTATAGGTGGTTGTTCAAACAAATACTTTATCGGATTTTGTTGAGAAATTACATGAGTGTTGTGTGGTAGCATATAATGTCGTAATTTTTTAGTCGCCCACACTAATGCTAGACTCGTTTTTTCCAAGGTGCTATATTTTGTTTCATATTGAATGAACTTTTTACTTATGTAATATATTGCACGCTCAACTTTTTCTACCTCTTGTGCTAACATGGCGCCTGTGGCCGTGTATGTTACTGTGATGTATAGCCTAAGAGGTAGTTTGGGTACTGGTGGTGCTAAAATTGGTGGACTTTTGAGATAATATTTGATTTTCTCAAAGACCTTTTGGCATTGATCGTCCTATTCATGTTTTTCCTCTTTTTTTAGTTTTTTTAAATATTAGGTTGCAAGTCATAGTCAATTTGTTGATGAATCGACTAATGTATTACAATTTGCCAAGGAACCCCCTAATTTCTTTTTCTGTTTGAGGGGGAGGCATGTCAACGATTGCCTTTATTTTAGAGGGATCGATCTCAATATCGCGTGTGCTTACTACATATCCGAGTAACTTGCCGGAAGTTACTCCGAAGGCGCATTTTTGTGGATTCAATCGCATTTTGTATTCTTTTATGCGAGTGAAAAATTTGCGTAAAGCTTTTAGATGTCCCATTCTATCTTTGAACTTTACTATCATATCATCCACATACACTTCTATCTCTTTATGCATCATATCGTGCAAGAGAGTCGTAGTCGTTCTTTGGTAAGTAGCTCCTACATTTTTTAAACCAAATGGAATGACTGTGTATCAATATGTGCCCCAATGGGTAATAAAGCATGTCTTTTCTTCGTCTTCTTTTGCCATTAAAATTTGGTTGTAACCTGCGTATCCATCCATAAAGGATAACATCGCATGTTCAGCCGTGTTATCTACCAATATGTCAATATGTGGTAGAGGAAAATCGTCTTTAGGGATAGCCTTATTAAGGTCCCAAAAATCGACACACATGCAAACTCGTCCATCCTTTTTGTGGACTGGGACGATGTTCGCCACCCATTCTAGGTAATTACATACGCGAATGAAACCAGCGTCCAATTGTTTCTGTACTTCTTTTATTTTTAATGCAACATCAGGTTTCATTCGTCGAAGTTTTTGTTTTACTGGTTTTGAGTTAGGGTTCAAGGGAATGGTATGTTCCGCGATTTCCCTATCTATTCCAGACATCACCTGTATGACCAAGCGAACACGTCTTCGAATTCTTTGAGAGTCGATATGAGGGTCGATCGCTCTTTTGGATTTAGAGTTAAGCCAATTTTGACTTCTCTTTTGTTTTCATTGGTTCCTATATTGACTATTTCAGTTTCTTCAATGATAGAGTTCTTTTGTTCCCGTTCTTTCACTAGTTCAACCAATTTATTAATGTCATCATCTTTATTAGATTGATTGTTATAGCATTCGAAATATTCAAGAGAAGGCATATACTCGGAAATAGAGCTCATATTATTAAATTCAAAAGAGAGTACATCAGAGAAGTATCCTTTTTGGGATCCTTATCCTTAGAACTAGAAAATAAAGATACAGTAATGGCCACAAGGCCTAAATTTTCTGCTTCCCTAGAGTCTATGCTAGATTCATCGTCTGATTCTTCTAACATCTTCCTTTCGCCTGTGATGATCTCCAATTTATCGCCTTTGTGATTGGTCCATTTGAAGGATTTCCTCCATCCATACTCAAAGGTTTCATTAGAAGGGGTAATCAACAAGGTTGGGTCAAAAGCTTCATCTTGAATGGCATTCTGATTGGTCATTGTAGTGACATGATTTTGCTCTAGTCCAAATAGCAAGTTAAATGCTTGCCCATCATAGCACCCTGGAATCGGGTGTTTTGATTCAATGATTTTAAGATCATCATTCAAGAAGTAGCAATCGTGGAATATTTCTAATCCAGACTTCTTGATTCCTTCCAGAACTAATAGTTTTGGAAAGTCGTAGCTTGGGTAATCTTCTCCCACCCTAATCAATTGTCCTTAAAGGGTTCGTTGGTAGGATGGGAGTAAAGTGACTATCCCTTTCTTGTTGTTGTCTCTACGTGTTTTATTTTATGCATCGTGAGACTCTAGTTCTTCTTTGGTTGTTTTATATCCCTATAGGGAATATTTCAAGCATTATCCCAAACTTGAACCCCACTGTGATCATACACTTAAACATGGTGGCGTCCAAAAGGAAGGAAGATAGAGCAAAAGAATCGCCAACAAGTTTTAGGAACTTGTAAACCATTCACGGGGTGAAGGTTACACCCCTTAACAATCCAGGAGATCGTCAACTCCAATAGGTCTGGAACCATGACTGGAAGTTCGGAGATGAAGGTACAAATGCAACCTAAAAGAGATTAAACCTGACCTAATAATAGGCCTCTACTTTATTCTGGTCGTATTCATGTACGCTTTCTGACTAACATGCAATCAATAGGTTTACCCTAAACCTGTTTAATCTATGTTGGTTGAACGTTAATGCAAAAACAAAACTATTATTGGCGATCACTTGAATTATAATCAAATTAACCCTAACAAGATTATTAATTATCTTATTAAGCGTGATTACAAGTACTAATTCACTTTAAACATGCATAAAAGGCGTGATCAAGCAATAACAATAAATATCAAGCAACATAATCATCATTATAAAATTAATCATAATAGTAATCATAAAAATAATCATGGTAATAATCATAAAAATCATAATTAAATTAATCATGTTAAAGCATAATAATAGCAAGATCCTAGGCATGATACTAACATGATTAATAACAAACCCTAGCATGTCACTAAACAATAAAAATCAAAGCTTTAGCCCTAACATGATACTAACATGAATATAAGAAAGAAAATAGGAAGCATCGCAGGAACCACAATTGTCATATTTGATATTAGAAATTATAGTTTTTACCCTAAACATGATACTAGGAAGCAATAAAACATCCTAACATGACACTAGGAATCATAATAACAATCCAGACATGATTTCTAAATTATAATATCAATAAAGCAATTAAAGCACTTACTTGGATGCCTCGTACCTCTTTCTAATAAGAAAATACACACGTTAGTAACTTCAAGGAAAATAATAAAACAATCAAATTAAATAATTGAAATAGAGATTTGGGACCAAACCCTCAGAAATTAAACCTTTCACGTCTAGGGCGAAGGCAACTTCGAACTTGGCTAGGTGTTTCTAGATCTTGTGAATGCGGAATTTTGTATGAAAAAGGCTAGTTTAGAAAAGAGAGAGATAATAAGATTTAGCTTAGAGAGAGAAGAGAATTGGAGAGTTGTTGATGGAAATTGATGATGAAAATTGATTGAAAACAGAGGTTTTAAGAGGCTATTTATACAGAAAATCAGTCGGATATGATAAAAAAAATGAATCAGAGTTTCGAAAAGAATAAAACACGATGTTGTCGCCAACAACGCGCCTGTCGCCAGACGCTGGAGCTGTCGCCAGACGCCAGGTCTGTCGCCAAACGCTGGGCCTAGCGCCAGGCGCTAGGCCTGTCGTCCGGCGCTGCAAGACAGTTTTTTGCGGATTTTGTTTTTATCATATCTTTTGATCTAGAAGTCAAAATAAGTCATATAATATGTCGTTAGAAAGATCTTGAAGTCTATTTTCCAACCTAATTGAAATCAGAATAAAATATGTTGCAGAAAAAAAGATATGGACGAAACAGTGGAAGAGTATCAGTTTTGGATAGAATTTCATATCTCATTCATATCTTTTTTGTTATAGCTCGGAATTAATATTATAATATATCATTGGAAATATAATTTCAAGATCTATCCAATCATACAAGATTTGGATAAATATTATGAGGCACGAAAATAAAATCTGAATATATTCCACTTTGTACAAAACAAGGATTCTCAAAAGGAGTAGTTTTATTCAATTTCAAACTCTTTGAAACATAATTATCAATCCTAACTCCATTAGGATTTAAAAGAACCTTCTAGAGTATTCTAGAATACTATAATCAATCCTAATAGTTTTAGGAATGATAATTAATAATAGGCCCTCATCTAGATCATTGGGCTGCATATAAAAACCAAACCGGGCCCAGTTTAGTATTTTGGCCATAACTTCCTCATTATTCATCGGAATTGGGCTTATAATATATCGTTGGACTTTTCAAGCCCCATCCAACTACACTATTATTGGACCCTTGTCATGGACCAAACAAAACTGGAATGCACGTTTTTCATAAATAGGGTTAAAAAAGAAATATTTCAAAAACAGAAAGAAGAGATATTTTAATAAAAACATCCTCATCACTAGACTTTTCACACTTTTGCTTTATTCGATAATCAAATGATGTGAAAGGTATTCATCACCGGGTTTGGTTTTGGGGAGACACATTTGGGTGTCTACAATCCCAATCCAAAGGAGAAGCTTTTCTTTTGGATAGGAAGTAAGAGGGATTTCTTCTTTCCCATTCCCAAAGGCATCCTAGGAAAGTAACTACTCTTTAATAAGATGTTGTTTATTATCTTGTTAGAATATGGATCAAGCTTGAATGATTCTTCAAGGCTTTCTTCTATTTCGATTGTGTAGATTGGCTCTGCGGCAAATCCCCACATGTCCTCTTCATCTTTATCATGGTTTATGTCCAAAAGTAATTGGTCATTTATGGCTATTTTGAGTGGAGAAGCATGTATAGTCATAGGATTCCCTAGATAGTGCAACCTAATCATTTGATGAAGTGAGGATGGTATTGCACCAAGCTCATGTATCCAAGGACATCCAAGTAGAAGGTTGAATGTAGGTTTAATATCCATAACATGGAATTCAACCATCTTTTGAATTGGGCCTGTGGTAATTGGTTGCTTAACAGTTCCACACACCGATCTTCTCGAGTTGTCGTAGGCCCTAATACTTTGTGTTTTTGATTGAAAGTCTTTTTCTGGATTAAGGCCTAAATATTTCGCAGTTCGCAATGGGCATACGTTTACAGCTGACCCATTATCTACCAAAGTAAGAGGGATGTTGTATCCCTTGCACCCCACAGTTAAGTATAATGCATTATTGTGGGTAGTGTCTTTTGAAGGCAAATCATCATTAGTGAAAATTATTGATTTGTCGGATTTTTCGCTAGTAAGCAAGCTAACGAGATCCTGAGGGGTCGTGTTTGTGCTTACAGACAAGGCCATTAGAGAATTCATAAGAGAATTCTTATGTTCTTTAGAAGTACTTAAGAGTTCCCAAATGCTAACATTCGCCTTGGATTGGCGAAGTTGTTTAACCAATGGAACTTCTACCTCAAGTGGAGGTGGTATTGTGTTTTGCATTTGACCTTGAGTTTGATTTTGTGTGGTCGAAGATTATTTGGTGGTGGTGGTGCCTGATAAACTCGCCCATAACGAGTTAGAATATCTACCTCATTTGGATTAGTCATAGGACTCACAAACCAACTTTCTTCTAGAGGCTTTGGATGTGCCTCCATTTCAATATGTTCCATGAGTTGTGCTTGTTGTTCATCCAAGGAGAGATTTAATAGGTCTTGTGACTTCCCCAAGAAATGATCATAATCAAGCGCTCCATTTGTCTCATTTTGTAAACAAGATGGAGGTGGGACGGCGGCATACTTAGAGACATATAAGTCTTGAAAGTCGTTGCCTCATAATCAACATACTTCGTGAGTTACCCCTATGAGTATTGTGGCTAGAGATTTTTCTATAGGTGTGATATAGTCCAAAGGATTGAACATACCACTTCCCATATAATCCTCATCAATATGAAACACCCCTAATGGGGATGCATTATTATTAGGTTTAGGTGTGGGAATTCTCCCATCGTCTACTAAATCTTGTATTTTGTGCTTTAAGACGTAGAAACGTTCAGTATCGTGCCCAACACCCCTATGATAAGAACAATAAGCATTACCATCCCATTGAGGAAACCTTCTTTCTAGTGGAGTGGGTGGTGTTGGTCCTGTTGGCGCAAGTAAGCCTTTTACACTTAATTTTCCTAATAACTCTTTATAGATTACAGGAAATGGTGTAAATTTTATTTCTTTTGTCCACCTCCTTCTAAGATCATTATTATTGTATTGATTTGCATTATTAGTACATGGTGGTCCCAAATACATCAATAGAGGATGATGTATTATCATTCCCCTTTTTATAGTTATTCTTAGGTTGATGATGATAATGGGGTTTATTTGCTTTTTCTTTAGCAATATCATCTTCAATCCTAGTAGCCATAAAATAGACCTTTTGAAAAGTGTCTAGACCAAGGTAGCGTAGATGCTTGTTGTACTTTTCATGACATTTGTCGATGAATATTTGTACCAACTCGAGTTCAGGTGGCCTTTGGGCAAGGTGGGCCGCCTTTTCTCGCCATCTACCATAGAAAGCAAGGAAACCTTCATCATCGCCTTGCTTAAGCATTTCAAGCTCACGTAGAGTCGTTTTGAACTCTACGTTACTCCCATATTGGGTAATGAAAGCCGAAACTACATCTTCCCATGTTGTTTTAAATTTTGGATCCAACCCATAGTTCCATTCTCTCACGGTTAGGTCTAAAGATAAAGGGAAAGTCAAAGCATAAAGTTTAGGATCAACTCCCTTTAATGCCATGGTGCCAGTAAAACACATTAAGTAGTTTTGTGGATTATCCTTAAATATTGGCAAGTCCGTAGCTACGAACTTTTCTGGCAAAGCAAGTCTTGAGGGAAGAGAAAACTTTTCTGCGTCGAAGTACTTGTTCCCCATGGTGGAACGAAGAACAAGCTTCTTTAACGACTTTTCTTTGACGGATAATTGTTCCATCTTTTGTTGCAAGGCTAGAGCCTCGGCATTTTTCTTTTCGACTTTTTCAAGTTTCTTAATTCTTCTTTCCTCGGCCTCTTGAGCCTTTTCTTCTCTTAATCGAGCAATCTCATCTTGGAGTTGTTTGATGGTCGACATTACCGTTGGACTAGGACTAGTTGTTCGAATGTCGCGCACAACCAAATTTGTTGCGCTGGTTGGGCTCGCGCAACTTATTAAGTTGCGCGCGCCACATGCTCGTAAATTTATTTTTTTTAATTCGAGCGCTTCTTTTTTTTTGTTTTGCCATCGTTTTTTTTTTTATGTTTTTCATGTTACCCTTCGAATATGACTCGAAATTACGAAGAGACTTCTTCGTAATTGGGAACTAAGACCGAAAAAAGAAGAAGAAGAAGAAGAAGAAGACTATCCTAACACGTTGCACATAGTCACATAAGCACATAAAGCATATCATAAGACAAGATTCACATATTGCCATTCTAAGGTCAAAGAGGCTTGGGTGTCCAAAGGAACCATATCTTAAGAAACAATGCACAAATCAATCACTCAACGTGTTGACTCATGACATCGTCCTCCCAACATTTTGTTGGTGATATGGGTGGGATGATTGTTTTTGATTTCGGGATAGACGCTTAGTGTTGGTGACCCCCTAATAATGGTTAAAGTGTGTTATACTTATGCATGATGAAATGTTGCTTGTTTAGTTTTTACTTTTGCGTAAAAGTAAGATATTATGCGTTTGAGTCTCGCTTTATAACTAGAGATTATCCAAGTTAATTCTCGTTAAAACCCATAGGCAACATAGTGTTGGAAACCTTGGACCATAACTAAGAACTAATCATGTAACCTCCAAGTCCCCAGTGGAGTTTCCAGTGTAAGGAGGGTGATCCCATCGTAGGGGGTCCTTCCTTAGATGCCCATGGCCACTTAAAAGCCTTGGACTTTACACTTGTTAGGGTGTATTAGGATTTGAATTTTTGACTGTTTGGGAGACCTTGAATTAGGAATGATACTCTCATCCCGCTTTTTTGTACATAACAAGTAGGAGTCGCCAATGAGTTTTAGGAAAACTCATAAACCTCGTTCATGCCTTTCTTCCATGTGGAGTTCATGGAATAATTAGCACGAATCGTAAGTTTACCCATGCCCAAATTGGTCTACATAAACCAGAAATGAGTTCGGGAGCGAGGGTACTAAAATAACGTTCCTTTTAGGGAGGAATCACTATTCTAGCCCTAGTACGTCCTCTACTAGCTCTTTCTTTTTTGCAATTTCATTACCAAACAATATATGCAACGCAATACCTAAAACTAAGTTAGTTGATTTTATTTACACACGTTAATTCACGTAGGAATTACATTGCAACGTTGTTAATCTTTATTTAATCAAATTCGTGAAAAGAACAAGAAAATAAACAATATTCGCCTTGGCTTAAGTGATCAACCAACAATTAATTATCAAATTCTAATCTTTATTTAACGCAAGATACTATGTGAAAATAATTAATTAGTCCTTTAAAGATGATCAAACAACACTAATTAATTAATTAAGGTTCCTTTAAACAAGAAAATAAATGTGATTTATCTAAGTGCTCGGGAATTTACCACTTCACTTTGCTAGATCTCCGTTTAGAACACTTATGGACACCATCTTGTTGGGGAACCTCCCCCGTAGTAACAAAAGATCAAGGGGTGAGTGTTTAGGACAAGAGGGTTTAGGTATCTCAAGTTCTCAAGTATTTCGCTAAAGTTTTAGGTTATTTTCTGTGTGTTTAAGCCTTAGATTAAGCCTCTATTTATAGGGAATGAGTAGGTTTACGGTTTTGAACATTCTTCCGCAGTAGGTGTCGCGCGCAACGAGATTAGTTGCGCGCGGCATTCCAGCACAAGTGATTTAGTTGCACTGCTATGGGCAGCACAACTGATTTTCTTGCGCGCGACATTATGGTAAGATTCGATTTTATATTTTTATAAAATTCTGAATCTTCCGCGAGCGCATCTCTAGAGGTTACGCTAAGTGTCGCGCGCAATAGAATTAGTTGTGCGCGCCTGCCCAGCGCGACTGATTAAGATGCGCGCGGATTTTCCTGCGGTAGCATTAAAATTTAACCTAGGTGCTCCTAAATCCGTCACTATTGGGTTTTAAGCACGCACTTAAGCCTAATATTGATTGAATTTAGTTAATTGGACCTCGTTTTAACTTTGTTTATTTAGTTTGGGCTAGTTTTTTTGTTTTGTGGCTTAACTAGTTATCCATAAGTATTCTCCACTTCAATCTAACACGAAGATGGTTTTATTTATCGTCATTGCACTTCCTGTCGGGACGGGAGGCCAAAAGTAGATGTTTACGGATACATCAAATACTCGGCTCGCAGGATGGAAAGAAGAAAAGGTTGGCATACTGTCGCTGAAATAAAGGGAGGAAGTTGAATCACTACTACTGGGCCTACTCCGGGTGCTCCTGACCGGTTGGGAGGCTGGCTGTAGTCTGATCACTCGGAGCCAAGACTTGATCATTTTTAATTTCGTCAGTCTGAACCTGATCATCCTGGCCTACAGCCGGCTCATCCTCCTCCTTGGCATTAGAGACCTCATAGCCCTGCTCAAGAGCCTAGGCTTTGAAGGGAGGCGGGGCCTGCTTGTAGAGCTGCTTTGCGTCGTACACCTCAGTGGCGTAGTCGTATCGAAGCTTCGGCACATCAAACTCAATTTTGGGGTGGAGCAGACGCCACGCGATACGCAACCGGGCCTTTGTGTGCTGCTCGTTCTAAGCAACCAGTCGTTTCTGTTCTTGGGAAATCTCGTCCCTGTGCTGGTTCCTAAGGTTGACAAGGTCGACCCCCGGGCGGCTGACGTTTTCCCTTAGCAGGGTGTTCTCCGTTTCAGCTCCCTCCAAGGCCTTGAGGTTGGACTGAGCAGTCTTCAATTCCTCTTCGAGCTTGGCCACCAGCTCATTTGCGGCGTCATTAGCAGCCTCAAATTCCTTATCAGCTCCTCTTGTTTCAACTCTACTGCTTTAATTTCAACATCACATTGTATTTTACTGTATTCAGCATAGTTGAGAGCTTGAACGACCCTCTGTTTAGCATCATTTACCTCTTCTCCTTTCCGCCTGAAGGGGACCCTTAGCCCGTCAATCCTCAGCATCGTCTGAAAGGATGGGTACAGGCGGTAAGCAGAGTAAGCTTAAAACTTAAAAAGTTAAATCAAAAGTAGGCAATTACCTCAGCCATTAGGCCCTGGATTTTGTCAAAATCCACGACATGGACATCCGGTACAGAGAGCTTCTCTGACCGGGTGAGAGTCCTTTCCATCCTCTTATCAAACACCTGCATGTCAGGCGGAACTGAGGGAGCATCTGCACCAAAAGAATTACTTGGTGAGAAAGCAGCATAGTCGGCACCCGACTCATGCCGGTTGCTCGTCGAACCTTCAGGCGGATTGACCCGAGTCTTGACTCGCAGATAGTTAACCAGCCAAGGGAGTTCTATTCTTGTCTTACCTTGGACTCGAAGTTGAGGGGTTTTCCCTTCAACCGCTATAGAGTCGTCTGTAGCAGTGGGTGGCACGCCACCCTTCGATGCCGTTAAGACATTCGGCTGTTTCCCAGCAGATCGCCCCGAGCCTTTACCCCCTGTTCTGGGTCGATCTGGGTTGGCTGAAGAGGAAGTGGGAGTGTTTGTTCTTCCCGTCTTAGATGGGGTATTGGTCAGCTTGTCCCCTGTCCGTTTATTATTACCCGGCTATTTAAACAGCTTGGTAATTGAACGGTGAATAGACTTGCTTCCACCCTATAAATAACATAATAAAAATATCAACAGAATTACAACCGGAAATTCATGAATTGAATGTGAGGTATACAGTCGGGTAATTCAGAAGTTGGACAAAGGGGGTAGAGTTGGCGGCTTACCCCTCCCTTCTTGGCTTCTTTGGCCTCCAAGGCCGCCTTTCTCTCCAGGACCTGCTCTTTTCTCAATTGAGCAGCTGATTTAGCAAGCGTCATTTCTAGGGGCACCATGTTTTTCCCTTCTTCTGCAAAAACAAAAAGAAAACGGTTGGTCAAAAGATGAGCAAAAAACAAAAACATTAATACAGGCGGCAAATAGCCGGATGTGTTATAAGTCTACCCCGCTTGAACATGGGGCTAAACCCACAGGCGGAGAGGAAGGCCTCGTTTTTAAAGAAATCCGGATGGGGTATCCTGATTATTTAACTTTCGGCCTCTAAGGGCATGGTGGTAGTCTTAAAAAAGCTCGGCTCCATTATTTGTTCAAAAGACCTAGAAGACCTCTGAGCAGGGCGCATTTCTTCCAAAACAGCGTCAGGTCCTTGTTGTACCGGCGACGGAACTGGTTGTGCCCCAAATTTGGAGAACAGACCAAGTAAAATATCTCCTTCCAGCCAGACCATTTGGATGGCTTATCCAAAGTCATCAAATATTTCGGGTGTGTGGTTAGAGTGTACCACGCACCATGTCCGCCTGGGGCCCGACTCATATAGTGCATATGAGAAAATGCAAGAAAGCTGGACTCAATGTCTTGAAACTCACATGAGGCAATGAAACCTATTATATATAGCCATGAGTTTGGGTTGAGCTGCTAGATGCCCACATCATACCCCTTCAAGATTCTTTTTATTGCGTTGTGAAGAAGGAAGCGGAGGCTGGCTTTAATCACCGCCTCATAACAGCCGAAACAATTGTCGGCATTTTCTATGTCGTTCTCCCAGACAATCGTTGCCTTAGGAGGGGGAACCTCTATTCTCCACCCCACTCCTACCAGGTGTGCATCAGCAAAGGCTCTAAAACTACTTTGCATTACAGCCAAATCCCTGAGAAGCATTCTGGTTTTTAAAGGATTTGGCTGCTTTGACCCCTTCTCCGGCTTCTGTTACTCAGCCGCAATGTCCTCCTGATCAGAGGCAGACGCCTCTAAGCCAGATCTTTTGGCGGCGTCCTCGGGGCCTGACTCCCCTTCATCAGACCCTAAGTCTGAGACATCATCCTCGTCGTCTACCCATCGAATATGTTATCGCTGGGGGTTGAAGTGGTGCCACCCGGAGAAGAGGTCGCCTGCTCTTCCTCCCCTCCCTGCTCTTGCTCTTCCTCTGAGTCCTCATAATCCTCATCAGGAATAACTTCATCAGCGGGCACCCTTCTAGCATGCCACTTGCTCGGCTTAATAGCCGTTGGTTTTACTCTGGCCATGGTGTCCTGCATAGACACATAGACGGAGGTGTTCGGGGATGAGCAAAGTAGGTTCGAATTTCCAAAAATGGCACCCCCGGCTCTAGATTCAATCGTACTAGGAGATCGGCTGAATGACCTAGGCGGTGTCGTGTGGGTCGATGGAGAGTCCATTTTATTTAAAAGCCTAACTACACAAGCGGAAAATTATAAAAAGCTTGAAAGGAGTGTAGGCGGTTACCTTTAACTTGTCTCTGAAGATCTGGAAAATGCTACATGCGGTGACCGGGTGTGTTCCTTGATGATCAGCCAGAAAACGCAATATCACAAGCAGACGGATGCAGACTTTCTCTCTCTAGATGCTCTCCTTTTCTCTCTCTAAAAAGTCAAATTTTGAGTGTGAAATGGGGGGACAGGGGGGTGAAACCTTCTATTTATAGAAGGGTAAAAGCAGGGGTATCCCTGTAAAACCCTAGAAGGTGAACAGTTTTACTATTCACTGCTTACTGGCTTCGCATGTCACAGGCACCACGTGGCCAGCCACGTGTCACCAATGAGGGGCAAATGTTTTGGGTAAATTTAACCTGTCCACGTGGACCAATCAGAGAGGGTCACGTGTCAAGCCTAGGCTAGTCCAATTAGACCAATTGCCAGCTGACACGTGTCAACCTCAAATACTTCCTGAATTGCGGCCTTTAAGGGCCCAATTCCCAAGAACACCGAAAAACGGCGCACCCCACCAAATCTAGGTCAAATGACCTAGAAAAGGGGCACATCCTCCAATGACCCTATAAATAGGGAGATATTCCCCTAAATTGGGGACACATTCAATCATTTATTACACCATACCTACATTCTCTCACATCAAAGAAACACCTGATCTCGGAATCCGAGAAGATCTCATTTTCTTTTCCGCACTTTCTCTTACTCATATTCAAGTACTAACTTGACCGTCGGAGGCTGAGCTCCAAGCACCCGGAGTCTCCGTTATTTTGCAGGTAAAGGCGCGGTCGGATTATTACTCGAGCTGTAACTCTCTTGAGGGACTAAAACACCCAAAACACTTTTAGTGAAAAGTGATTCCTGCGATCTCAAAGGCATGCAGACAATGATTTAATTTTCTCCAAACTATTATTAAGCTAAATTGGTTGAATAATAATGCAACATATAATTCTAAAATATCGTGATCACTTCGATTAATAACAAGATTAAAAAGGATCCTAAACCGGTTGTCCAAATTATCTTATTAGGTGAAGACACCCGTTTGTGTCTCCCCAAAACCAAACCCGGTGATAAGTACCTTTCACGTCGAATCGTAATCGAATGAAGTGAAAGTGTGGAAAGTTTAGTGTTGCGGATAGTTTTAATTTCTTTTCTCTTCTCTCTGTTTTTGAAAACCTATTTTAAGAAAACAGACAATCTAGTTTGGTTGGTCCATGATATAGGTCCAATAATAGTGTAGTTGGATAGTTCTTGAAAGGAGCTTTCCAACTATATATTATAAGCCCAATTTCGATGAATATTGAGGAAGTTATGGCCAAATTACTGAACTGGGCCCGGTTTGTGCCTCATATGCGGCCCAATGATCTAGAGGAGGGCCTAATATAGATTTATCATTCCTAATGCAATTAGGAATGGTTTTAGTCTTCTAGATTCTTCTAGAAGGTTCCTTTCATTCCTAATCCAATTAGCATTGATAAATTGACTTTTGTTGACTTTTTAGAGTTTTAATCAGAATAAAAGAACGCTTTTGAGGAAAATACGATTTTATCCTCCTGTACGGCAATTTCTATCTGATTTTAGAAACCGCGTCAGTAATTAAGTTAGCGCCAAACGCCAGCATTAGCGACTGATGCTTAGCTTGGCACCTGGCGCTAGCGTTAGCGTTAGCGTCTGAAGCTAATGTCTGCGTCTGGCACTAACCTCGTTTTACGCGTCAGAACTTTGTTTTGATTTTTTATCTTTTCGGCTGATTTTCTCTATAAATAGCCTTCTAAAAACTCCGTTTTCATGGACAAATTCTTTTCACTCACCAATTCTCATCAAGATTTTCTTGATTACACTCTCTCTCTCTTCTAAACTAGCTTTTCTCAAATACAAAATTCCGCATTCGCAAGACTTAGATACACCTAGCCATATTCGAAGTTGCCTTCGCCCTAGACGTGAAAGGTTTTAATTTCTGAGGGTTTGGTCTCAAATCTCTCTTTCAATTATTTAATTTAAGTGTTTATTTATTATTTTCCTTGAAGTTACTAACTTGTGTATTTTGTTATTAGAAAGAGGTATGAGGCATCCAAGTAAGTACTTTAGTGGTTTTTATTGATGTTATTATGTAGAAATCATGCTTAGATTGTTATTTTAATTCCTAGTATCATGTCTAGGGTAACTTTAATATCAAATATGATTAAAAGTATGATGCTTCCTATGTTCTTCCTAATATTTATGATTGTTAGGGTTAAAGATTTGATCTTTATTGCTTAGTGACATGCTAGGGTTTGTTATTAATCTTGTTAGTATCATGCCTAGGATCTTGCTATTATTATGCTTTAACATTATTATGATTATTTTTATGATTTATTATTATAATTGTTATTATTATGATTATAATTTATAATGTTGCTTGACACATTATATATTTATTGTTATTGCTTGATCACATCTTTTATGCATGTTTAAAGGGAATTTATACTTGTAATCACGCTTAATAAGATAATTAATAATCTTGTTTAGGGTTAATTTGATTATAATTCAAGTGATCGCCAATAATAGATTTGTTTGTGCATTAATATTCAACCAACATAGATAAACAGGTTTAGGTTATCCTATTGATTGTATGTTAGTCAGAAAGCGCACATGAATACGATCAGAATAAAGTAGAGGCATATTATTAGAGCAGGTTCAATCTCTTTTAGGTTGGATTTGTACCTTCATCCCCGATCTACCAGTCATGGTTCCAGACCTGTTGGAGTTAACGATCTCTTGGATCGTTAAGGGGTGTAACCTTCACCTCGTGAACGGTTTACAAGCTCCTAAAAAACTTGTTGGCGACTCTTTTGCTCTATCTTCTTTCCCTTTGGACGCCACCGTACTTTAGTGTATGATCACATTGGGGTTCAAGTTAGGGGTAATGCTTGAAATATTCCCTATTGTTTTTTGGCGACTCCACTGGGGACGATTTCTATTTTAATTCCTGAAATTTAATTCGGCAATGATTTAGAATGAGTGGATGAGACTCGAAAAGTTCTAAGCATTTCATTTGCGTAATTTTGATTAACATTATTGTCATATGCATAAAAAAGATCTCATTGGAAAGACCATCCGTAATGAGTTAAAACATAGGATTTTTACACGTAGGAAATTTGAGGAATATCTTTCACAACTAGGACCGAAATAACACTGCGCGAAACTGGAAAATTTTATCGAGCACAGAAAGCTGTTGAGGCATGTAGGAATAGCGTCAGCGAACAGAAGTTAGCGCCAATATTTTGGCTTTAGCGCCAGACGACAGCTCTGTCGCCAGGTGCTAAAGCCAAAAGCTGACGCCAACCTCTGTTTGCTGGCGCCAAATTCTTCCAATACCGAGCCAGAAATATGCGTTCTAATTTCGACCAGTTTTTAGCATTGTTTGCTCGATCCTACTTCCTAATTGAGTTTTTCTCACTTTTCTGAAACCCATATGTGTTCTACATATGGACATAACCCTATGGGAATTCATGCTCCATCTACTTGATTGAACGCTCTGAACAACAAAGGGTACATCTAAGAATGTTGAATTCACCAAACCATGGAAGCAAGTTTTTCTAAATTCGCGGTGTCCCATCCACTCACGCCAACCCTTCACGGTTAGGCTTCCGCGCGGTGCTTCCAGACAATTAACCATGGACCCTCTTTGACTAACCCATATCCCGAACTTTAGAGACTAGAGCCATGGTTAGCTTACAAACTCATTGCATCATATCGTGCCTACTTGACTAATTGTGCATTATTTGTGGTGCATATTGTTTAGGGTAATATTACCCCGCCACGTGGTCCAATCAGAGGATGACACGTGTCAACCTCAGGATGGCCCAAATTGGACCAATCCCTGCCTGACACGTGTCACTCTAGAAATTAAGGAAAAAAGGCGGCCTTCAGGCCCAAATCCCGAGAAAGCCGCAAAGCGGCGCGGCCCACCAATGATTATGGTTCATTCACCTAATCAGGGCACAATTCCCAAGGACCCTATAAATAGGGAGATGTCCCTCATTTTTAGGGCACGTTTGATCATTTATTATACATTTACTCTTTGATAGAGACATCCTGACTTGAAATCCGAGCAGATCCCTACCTAAATTTCCGCACCTTTTTCTCCCTTCAAGTTTCTAACTTGTGCGTCGGAGGCGGAGCACCACCACACTGGTGTCTCCGTTTGTTTTGCAGGTACAGCTCACCCCGGATCAGTCTTCGTGTTGTTACTCTCCTGAGGGACAAAAATACCCAAAACATTTGGCGCCGTCTGTGGGGAGAGTACCTCGAAGATGGTTCAAGAGTGTGTACCACCCCCTAACCGTCTGGGTGAAGACCCAGAAGTCTTTACAAACTATGAGGATGAAGATCCTCAGGTCGAAACCTTTACAGCCGAAGACGGCTCTCTTAGAATCAAGCGCATCCGGCCCAGAGAGACTCTGGAGCGGGGTGCCTCCCAGGCGGGAGCAAGTAGACCCCCTGGGCAGCCGGAAGGGGAAACCCAATCATCAGCTGGATTAGCGTCTGTCACCCAGAACGAGCTCATGAGATTCATGACAAGTTTCAAGGGTGAAATTAAAGAGCTGATCACCCAGAGCCGGGCTGGCCCAAGTAGAGGTCAGTCGGCTGAGAAGACTCCTCTGAAAAAGGGGAAGTCAGTCAAAGATCGGCAGCCCACTCCTCATCCAAAGGAGAAGGCAGCCGGGACCATTGATTGGTCCAAAATTCTTCCCCCCAAGGGGAATAACAATAACTCCCGCCGGACTCAACAGCCGATGAGAAGTAAAAAATCAACCCTCGATGCCCGGGAGATCATTAACCAGAAGAGAAACCAGTCGCTGTCTGAGTCGGCTTCAACGTCGAACTTTCCAGACAGCTTCAACAATACCTCTGCCGGGAATGCATCTTCCTTGCATGAGAATCAGACAGGCGGTAATACCGTCCATTCTGGCCATCACATGATTGGAGTTGTACCGTACGTGCCTACTCAGGCTTACGGACAGTATCCCCCTCACTTAATGCAGCCGGTCTGCTCATCCGGCCAAAAATAAAGAAGAGAGCAAGAAAAGAAAAGAAATCTGGGCGGTTAATGATTCTGACCAGCCGTCTCAGAAGAAAAAGAAAGAGTTTAAACCGTACGTCCCCAAGTACGAGTTTAACAAAGACTGCAACTCCATCCTCATGGAGGTAAAGGACCGGCTATCCATTGAGAAGCCGAATCCTATGAAGAGTTTTGTCCAGTCACGGAACAAAAATAAATTCTGTCAGTTCCATGAGGAGGTCGGCCATGATACCAACAACTGCTTCAGTCTTCAGCGGGTGTTGGACCGTCTCGCTGACAAAGGACTGTAGAAGTCCTACATTTCTAAGTCCCCAGCCGGGGCAAAAAAGAAAAGCAAGGGTCAGTCCTCCAAGACTACCCCCTAGCCTGCTAGCAGCTCGGATACCGACAAGGAGTCGGTCTGCACAATAGCAGGCAGGTTCTCCTGTGGTGGCCCTACCATCCGGGGCACCAAAAGCCATCTTAGAAAGATGGACAAGGATGAGGATGAGCAGGCATCTGCAAGCACCTCCTTCCCAGACGTCTTGATTACTGAGAAGGACAGGGGTAGCGTCCGCCGTCCGCATGATGACCCGGTTGTCATTGAATGTAAGGTTGCTAACCAGCTGGTTGGGCGGATCCTTATTGACACCGGCAGCTCATCTGACTTCATCAGCCTCCGGTGCCTGCAAAATCTGAAATACAATGTCAGCAGCATGCATCCGGTCACCCAGCCCTTAATTGGTTTTGGGGGTGGGATGGTCTACCCAGCCGGAAGAATTGACTTGCCCATCCGGCTGGGAGAGAAAGGCCAGGGACAACATATTATCGTCAGATTCTTGGTCGTTGAGGAGTTGACCGCCTACAACATTATCCTTGGCCGGCCAACCCTCAACGTAGCCAAGGCAGTAATCATCCCGTCTCTGATGCTCATCAAATATGAGAGGGATGACGGCTCTGTTGGTTCCTTGAATGGGGATCAGAAGACGGCCCGGGAGTGCTATCTCTCAACCGTCAGGGACACTGTGGCCCCAGGCGGTCAGGAACCAATTGACCTTGACAATGTGAAGGATGTCGATCCAGCACCTGTCCCACCAGCAGCCGGAAAGAAAATAAAGGCACCTCTGCTGGTGGAGGTGAAGAAGGAGAAAAAATAGCAATCACTGACCGGTGAACGGTCAGATGAGCTCCGTCCCCACGGCTGGTGAAAGAATTGATCTTGTTCGGGATGACAGCCGCCCAAAACGTACTATAAAGGTTGGGACGGTCGCTCATGCTACTTTGGGTGCAGACTTGCACCTTCTGCTGAAGGAATTCAAAGACATTTTTTCCTTTGAAGTGGAAGAGATGCCAGGCGTCAGCCCAGATCTTGCTGTCCACAAGCTCGCCGTGGATCCTAAAAAGAAGCCCAACCGGCAAAAGAAAAGAAACCACGGTGAGGAAAGAAGTCAGGCGGCAGCTGCCGAAGTCAAAAAGCTGCTAGACGCCAGGTTCATCCGGCCTTGAAGTTTTCCCGACTGGGTGGCCAATGTGGTCCTTGTTAAGAAACCGAATGGGACCTGGCACATGTGTGTTGATTACACAGACCTCAACAAGGCGTGTCCAAAGGACAATTACCTGCTTCCAAAGATCGACATTCTGGCCGATTCTACAGCCGGTCACGCTTTGATGAGCTTCATGGATGCCTACTCCGGCTTCCATCAGATACCCCTGTGGAAGAAAGATCAAGAGAAGACGGCCTTCGTCACTGATCAGGGGTTATTCTGTTTTACTGTGATGCCGTTTGGCTTGAAAAATGCGCCTGCCACTTTCCGACGGATTATTAATACGGTCTTTATTAATCAAATTAGGAGGAATGTGGAGGCGTACATTGATGATATGATAGTCAAATCCAAGCTCCAGACGGATCACCTTGCTGATCTCCGAGAAACATTCACCACCCTCAGGCGGCATAAGGTTATGTTAAATCCTAAGAAATGCGTCTTTGGTGTTGAGTCTGGGAAGTTTCTCGGATTCCTGATTGATCAAAGGGGGATAGAGGCTAACCCTGAAAAGATACAGGCGGTGATAGACATGAAGTCACCCCGTTCTGTCAAGGAAGTGCAGAGACTCACCGGCTGTCTGGCCGCCCTGGGGAGGTTCCTCAGCCGGTCAGGCGACAAGTGCCTCTACTTCTTCCAAGCAATCAGGAAAAAGACCAGATTTGAATGGGAGAGATGATGCTGAGACGACATTCCAGAGGTTGAAAGAGCACTTACATTCTCTACCTAGGTTGGTCAGTCCTTTACCTAGGGACACGTTGTACATGTACTTAGCCGTCTCAGATCAAGCCCTTAGTGCCGTTCTCCTTGCTGAGCGAGATGGCGCGCAGCTCCCGGTTTACTTCATTAGCCATGTTCTTAAAAATGCTGAACTGTGGTATCCCATGGTTGAAAAATTTGGCCTTGCTCTGTATATGGCTTTCAAAAAATTGAAGCCCTACTTTCTGGCACATCCAGTAGTGATTTACACCGACCAGCCACTCAAGCGGCCAATGTCTACCTTGGACTCATCCGGGAGAATGTTGAAATGGGCTATTGAAATGCAAAGTCTTGAAATCACTTATGAACCAAGAAAGGCAGTGAAAGGTCAGGCATTTGCCGACTTCATTGTTGAAATGACCCGTCCGGTGGCTCCGGATAATCTTGATCAGGTTTGGAAAGTGTATGTAGACGAAGCTCTACAAAGAACGGCTGTGGTGCAGGCGTAATCTACGAGTCTCCTAAATGAGGCGGAATATGAAGCCCTACTAGCCGGCATTCGCATGTGTAAGGTGGCAGGGGCCATGAAAATTGACGCCTACTCTGATTCTCAATTGGTTGTTAGCCAGTATGAGGGAAGCTACGAGGCTACTCATCCGGCTATGATTAAATATCTTCAGGCAGTCAAAGAAGAGACCAAGGCACTTGAGGAATTCCGGCTGAATCAGGTGCCTAGGTCGAAAAACAATCAGGCAGATTCATTGTCAAAAGTTGCGTCTTCCGCCTGCCATGATACGCCTCGGTCAGTCTTCTGGAAAGTTCTTGAAAAGAGAAGCATCTATGAGGATCCCGTTGGAATTCTGGACCGAAGCTCTACCTAGATGGATTGCATCCGGGCCTATCTCTCAGACAGAACACTTCCTGATTCGCCACAGGAAGCAGTCGTCCTGAAAAAGCGAGCTGCAAGATTCGAGTTGAAAAATGGAGAACTCTTCAAGGCGGGGTTTCTGAAGCCTTTGTTGAAGTGTGTCACCCCATAAAAGGGGAAAGAATTTCTCGAAGACTTGCACTCGGGATTCAGCGCCTCTCACATAGGCGGCAAGTCCCTAGCCGTCAGAGCCAGACGACACTATTTTTGGCCCACTCTTGAGGCAGACGGCTATATATAGAGGGTAAAAACGGGGGCATTTCCGTAATTTACTCGGAAGGTGAACGGTTACTCTTTCACGGTAAAATTACTGCCAACCGGAGCGTGACATGTGTCACAGATGCCACGTGGCGTGCCACGTCACATCTGTGAGGGGAAAATGTTTAGGGTAATTTTACCCCGCCACGTGGTCCAATCAGAGGATGACACGTGTCAGCCTCAGGATGGCCCAAAGTGGACCAATCCCTGCCTGAAACATGTCACTCCAGAAATTAAGGAAAAAAGGCGGCCTTCAAGCCCAAATCCCGAGAAAGCCGCAAAGCGGCGCGACCCACCACTGATTAGGGTTCAGTGACCTAATCAGGGGCACAATTCCCAAGGACCCTATAAATAGGGAGATGTCCCTCATTTTGAGGGCACGTTTGATCATTTATTATACATTTACTCTTTAATAGAGACATCCTGAGCTTGGAATCCGAGCTGATCCCTACCTAAATTTCCGCACCTTTTTCTCCCTTCAAGTTTCTAACTTGTGCGTCGGAGGCGGAGCACCACCCATCTGGTGTCTCCGTTTGTTTTGCAGGTACAGCTCACCCCGGATCAGTCTTCGTGTTATAACTCTCCCGAGGGACAAAAACACCCAAAACACATATGGTATATGTTTTCTTAACCGTTTGTTTGACTTGTGTTAAGATTAAATAAATTAATGACTAAAAGAACTTTGCCTAATTAATTAATTAATTAATTTGAGTAAATTAAGTCTAATATTTTAACCAGAATTGACCTAGTACGACTTTAGGCATACCCCTGTTGATTAATAATACCGAAAACAATTTCAGATTGAAGCTCTAGCAATGGCGCCAAAGTTTGAACTGTAGCGCCACTCTGTGGAGTGTGGCACCTGGCGACAGTTCTGTCATTTTTTATCATTTTTTTAGGGGGGTAAGTCGGATATTAATCCTCCAATTTAAATACCATACTTGGTTCCTAAAAAATATATACCTTATTTTTGCAAAAAATATGTACCTATTTTTTTATTTTTCCTCTTTAACACCGTAAAGTCAAGGTCGATTTGAGTCAAGTAATTAAAACAAAAATGGTTTAAATCACAGCGCGTGGTCAAGAAAGGAAGGGCGGTTAATCAAAGACAATCTTTTCGTACAAGTCCAACTTTTCGACAAACCCATTGCTCGTAAGAGGAAAGCTAGGACAGTAATGGAAACGCAAGATGAAGTCAATGAGCTCAGGAACCAACTGGTTACCGTGACTGAGGCACTAAAGATCCTAACCCTTAAGATCGATGATCCCGTGAAACAATAAAAGATGGACCTCATGCAAGAGAGTCTAAGCAAGCGATCTAGCGACTACAAGTTTCAAGGCATTAGTTCACAAGGGGTCTCGGTTGACAAAGATCTTCTTCCGCAGAAGTTCAATGCCAACGACATCCCGAAATTCAAAGCAACCGATAACCCTTATTTTCATTTAAGAGCCTTCAAAACAATAATGAGTATTAAGGGTATCGACAAGAAGGTTTTCCCCTCTCTGTTTTCACCATCTCTCAAAACCGTTTGCCAACAATGGTTCTTTTCTCTCGAGAAAGAAAAAGCCTCTACTTGGGAGTCCATAGCAAACGCTTTCGTTGATAGATACAAATGCAACATTCAAGTTGAGACTGACCATATGGAACTTGAAATCCTTAAGCAAAAGGAGAATGAAGGCTTCACCTCCTTCTTTAACAAATGGAGAGAAACCTCAGCTAAGATGATTGAGGTGCCCAGTGAGAAAGAGTCCGTAAGGTTATTCATCAAATACCTTCAAGAAAAATACTCCAAGCATCTCAAGTATCAGAATAATCTCCATACCTTCAAGGCCGTCTACGACATTGGAATTAATATTGAAGACGACCTGGCTAAGTTGAAAGCTGCCAACAATAACTCCAACAGTGGCTGGAAAGGCAAGAAGAACGACAATCCTTCTTCTTCCAAAACCACCCACTCAAATAATGTTAGCACTTTTAACCTAGGTGAAGTCCTTGCTATGAATAATCAAGGACAAAAGAAGCTATTTAGGAGGAACTTTACTCCTATTAGCATGAGTTATGACACCGCATTTGACCGATTAAATGCAAAAGGTATTATAACTCCTATTGGACCATTTGGGGACCCACCAGTCGAAAAGAGGTCGGCTAACTAGAACCCCAATGCACATTGCAAGTATCACCAAGGTAGGGGCCATCTCACCGAGAACTGTTGGAAGCTTAAAGAAGTTATCCAAGACTTAATCGACAACATTAAGCTGCCACTGCCCCCTGCCATTAAGAAGCCAAGTATCGATAATGCGCCTCTCGCTCATTCCTTGGCTATCTCTGATGAGGAAAACGAGGTTGACCCCTCGTCTCTCATCAAACCTGTTAAAGAAATTCATGCCATCGAAGAAGAGGAGGAGATCTTTTTCGACGCCATGGATAATCTTTCGGAATTAGCAAGTAAAGAGGACATACAATCGCTTACACTGTCAATGATTGAAGGATCGCACTTGCTACGTGAAACTCTAAAGGCTATAAAAGTACTTCAGGAGAAATATGACGAGGTTCCACTCCCAAAAAGTAAACCTAAGGAAGAGTTCACACCCATGGGAATGACTTATAAGGCAAAATGTTTTCCTTTACAAGTCACCGAAAAACACAAGAAGAGTAATAGACTCTACACTCCAATTGGGATCATGTAGACACCAAAAAATGTCTCCCCAAAACCAAACTCGATGATGAACAACCTTTCACCGCCATTATTGGTCGGGTTTAGTATTTAATCTTTGGAGTGCTTAAATCCATATTCAAATCCATATTTTCATTTCATAAACCAACCCAATTCCTAGCCCATTTCCCCAAAATATAACTTATTTTCCTCTTTTCGTGCCTTTAAACCCAAAATAATTCACTTCGTGTACTTTAAAATCATTCATTTCGTGTCCTTTTTATAAAAACGTTTAATCCAGTTTATTTTGGTCCATAACCTTGGTCCAATGATTAAATATTTGGATGGGGCATTAAAAGAGTTTTCCAACGATATATTATAAGCCCAAATCCGAGTTATAACGAATAAGTTATGGCCAAAATATTAAACCGAGCCCAAACCGAGCCTAAGCCCACCTTACCTACGACCCAATGATCATGTGGAGGGTCCAAATTATTTAATCCAATTCCTAAACAAATTAGGATTAATTGGAAGCTTCTATAAGTTTCTAAAAGATCTTAATTATCCTTTTTGAAAAGATAAGATTAAATAGTTTGAAATTGAATAAAACTTTTTTTGTTTGAAAATCCTAATTTTATTCGAATTGAAAGACGTTCAAAGATAGACAAATATTATTTTCGTGAATCATAGTTTTTATCCATATTTTATATGGTTGGATAGCCCTTGAAATTATATTTCCAATGATATATTATAATATCAATTCTGAGCAATAACGGAAAAGATATGAATAAAATGTCAAACTCTATCCAAAACTGACACCGTCTCACTATTTCGGTCATATATTTTATTTTATAAATTATTTTAATCTGATTCTAATTGGGTTAGAAATTAGAATTCAAGAGATTTCCAACTATATCTTATTCATCTTATTCTGATTTCTGGATCAAAAGATATGATAAAAACAAAAACCGCAAAAACTGCTGTCTATCGAGTTTTATTCCGATTTAATTCGGATCTTATCTTAATTGTTCGACCCTTTTTTTTCTCTATAAATAGAGGTCATATCACCCCTTTTCCAATGATAAACAAGCTTGATCACCAAATCATTCTCTCTTCCTCTCTTTTACACCAAAAATTATTCTATTCTCTCTCCCATATTCTAAGCCTTAAACCTATATTCCTAATTACACCATTCTTCCGTTAAGCACTCCAAGGATTCTATACTAAACCCGAGGTTCCGTCCTTAAACCAAGGCGTGAAAGGTATAAATAACTGAGGGTTTGGACCAAATCCAATCTATATTTATTTAATTTAATTTTCATTTGCTTTATATTTTTATTGAAGTTACTAACAATTTATTCATGATGTAGCAATTTAAAGGAACGCGCGGAATGTGAGTAATTAATTAATTTAATTACTCTTATTTTATTTTATATTGCTAGTATCATGATTAGGTTATTTTATATTTGATTTGACTAACTTTATTATGGTTAGATTGCTTCCAATATTAATGTTTATTCTTTTATATTTATTGATCACCATATTGCATGTTTAAAGGGAATATGTAATTGAAAATCACGACTAATAAGATAATTTGGACAACCGGTTTAGGTTCCTTTTTAATCTTGTTATTAATCAAGTGATCACTAATATTTTAGAATTATGTGCTGCATTAATATTTAACCAATTTAGCTTAATAATAGTTTGGAGCAAATTGAATATTTTGTTTGTATGCCTTTGAGATCGCAGGAATCACTTTTCACTATAAGAATCGAGTAGAGGCCAATACGGGCGAATGTGACTCCATGACTCACTTCGTACCATCATCCCCGATCCTCTTTTTGTGGTTCTAAACCATATGGAGTTAGTAATCTAATGGATTATGAATGGGGTGTAACCTTCATGGGTCAATCGTTGTTGCCTTCGTTGTCCCTTATTCGTGGTTGCCTTTTATGATCCATGAACGGTTTACAAGTTCCTTAAAAACTTGTTGGTGGCTCCCTACTTTATTTGTCCCTAATCATTGTTCTAAACTTAATGTCAATTCCCACTTCCTATGAGTGCCAAGCATATTCACAACATGCTTTAATGTAGGCGCACTTTGAGCGATGCCTACAGATCACGTACGTAAAAATGTTCAAAATGCTCTCCGAGAGTGGTGAGATCAAACCTCTCGAACCGAGACCATTTGAATCATTGAAAAGGACAGATAGATATTATTGTCAATATCATCAATCAGGGGGTCACACTATAAAAAAACTGTCTTAAGTTCAAGGATTTAATTCAGAAAATGATTGATGAAAAGAAGCTTGTCAAAGTTCCACAAGAAGAGGATGTAAACATTAATGGAGTTTGGGACAGTGACGAAGAGGACGTCTACTTAAAAGATATGGTATGACCTCCACCTTCTGTGTCATATGCCATGGATGACTTTTGGGTCGAAGAAGATTCATCAATAGACATCCTCACAAGATCCGGGAGAATGCAACCTCCTATTTCAACACAACCCATGCCAACCACCCAGCAAGTTCCCATGCCTATCATTGAAGATAATGATATCGTCAAATAGTTCAAGAATACAAAAGTTTAAATGAACGTATGGAAACTTCTGGCCACATCTCGAGAACATAGGTTTGCTGTAATGAATGCCTTGGACAAAATAGGGATAGATTCTGACACCACTCCTGAGGGGTTGGCTAACTTCCTCACGAGTGATCTACCTAGTCCCATCAATTTGATCACCTTTTCTGACAAGGATTTACCCCTAGAAGGTGACAAACACTATAAGGCATTAAACCTCAAAGTAGTGTGCAAGAGAATGAGCGTCCCTATGACTCTTGTAGACAATGGATCAACCATTAACGTCTGTCCACTTAGAACTGCGAGGATGCTAGGCATAAGGGATGAAGACTTAACCCCGTCAATGCAAGGAATAAGAGCCTACGACAACACTCGTCGTCAAGCTCTTGGTAAAATTACCATGAATGTAACGGCGGGAGCAATAGAACATGCTACTACTTTCCAAGTAGTAGATATTAAAGCTTCATTCAATTTACTGTTGGGACGCCCTTGGCTTCATGACCTAAAGGCCATCCCCTCATCCCTCCACCAACAAGTGAAAGCTATAGTTGGAGGAATTCCTATTACCATCGATGCTTCACCTATGAGAATCAAGTCTATAGAAAATCCAATAATTAACTCAGAGCACGATGAGGATTATGAAGATTTATGGGGCTTTAATGAAGAGGTCTCCTTAATCCAGGAGGATGAAAGGACCCCTCTTTTCCACGACCCCCATTCTAACATGATCGTGAAAGCTATTCTGAAGAAACAAGGACATTTTCCTGGGATAACCCTAGGAAAGAAAAAGGGAATAGCAAAATCGCTGGAGTCACCTGGCCTCCCTAAATTAGATACTTTCGGACTTGGTTTCGAACTGACTCGGAAAGATCTTATGTGATCCCAGGAAAAGTCGAAGGCACGTAGGGACGCTCGCATTCAAAAGAAAGCAATCCCAATGGATCAATACCCTCTTACACTTAATGGTCAATTCATAAAAGAAGGAGAGGACTATCCATACTACGAATTTCCTGAACCATTTGTCGTAAACTTCTGTCCATAAGGAGAAAGCACCCCCATGCTTTGACTTTAACGTCATGGGATTATTATTTGGGCGAGAAAAGGATGAGCCGACATACAAAGAGGATAACTCCTCACTCATTCAAACAGTCCTACAAAGCGAAAACATCGATCCCTCAAAGCTAATCACTCCAGCGGAAGGATCACTACAAGGGTGGCGCAAGACCGTCAAGGTGACTACTCCAAGCGGAAGAAA
This sequence comes from Chenopodium quinoa, assembly GCF_001683475.1. Lineage (NCBI taxonomy): Eukaryota > Viridiplantae > Streptophyta > Magnoliopsida > Caryophyllales > Amaranthaceae > Chenopodium > Chenopodium quinoa. Next base: position 728,912 of record NW_018743070.1, on the reverse strand, counting down.
GATCTCCATCACGACAGGGCAAGGACCGATGTTCGAAGAGTCGTCTGAGTCAGAGTCGGAGTCATAGTTTCTCCCTATAGATTCATCTAGGTCTTTAGTTGTGGTACCTTCCCCTTCTATCTCTTCTCCTAGAAAAGTTAGTGATCAAGTCCCTGAGGACTTATCACTCTTTGATGTAATGATCTCAGAGTATAATAATATAATTTCTTCTCCTTACTCCTTGTGTTCCTCTTTAACCCAAGATGACGAGCATTGCTTAACTAACAATGGAAAAGACAAAGAACTTATTAAAGCAATGGAAACACTTGAAAAGAAAACACCGATAATCGAAGAAACTGAGACGGTTGATATCTCAAATGATTCAACCAATAAAAGAGAAGTGAAAATCGGACTAACACTTAATGAACAAGAAAGAACCGATTTAATTAATTTTCTTAAAGAATTCATCGATGTATTTGCTTGGTCATACGAAGAAATGCCAGACATTAATAGAGAAATAGCTCAACACACTATACCACTAATTCCGGGAATGAAACCTGTAAAACAAAAGTTACGTCGAATGAAACCCGACGTAGCTCTTAAAATAAAAGAAGAAGTTCAAAAACAAATAACTGTAGGTGTTTTGGGTGTTTTTGTCAATTGGGAGAGTTACAACACGAAGACTGATCCGGTGTGAGTTGTACCTGCAAAACAAACGGAGACACCGGTTGGGTGGTGCTCCGCCTCTGACGCACAAGTTAGAAACTTGAAGGGAGAGAATAAAGTGCGGAAATTTAGGTGGGTATCTGCTCGAATTCCAAGCCCAGGTCTTTCTCTGATGTAAGAGAATACAGGTGTAATAAATGATTGAATTTGTCCCCCAAAATGGGGAAATATCTCCCTATTTATAGGGTCATTGGAAATTGTGCCCTTATCTAGGTCACTTGACCTAGATTGTGATGGGTTGCGCCGAATTACGGCGTTTTCTTGGGATTTGGGCCTTGGAGGGCCGCCATTTCAGAATCTATCAGAAGAAGCCACATGTCAAATGGCTAGGGGGCCACTTGGGTGAGTCTGATCTTGACACGTGGCCTTCTTTTATTGGGACACCTGTCTAGGGTAATTTTTACCCTAAACATTTTCCCCTCACATGGGTCACGTGGATGTCACGTGGGGCATGTGACACGTGTCCACCTATCAAAGGTGAACAGTAGCGGGTAAAATTTTTGAATTTCAAATCAAAAATTTCCCTCCACTTTCACTTTCTATAAATAGAAAGTTACCCCCCCCCTTTTCACACCTTATGTTCACATTGACTTTTTAGAGAGAGAAAGAAAGATATTCTAGAGAGAGATTCTCTGCTCCCGTCTGCGTCACAGCAAGTTCACGTTTCCGAGTGCGAGCAGTTCAACACCCGGTTTACCGGCTGTAGCGGTTTTCAGATTTTTCAAAGTAAAAGCGAGGTAACTGCCTGTACCATTTTAGCTTTTCTCCCTTTCAATTTGTATACCTTCTTTCCTCCGCCTGTATACCTAGATTTTTTAGAGAATATAAATGAGTTCCCTATCCACTCACTCGGCACCGCCTAGGACACTCAGCTGAGTCTAGAACAGGGGGTGCCTCTTCTAGACTGTCGGAACCAATATGCTCATCTCCGAATTCCCCCCTCTCTATGTCTGTGCAGGACACAATGGCCAGGACGAAACAAGCGGCCAGACGGTCTAAGAGCCGGCGCACTATGAGAGTGCCAGCCGATGAGGTTTTCCCGGATGGGGAACAAAGGGATTGGGAGGAGAGCGGGTCTAACGTAGAGGCTCCCTCTACTTCCGGGAGCTCTTGGGTACGGGAGGTAGACGGCGAGGGATCCGCCTCCTCTAATGGAGCCGGCGATGCTGAGGCCGGCCAAGGATCAAAGGCTGAATCCTCCGGCTCCGACCAGGACAATTTTACGGCTGATTATCAGCAGCCGCCCAAGGTCGCTGACAATCCCAACCCTAAAAGGACCCGGATGCTGCCGGGTAACATTGCCCTTCTTAATAGTGGGTTCAGGGCCTTCAAGGAAAAACATCCCTTTGGAAGGGGTTGGGAGATCGTCGTTCCTCCGGCTGATGTCGTAATGGCCTGGGGAGATGACATTGAGCACGCAAATGACTACTTCATCTGCTACGAGGCGGTTATCGAAGTCGGCCTCCGGTTCCCCCTCCACCCCGGGATTAGGAAAATCCTTAAGGGGTACGATCTAGGGGTTTGGCAGCTCACCCCCAATTCGTGGGTGAATATTCTAAGTTACATTGCCTCCTGCGAGTTTCAAAACTTGAACCCCAGCTTCTCCGCCTTCGCTTATATGCACTATCTGAGCAAGGCTTCAAGCGGCCATGGGGCATGGTATACTCTAACTACCCTGCCCCAATACTTGATGACTTTGGACAAAGTGTCCAAATGGTCCGGGTGGAAGGACAAGTTTTATTTGGTTTCTTCCCACACCCTAAGACACAACCGGACACTGCGCCGATACAATGCTGAACCGACTCTTCTGGGACGTAAATTCCCTCTCCCGGCGCTATCAACTAAGGCCCGGGAGCAAATAATGGAGCCGGGATTCTTTGAAACAACAACTGAGCCCATGGGGGATGGGACTCACATTATTGTACCCAAAAACTAGATTCCCCATTTGGACTTCTTCAAGGACGAGTGCTTCTTGTCCGCCTGCGGGCTGAGTACCATGTTTCCCAGGGGTAGAATACTTCTCATCCGGAATGATTGTTATTTTAATTTAATTGCAAACTTGCTATAATTTTCTCTAACTACAAATTTTTGTTCTTGCAGATGAAGCCTTGAGGATGGTTGATCAGGCAAAGACTCCGGCCAAGTCTGCGGCGCTGCTGCGCTGGCCAAGAAAGCAGCCGTCGAGGCTAAAGATTCCAAGAAAGCAGGGTTGAGCTTATCAATCTGCGCAACAAGCAGTCGGCTGACCCAAGAGTAGAAACGGCTGACAGAGGAGAATGAGCGGGACAACTTGGCCCGGCTGAAGATCACCTAGAGCCTCCTTTACCCAGAAATAGACTTTGAAGTCTATAAGCTAAGGTATGATTACGCCACTGAGGTGTATGATGCCCAGCTACTGGGTGATGCTCCTCTGCCTCGCTTCAAGGATTGGGCTGTTGAGCAGGGATATGATGTCTCTGATACTGAGGAGCCGGCGGATGAGCATATCGAGGGCCAAACCAGCCAGACTCAGCCGGAGCAGCATCAACCACCTTTGCCTTAGGCGGGCCTCCCCAAACTTCTGCGGCAGTATGCCATTCTTGTTTCTATACCGGCTTGTATGGCGTGTTATGTTGTATTTTTACCAACCATGGGGTTGGGTTAACATTTTATTTCTCTCTTTCTTCACCGGAAGTATCCGGTTAACACTTGATCTAGCCTTTGCGCCATGTTGAATATTAATGAGGTATTCCGACTCAGTCGGTTGTTTATACCTGTTTGTGTTTCGAATTTTCGATTTGAATTTTGCGTATGTTTGCAATTCTTTAATATTTTTCCCAACTTAAAAAGGCATATGGCAGTTTGCAATCCGGGTGCTCTTGCCCCTGGGCGGCTGTGTGGTTGGTTTTATTTCACTTTGATTGATTGGCTCAATAACACTTGATACTAGGAGAAGTATGGAGTGTTTTTAGACCAATCAATCACAATGGTGATTGCCCAAAACCAAGTGCACAGCCGGCCATTAAGACGGGTGCTTTGAGCTTCTTACCGAGGCAGTTATATTCCGTCTGGGGTTAATACATAGCCATTACACAATCTTTTGCCCCAGTAGGGAGAGTGAGTGCAACTTTGGAATAAATAACCTAAGTGAGAACTTCAGCCGATGACCGACTGATGCCCTAGAGCATCCGGTATTCGGTAACTTAGTCGTTTTTCATAGATTATTCTGGTCAGACGGCTATGAGTTGACCAATTCGATCGTTCAATTTTTGCCGTCTGCATAGGTATGTAGAACCGACAAATGTTCTGTTCTCTGCGACGATTGCACCCGGAGGGGTGTCACCGGGCGACTTTGTCCATGTTGGGATAGGCAATTTTACAAAATGAGCAACCATCCAGCCATTTTAGCCTTTGGTCTTGTTTAGGACCGGTTGTATAGCCACTAAGCGTTTTTGTGCTTAGTTTTTAATCGGAACCTTGGCCGATCGTTATTATAACATTGAATTTACACTAAGTGTCGAACTTAGTTGTTTAAACAAACGAGCATGTCTGGGTATTACCCAGACGGACAGGCAATTATTAAATCATACCAAGTATCAAACTTAATTAAATAAACAAAGGATCCATCTGAGTATTACCCAGGCGGTCAAACAAATGTAACCTTTACTAAGTATCAAACTTAGTTAGGTTTTGAAGAATCCGTCTGGGTATTACCCAGATGGATAATAAAAAAAACAACAAATCAATTTTTCAAAGAAAGTCTGAATCTTCATTAATTGACTCACTGTTTACAAAAAACTTACATTCTCAGAAGTAGTACTTTTTCAGATTGTCTACATTCCAAGTTCTAGGCAGGCGCCTGCCGTCTGGAGTTTCCAGGCGGTAGGTTTTTGGGGTATTTTTACCCAAGACACGTGGACCAATGAGAGGTCACCACGTGTCTAGCTCAGGATGGCCCATGTGGCTCAACATCCTCTTGACACGTGGACCAATGAGAGGTTGCCACGTGTCGAGCTCAAGATGGCCCATGTGGCTCAACGTCCTCTTGACACTTGGCGCCCTTAGATATGTTTCTGAAATGGCGGCTTCCAAAGGCCCAAACTCCTAGGAGCGCCGTAGAACGGCGCAGCCCACTAAAATCTAGGTCAAGTGACCTAGGTATGGGCACTTTTCCCAACGACCCTATAAATAGGGAGATGTTTCCCCATTTTGGGGACACATTGAATCATTTATTACACACTTATTCTCTTACATCAGAGAAAGACCCGAGCTTGGAATCCGAGCAGATACCCACCTAAATTTTCGTTCTCTCTATTCCGTTTCAAGTTACTAACTTGTGCGTCGGAGGCGGAGCACCACCCAACCGGTGTCTCCGTTTGTTTTGCAGGTACAGCTCATTGCGGATCAGTCTTCGTGTTGTAACTCTCCCAAGGGACAAAAACACCCAAAACATTTGGCGCCGTTTGTGGGGAGAGTACCTCCAAGATGGTTCAAGAGTCTGTACCACCCTCTAACCGTCTGGGCGATGACCCAGAAGTTTTTACAGACCAGGAGGATGAAGATCCTCAGGTTGAAACCTTTATAGCCGAAGACGGCTCTCTCAGAATCAAGCGCATCCGGCCCAGAGAGACTCTGGAGCGGGGTGCCTCCCAGGCGGGTCCAAGCAGACCCACTGGGCAGCCGGAAGGGGAAACCCAAACTGCAGCTAGATCAGCCCCTGTCACTCGAGACGAACTCATGAGATTCATGACAAGTTTCAAGGGTGAAATTAAAGAGCTGATCACAAAAAGCTGGGCTGGCCCAAGTAAAGATCAGTCGGCGAAGAAGACTCCTCCAGAGAAGGGGAAGTTAGTCAGAAACCGGCAGCCCACTCCTCATCCAAAGGAGAAGACAGCCGGAACCATTGATTGATCAAGAATTCTCCTTCCTGGGAAGAATACCAACAACACTCGCCGGACTAAGCAGCCGGTGAGAAGTAAAAAATCAACTCTTGATGCCCGGGAGATCATTAATCGGAAGAGAAACCAGTCGCTGTCTGAGTCAGCTTCAACGTCGAACTTTCCAGACAGCTTCAACAATACCTCTGTCGGGAATGCATCTTCCTTGCATGAGAGTCAGACAGGCGGTAATACCGTCCATTCTGGTCCTCATATGATTGGAGTTGTCCCGTATTGATGAGTGACATTTATGTCGCTCTTAGGATAGTCTTTTCTAGTAGTTTTAGTAATAATTCAGTTCATTTTAGTATGTTTTTGCTATGATCCTCCTATTTCGAGTATTCTACCTTTGTGGCGCGTAATGTGTATTCATGTGGTTTAGGTAGTCTATACTCCCCTCCCCTTTCGTTGTATCACGCCTTGCCTTCCTGTTCCATGATTGCAGGCGTATGCTGTTGATTCAGAGATGGAAGGGATAAGGGCAAAACAGGAAGAAATCCAAACCAGACGAATGGCGTGGGCGCGCAACCAAAGGAGCGGGCGCGCATCTATAGAGCGCGGGCGCGCTGATGAGCGGGATCAACCATTAAATACCCTCTTTGGAGCGGGCGCGCATGTCTAGGAGCGGCCGCGCCATCATTTAACGCGCGGGCGCGCCACTGTTGGGCGCGGGCGCGCCTCTCTGCTGCTGATTCAAATCCCGATTTCAGCCCAAGTTAAAAGAAAAAAAAAAGCAAAAACGGCGAAGGAGGGGAGGAAAAGAAAAAAAAAACTAGCATAGAAACCCAAGGAGAGAGCTCAAAAATATCAATTTCTAGGTCTTTGTTTTAGAAAAATTTTGTATTGAACAATCATATAGCTTTTAGTGTAATTCTCATTGTCTATCAACATTAGTTTTACTTTTAGTTTTTGAAGAAGTAATTTTGCAACATTGATGTATGGTCAAGCTTGGAGATTGAAGATTGAATGATGTGTGGCTCTTTATTTGGATTTCAATGAAGGTTTTGGTATATTTCTCTATTGTCTCTTGCTTTTATGATTAAAGCTTCTACTCTTGTTAATTTAGTTGATAAAAACTTTGTCTTTCTTACCATTTCATTGGTTATAATGTTGCTTAGCATGATTGTAGTTGTAGTTATGACTAGTGAGTAGTTTCTTGTTGCTAGGGGTTTGGTGAAGATATACTTTGAGTTTGATGTATGTTAGGCTAGGTTAATTTGGAATATTTGTGATTAAATCTTCCTTGTGCTTATACTTATTAGTCACTCCATGTTTATGGCCATATGCATGTTGTGGTTGAATGACGTGAACTAAATCGTGACGATAGTGCGATTTAGGAATAGTCATTAGGTGATTGATTATTGCATGACCTTAGCTTGTATGCCTTACGACGATAGTGTGAGCGTATGTTAGCTAGGAAGGCTCTTAATCCCGATAGGTGATTAGAGAGTATTCTTGATATTGCCTTGTATGAGTCGCTTGGGTTACATGTAAACCTATTTTCCGATGCCTAACTTCGTTGAAATCAAAGCATGTTTGATCCTGCCCCCTAGTACCTATTTTAATTGTTGTTCTATCCCCTTTAGTCATTACTTTACCCACCACACTTCTTGATCGAATTAGATTAACATTAGGAGATAAATAGCGGTGCTTAATCGTTTCCCTGTGTTCGACCCTTAACTTGCCTCTATACTCTTTTAGTTGCATGTTTAGGACTACAAATATCATTTGATAGAGGTGTCTTAGTGACGACCTAAAATACCGCCTGTCAAATTGGCGCCGTTGCCGGGGAGACGGTTTCCATTGTACGTTTATCCCTTCGTTGAGACTAGTTCACTTGTTTAATTTTCCTACTACTCCTTGCTTGTCAGTGCTCACTTTCTACTTAGCTTTGTATATGCGCAGGAGGCAACGAAGTTCTAGTCCTTTGGCGCCCATAGACCCAGAGCTGGAGCGCACCCTTGCTCAATTGAGGAGGGAAATTAGGGATAGTGTGGAAAACCCTTTCCAAGAGGAAGTTAGTAGCTCTCCTACTCCTTCACCCTCTTCTAGTGAGGATCGTGAATCATTTGCAGGTTTAACTCCCAACCCATTTGCCCAATACCATAATCAACAAAGCATGGGTGATCAAAGGTCACTAAAGCAACTTGGAGCACCCGAACCTTATGCCTCACAAAGTGGGATCTTAGCCCCCACCACTCAAGCGAACAATTTCGAGATAAAGCCTAATTTCATTTCAATGATAGAGAAGAGGCAATTTACCGGTGGGAAATTTGAGAATCCCCATGAGCATCTCAAAGAATTTCTCAAGTATTGTGACACTATCAAGATCAACGGGGTGTCCCAAGAGTACATAAGATTGAAGATGTTTCCGTTCTCACTCATGGGAGCGGCGGAACATTGGTTGAACAAGGATGTTCCTCCCGGTTCCCTCACGACTTGGAATGAGGTAACTACGGCGTTCCTAGGAAGGTTTTACAATCACAAGAAAACCGCCGAGGCTCGCTCAAAGATTCAAAGTTTCCGCCAAAGAGGTGGAGAGTCTCTTTGTGAGGCATGGGAGAGATTCAAAGAATTACAAAGTCAATGCCCACACCATGGGATTCCTAATTGGCAAGTTCTCCAAACATTCTACGGAGGACTCTCCCCTCAAAGTAAGACTAGCCTTGATGCCGGAGCCGGAGGCCCAATCATGAACAAAAGGGAAGATGAAGTGGAGAGTATCATAGAAGAAGTTGTGCGCAATTATGAGGATTGGTACGAAGGTGAGAGGGAAGCCACTTCTAGCAAAGGAACGGTACATTCCGTCGAGCAAACCAATGCCATCACAAATCTTTCCAACCAAATGGCAAAGATGGCGAAACAAATGGAGGAGTTCATGAAATCAAGTTCCCAAAATGCTTCCTCCCCTTCTCCCAAGGGAGGCCATGGTATGAATCCTTCTACTTCTTCTCCCTCTAATTACAATGCCATGCCTCCTGGTTGTATGTTTTGTGATATATGTGGAGGCTATGATCATAATTCTCAACAATGTATGTCCATAAGTGAAGGTCCCCCTCCCCATGAAAATGATGATAATGTTGAAGATGTTAATGCCATGAATTTTGTGCCCCGTGAGGGAAATAATGGAATGCGACCAAATTGGAATCAAAACCCAAACCGTAGTTGGAATCAAAACCAAGGTTGGAATCAAAGTCAATGGAATCAAAGTGGTGGTGGTTATGATAACCAAGGCCAAGGTAGGGGAAACTCTTCCAATTACAATGGAAGAAGTTACTCAAACCAAAGACCCAATTGGAATCAAAACCAACAACACTATTCCAACAACCAACAACGTTTTAATTCCAATCAGGGTTCCGGGGGTAATAGACCTCAAAATGCTTCTACTTTCTCACAAAATAGTAGACCCCCCGGTTTTGACCAAGTAAGGCCCCATTCTCAAATTCCCCCTACTCAACCCCTCCAAATAGAAGCCCCTCCTGATCCTATGATGGCTATGCTTCAAAATTTCATTAAAAATCAAGAAAACCATAATAAGAGTCAAGAGGAAGAAAAGAAACAAATCAAGGCACACATGAAAATGCTTGAGACCCAAATCTCTCAAATTGCCCAACCAAGTTCTTCATCCTCCCCTTCTTCATCTTCTTCTTTACCTAGTCAAGGTGTCAACCCCAAGTCTATGTATGCCATTACTACTAGAAGTGGGAAGATCCTTGAGAGTGAACTAAATGTTGAGAAGAGTCCCGATGTGAGGATAGGACTTGAGGTTGAGGATGAATCATCAAGAGAGAATGAGATTCTAGAGGGAAGTGCCGGAAAGAATGAGAGGGGTGAGAAAGAGAAAGAGAAGGAACTCGAAAAGGAGAGCACCAAAGATCAAACATCTTTACCCCTTAATCTCCAACCTAGGAAAGAGAGGTTGCCTTTTCCCCAAAGATTTGCTAGGTCTAGGCTTGATGTCCAATTTGGAAAATTTTTAGATGTAGTAAAGAGCTTGCATGTTTCTATACCCTTTGTGGATGCTATGAAAGAGATGCCACACTACTCTAAATTCCTAAAAGACCTCCTGAATGGAAGGAGAGAAGTTGAAACCGTTAGCTTAACCGCAAATTGTAGTGCTATTCTCTCCAGTAAGCTACCAACTAAATTGCAAGATCCCGGTAGTTTTTCCATCCCTTGTTCTATCAATGAAGTTCATTTGGGGAAAGCTTTGTGTGACCTAGGTGCTAGTGTGAGTTTAATGCCTTTCTCGGTCTACCAAAAGCTTAATGTGGGAAACCTTTCACCTACAAACATCACCCTCCAATTAGCAGATAGGTCCACAAAATTGCCTATAGGGAAAGTAGAGGACATACCCCTTAGAGTCGGTAAGTTCACTTTTCCGGTGGACTTTTATGTTCTTGAAATGGATGAAGATGAAAGAATTCCTATAATCTTGGGTAGGCCATTCCTAGCTACCTCTAAAGCAATTATTGATGTCAAAGAAGGCAAGATGACCTTGAAGGTTGACAATGATTCTATCGAATTTGATTTGAATAAGGTGATGAGACAACCTTCCTCTGACAATGAATGTTTTAGAATAGATACAATTGAAAACTTGATGAATGAGTTTAGATACCCTTATATGCATGCTTCTAATGATCTACTTGAGAATGTTTTGTTGAATGAGAATGAGGTAGGTGATCAAAAGGAGATGCAATTATATGAGGAAATGCTTGATGAGAAAGAAGAGACAACCCCCGACCAAGAGATGCCCCAACCGTATGAAGTCTTCCAAGTAGAAGAGGAGGAAATCTCCAATGGTAAGGTAGCTCCGAAGGTAGAATTGAAACCTCTACCTTCGGGCTTGAGGTATGTCTTTTTGGATGTTAATGATACTTTTCCGGTCATTATCAATGCTAACCTCACGGAAGAGCAAACCTCCTCATTGCTTAATGTTTTGAAAATGCATAGGAAGGCTTTGGGTTATACTCTTGATGATCTCAAAGGTATAAGCCCCTCCCTATGCATGCATAAGATCGATTTAGAGGAGGGTGCTAAGCCGTGTAGGCAACGGCAAAGGAAACTTAATCCTTCCATGCAAGAGGTTGTGAGAAAGGAAGTTTCCAAGCTACTTGAAGCAGGGATCATCTATCCAATCGCTCATAGTGATTGGGTATCCCCGGTTCAAGTAGTGCCGAAAAAGGGAGGTATGACGGTAATGATCAATGATAAGCAACAATTGGTCCCAACTCGGCTTGTTACGGGTTGGCGCATGTGTATTGATTACCGCCAATTAAATGCCAACACTTCCAAAGACCATTTTCCATTACCGTTCATCGATCAAATGCTTGAGAGGCTTACAAAGCATGCTTTTTATTGCTTTCTTGATGGTTATTCGGGATTCTTCCAAATCCCAATTGACCCAAAAGATCAAGAAAAGACCACTTTCACTTGTCCCTACGGAACTTTTGCTTACCGTAGGATGCCTTTTGGTCTTTGTAATGCCCCGGCCACCTTCCAAAGATGCATGATGTCAATTTTTAGTGAAATGATCGAGGAAGAAATGGAAGTTTTTATGGATGATTTTTCCGTTGGTGGAGGCACGTATGAGAAGTGCCTAATGAATTTATCTCGTTGTTTAGAAAGGTGTGAGAGTGCCAACTTGGTGCTCAATTGGGAGAAATGCCACTTCATGGTGGAAAACGGCATTGTTCTTGGCCATAAAATCTCCCAAGCGGGCATCGAAGTCGATGGTGCGAAGGTTGATGTGATCGAGAAGCTTCCTCCTCCCACAAATGTGAGAGAAGTGAGGTCCTTCCTTGGTCATGCCGGCTTTTACCGCCGCTTCATCAAAGATTTCTCTTTGATTGCTAAGCCTCTCACATCTCTCTTGCAACAGGATAAAGAATTTGTATTTGATGAAGCTTGTCATGAGTCATTTTGCAGGTTGAAAAAGGCCCTTTGCACCGCCCCCGTAGTCTGAGGACCGGATTGGTCTCTACCATTCGAGCTAATGTGCGATGCAAGCGACGGGGCCATTGGATCGGTTCTGGGACAAAGAAAGGATGGGAAACTTCACGTTATATACTATTTGTCCAAGACTCTCAATGATGCCCAACGAAATTATACAACTACCGAAAAAGAGTTTTTGGCGGTTATCCACTCATTTGAGAAGTTTAGAACCTACCTCATTGGTTCTAGGACAATAGTGTATACCGATCACTCGGCTCTCAAATATTTGATAAGTAAGAAGGAGGCCAAACCGAGGTTGTTGAGATGGGTGTTGGTCCTTCAAGATTTTGATTACGAAATGAGAGATAAGAAGGGAGCCGAGAACGTGGTGGCGGACCACCTCTCTAGGTTAGGAGCTGCAAGAATACATGAAGACGATTTGCCAATTGAAGATGCCCTAATGGATGATGTCTTATATGCCCTTGAGGCAAAATCGGAGCCTTGGTATGCGGATATTGTGAACTACTTGGCTTGTAGTGCCATACCTCCGGATTTCACTCCTCAACAACATAGAAAGCTCAAGCATGAAGCAAAGAAGTATATATGGGATGACCCCATGTTGTTGAAGAGAGGGGTGGATGGACTCTTGAGAAGATGTGTTCCTAATGAAGAATTCCAAGATGTGCTCTCAATGTGCCACTCATCCCCTTGTGGTGGTCATATGAGTGCTCAAAAGACCGCTTCCAAGGTTTTGCAATGTATGCTCTTTTGGCCGTCTCTATTCAAAGATGCTTGGCAATTTGTTAAGACTTGTGATAGGTGCCAAAGGACAGGGAACATATCACGGCGCGATGAGATGCCCCAAAATCCTATTCTTGAACTTGAAATCTTTGATGTTTGGGCAATTGACTTCATGGGCCCTTTCATCTCATCCCAAGGAAACCGGCACATTCTAGTTGCCGTTGATTATGTCTCCAAATGGGCGGAAGCCGTGGCATCTCCCACCAACGACTCAAGGGTGGTCATCAATTTGTTCAAGAAAGTCATCTTCCCAAGATTCGGTGTTCCTAAGGCAATCATAAGTGATGGAGGCTCACACTTCAAGCACCATGCATTCAACAAGCTTCTTTCAAAGTACGGTGTATCTCACAAGCGAGGCCTTGCTTACCACCCCCAAACAAGTGGTCAAGCGGAGGTCACAAATAGGGAGTTAAAAGTCATCTTAGAGAAGACTGTTGCTAGAACAAGGAAGGATTGGTCCAGTAAGCTCATTGATTCATTGTGGGCATATAGGACCGCCTTCAAGACTCCTATAGGGACTACCCCCTATAAGCTTGTTTATGGGAAGAATTGCCATTTACCCGTAGAGATGGAGCACCGAACGCATTGGGCAATCAAGCAAATCAACTTTGATCTCCACAGTGCGGGTGAGCAAAGGCTTCTAGAGCTTCATGAGTTGGAAGAGCTGAGAATGAATGCATATGACAGTGCAAGCCTCTACAAAGCAAGAACCAAGGCATGGCACGATGCTCGAATTTCCAAGAAGGAATTTGTGGAAGGACAAAAGGTCCTACTCTACAATTCAAGACTCAAGCTCTTCCCCGGGAAATTGAGATCTAGATGGAGCGGTCCATTTCAAGTGTCCAAAACCTTTCCTTATGGCTCGGTTGAGATTTTCAATGACAAGTACCCTCCATTCAAAGTGAATGGGCAGCGTCTCAAGCCATACTATGAGGGTCAGCTAATTGAGAAGCCAGAAAATTTATCTCTCATTGATGTTTCCAAATCACCATGATTCCGTGTGAAGTACGTCAAGCTAGTGACGTTAAAGAAGCGCTTACGGGAGGCAACCCGGTTTCTAACCTCTTTGATTTTATTTTCTTTCAAATCGCTTGAACTAATCCACCTAACGCTCTTCCCAATCAATTCTGATGTAGGCGTGATTGCGTGTGTCCACGAGGAAAGAAAGGCAAGAGCAAAGCAGAAAAATTAAAAAAGAGAGGAATTTTGAAATTTGTGCTCGGATGAATTCTAAAGAAACAGAACCTCAGCGCGATTTGAACGCGGCTGTAGCGCGATCCGCAGCAGCATTAAAGCGCGGGCGCGCCTGGTTTCGTCGCGGGCGCGCAATTTTTATGAATGAAAATTTCTCCAATTCCAGGGAGTTGGAGCGATTTTATCGCGGCTGAAGCGCGATCCGCAACAGCAGTAAGGCGCGGGCGCGCCTAGTTTCATCGCGGGCGCGCCGTTTTTGTGAATGTAAATTCTCCAATTCCAGGGAGTTGGAGCGATTTTATCGCGGCTGAAGCGCGGCCCGCATGAGCAGTAAGGTGCGGGCGCGCCTGGTTTCTTCGCGGGCGCGCCTGGTATACGCTTGAAAATTACTTCCATTCCAGGAGGCAGGAGCGATTTGGCCGCGATTGCAGAGCGGCTCGCGTTTTAAAGAAGGCGCGGGCGCGTCTATTATTAGCGCGGGCGCACTGTAGTTTTACTGATTTCAAGGAAGTTGGAGCGATTTAGGCGCGATATAGGAGCGGCTCGCGTTTTCTTTAAGGAGCGGGCGCGCCTTAATCGGGAGCGGGCGCGCCTTTCTGGATATCAGAAAAAAAAAAATTACGGTGGCTTCTTATATTCCCGCAATTTCCAAATCCTCACAAACATAAACCAAACCCTCTTTGCCTTTCTCTCTCTTTGCGGCCGCTCCTCACCACCATAGCCAAGATCATCTTCTTCCACCTTCATAAATCAATCATTCTCAAAATATAAACCACATCAATCATCCTCAAGCTTCAATCAATCATCCTCTCCGTTTGTTCATCTTCAAAGGTAGCAATTGGGCATCAAGGGCACAACCGCAACGAACCCCCCCCCCTTCCTACTCAAATCCTTCACCAAATCGACACCAAAACAGCAATCTTCCGCATAAAGGTAAAGGTATTCGATCTCCTTAGTTAATTATTCTCTTGGATTAATTTTAAGTAAGGATTTTGATTATCTTAGGTTATTAGCGAAATTTGGTTGATTATTGTTGAAATTATTGCTGGATTCTGTTGAACTTGTTGTTGTTGATTAGTATCTTAGGCTATATTCGTTGCGTGGTTGGATTATTATTGCTTGTGAACAGGTACATTGTAGTTTTGTGGAGGTTAAGGGTGGAAATAGCCGGAGTTGGCTTTGAAAAGGAGTGAAAAAAAAAAAAAAAAAAAAAAAAAAGAGGTGGGCAGTCATGAGTCTAAGAATTGGGAAGAAGAGAAAAACTGCAAAGTCGGGACAATCGTCCCAAAACCAAGAGTCAGACCAACCCAATGCCTTACCCACCCTAAAATTTTTACACAAAAGCCACTCCTCCATACACTCGGAAATGCAAAAACGTAAGTTGCGACCTTCTAGACACTACCATCGTGGAGACATGATAAACTCGGTATTAATGATGATTTGTGGACTCTTTTTGACAACCTTCGATTAGGGTCATTCATAAACTCCTCATTCATGACCTACAAAGAACCCACATTAGAGTTTTTCTCGTCTTTTCAAGTGGATAGTCTAGAAAATGACGACTTTCGAATTTCTTTCCAACTCTTCAACAACCCCCACACCATGTCATTGGCAGAGTTCAACCGAGCCCTCGACCTTCACCCGATGCCGACATTCACTACCCTCTATATGAGAGCTTTGGGGAGTATAGTGAGTACGCTTGGTGGCGTTCCATTTCAGGCAAAAATGAGTTTTACACCCGGACTTCCTTAGCCAGTGAGATTTGGCACCCTGCCCTTAGGATCCTACACCGTTTATTAGGGTATTCTATCATTCCTAAGCAGGACCTAGGGAAGCTGACTAAGGAAGAGGTCCTTTGCCTATGGATAGCCACAAAGGCAGAGCATGCTCGGAGGTTGAATTTGGGTTTCCTCTTCATGCAAACCTCCCAAGCCATAGCAAAGGGGAAAAAGCCAGGGGAGATACACTGCGGGGCGATGGTCACTAGACTGGCCACCAAATTAGGTTACACTGACCTTCTACCTCTATGCACGGCCGTAGGTAGTAGTGGGGATATTTACCTTGATTTGGACCAGCTTCGCCGTTCTGATTTTATTACCCCCACGGCGAACCCCAATGCTTTTAGGTGGCTAGTTAGAGGAGCCCACCATTGTTTCCTCCCCAAGCCTCACTTCACTTCTCTCACGCGTCAGTCCCCTAATGTGTGGAGAGTTTTGAGAGATAGCGGGCGAGTGCCCGATGTCGATGGGGACGATGAGGTTGGAATGGGTAATGAGGAGGAGGTTCAGGAGGAGGAGCAGCAGCAGCAGCCGGTTACCCAGCAACCCGCAGGTACAGGTACATTTCAGCTATCTGATATAGCTAGGCAGTTGCAGGCAATTTATGAGTCACAGCAAGGCCACCATCTGCAGCAGCAGGCCCTCTATGACTCCGCTGTGGATAGAGGAGAGATTGCCCCCCCGTGAACTACCCCAATTGGCCGCCTCAGCACGGCCCTGTTCCTTCTTGGGGGGGGACAATCTCCCCACTTACCCCTACTGGCAAGGTCCTTCCGAGCCTAGTAGGGAGCTCCGCAGCTTCCCAGAGGACGGGCAGTACGATTATCGTGTGCCCGGCGGGTGTGACTTTAGAGGGGACCCTGCGTACCCCTATGCACATCCTGATCACCCCGCCCCTCTGTACTCTCAATCCGAGGACACTCCCTCTGATCCTTTGCCTAGTTGGCAAGAGGATCTTTACAGAGGTCACTACGGTTGGCCGCCGGGCTTTGACGGTGGTTGGGGCCTTTTCGGCCCCCCTAATGGCTTCACTTATGACGAGCCGCCACGTCGGTCTGGCTCACCTAGTGAGCCCGGCTCTAGTGGCCAGTAGGCTGCGTCCTTGAGTATATCTCTCTCCCTTGTTTTTGTACGCTTATTTTGATGAGTTGGAGATATACTCATGGTAGGGAGTGACTTGGTTGGGATTCTTACTTGCTCGCCTGCCGGTCTTTCATTGTTTTCCCTGTACCTTCATGCTGCTGATTCTACTGAGTTACATGACTGTTTTCTTTGGTTGACTTTGCCCCTGTTCACTAATACTGTTGATGAGTTTTTGATATGGTTTTGATGATGATGCTGCTTTGGGGACGCTTCTCTCGGTTTGATGGATACCGCTGAGTCCGCCCCCCGTTTTCCCTGTCGATAATGATGATTACTGGTATTCGCCAACATGGCGATTCACCAGTGCAGGTATGTATTTATGGCTTGATGATTTTTGAGGTAATGTTGATTTTGGTGAAGATCTAGAAATTTTGTCAAGGGTAGATTAGTTTATAGCGAAAAAAAAAAAAAAAAAAAAAAAAAAAAATTAATTTGACTTGCGTTCTTGAATGTCTTTATTCCTAAGGATTAAGAGTTTCCGCGTTCTTGGATTTCCATTGGTTGACTCTAAGATATGTCTATGCTAAGGTAGTTGCTAGAACTCGTAAGGCCCACCGAACCCAAATTCACTTGTTTGTGGTAAGATGGCGTTGCCCTCTTTGGGGGATTTGAAGCCCTAAAGGTAGTTTTTGTAACCCATGTCAGATTTATTGTTCAAGCCTCCACCACTTATTGTATGAGCGGCATAGGATCCTTACCAAGGCATGCTTCGATCGAGAACTTGTTGTCTAGCTACCCGAGATCGCGACCGAACTATATCTAAGGACGATAAAAGCATTTTCTTCGGTGACTATTTTGCTTTTCTAGGTTTATCTTTCCTTTTGTTGCTTCTTGATAAATTATATTTTTTTTTTTCTTTTTGCGTTTGCCCCTTGCTAGCCATGATTGAGCCTGCACCTCTTTGTTCATAAACACATTCAAACCCCATGACCTTTTGTTTCACTTTTCGCCCAATGACTTGTGAAGTTTGAGACATGATAGTTTGTAATGATTTAAAATCGGAAAGTTGCAAGGTGATGGTTTGGAATTTGAAATAACAAGCAAGGACAATGGAAGTTCCCATAAAAAAAAAAAAAATTGTATATAGTTTGAGCATTGAGGGCACTGCTCATTTCAAGCTTGGGGGAGAGGTTCTACGCATTTTGTATATACTTTTGTGAGTTTGTGCTGAATAAGCTTGGGGGAAGATGTATTTTGTTTGGAAATTGGTGATATTCTACTTTGTTATGAGAATTGGCGACATCTTCTGCTTCACAATTAGGATTTACCACCAAATTTTCATATATACTTATTTTATTTTATTTATTTATTTATTTCTTTCTTTCCTCACCCTTACCTCCTAGCCTGCATTACAACCCTAAGTCCTTTTAACTTGGATTGGTTGAGTCACTAGTCGGTGGAGGGAGCTAGATTTCAAGCATATGGAGAGAGCATGACTTGGTAAGATGTCGGGTCACCCTTGTTTCATTTGTTCCGGCTCCTTCGTGGAGTCATGAGATACTACCTTGAAGGGTGGATTTGAATCCAGATGAGGGAACGCGGTAAGAATGTATGGAATGCGGGTGGAGTGGAGCATATTAGAGTTCTCTATGCTTAGAATAACTTATCTTTCAATCAACCATTGGCATCCAAAAATGTGTTTACTCTTAGTACCTAGAAAGATTGTCATCTATCTATGCTTGTTTGTAGTTGATTTTCTTCTTTATTTGCTCCTTTGTTTTGGTTTGTCTTGAGCATGTCGCCAAGAGTTGTGGGTTAAACTCTTTGGAAACCCCCACGAGAGCATACTCGTCCTCATTGGCGACTTTGAGGTTTAAATGGCTTGTTGTTTATGTTAAAAACAACCGTGATTCCTACGAAAGTGAGTTAGTGTAAATTCCTTCCCCCCCTCTTTTTATTTTATTTTATTTTATTTTATTTTATTTTTTTTTTTATATTGCTTGTGTTTGGATAATCGTTTCTCAATCTTCTTTGCCTTTAGCTTTGCTCGAGGACGAGCAAAGGTCTAGCTTGGGGGAATTTGATGAGTGACATTTATGTCGCTCTTAGGATAGTCTTTTCTAGTAGTTTTAGTAATAATTCAGTTCATTTTAGTATGTTTTTGCTATGATCCTCCTATTTCGAGTATTCTACCTTTGTGGCGCGTAATGTGTATTCATGTGGTTTAGGTAGTCTATACTCCCCTCCCCTTTCGTTGTATCACGCCTTGCCTTCCTGTTCCATGATTGCAGGCGTATGCTGTTGATTCAGAGATGGAAGGGATAAGGGCAAAACAGGAAGAAATCCAAACCAGACGAATGGCGCGGGCGCGCAACCAAAGGAGCGGGCGCGCATCTATAGAGCGCGGGCGCGCTGATGAGCGGGATCAACCATTAAATACCCTCTTTGGAGCGGGCGCGCATTTCTAGGAGCGGCCGCGCCATCATTTAACGCGCGGGCGCGCCACTGTTGGGCGCGGGCGCGCCTCTCTGCTGCTGATTCAAATCCCGATTTCAGCCCAAGTTAAAAGAAAAAAAAAAGCAAAAACGGCGAAGGAGGGGAGGAAAAGAAAAAAAAAAACTAGCATAGAAACCCAAGGAGAGAGCTCAAAATATCAATTTCTAGGTCTTTGTTTTTAGAAAAATTTTGTATTGAACAATCATATAGCTTTTAGTGTAATTCTCATTGTCTATCAACATTAGTTTTACTTTTAGTTTTTGAAGAAGTAATTTTGCAACATTGATGTATGGTCAGCTTGGAGATTGAAGATTGAATGATGTGTGGCTCTTTATTTGGATTTCAATGAAGGTTTTGGTATATTTCTCTATTGTCTCTTGCTTTTATGATTAAAGCTTCTACTCTTGTTAATTTAGTTGATAAAAACTTTGTCTTTCTTACCATTTCATTGGTTATAATGTTGCTTAGCATGATTGTAGTTGTAGTTATGCCTAGTGAGTAGTTTCTTGTTGCTAGGGGTTTGGTGAAGATATACTTTGAGTTTTATGTATGTTAGGCTAGGTTAATTTGGAATATTTGTGATTAAATCTTCCTTGTGCTTATACTTATTAGTCACTCCATGTTTATGGCCATATGCATGTTGTGGTTGAATGACGTGAACTAATCGTGACGATAGTGCGATTTAGGAATAGTCATTAGGTGATTGATTATTGCATGACCTTAGCTTGTATGCTTACGACGATAGTGTGAGCGTATTTAGCTAGGAGGCTCTTAATCCCGATAGGTGATTAGAGAGTATTCTTGATATTGCCTTGTATGAGTCGCTTGGTTACATGTAAACTATTTTCGATGCCTAACTTCGTTGAAATCAAAGCATGTTTGATCCTTCCCCTAGTACCTATTTTAATTGTTGTTCTATCCCTTTAGTCATTACTTTTCCCACCACATTCTTGATCGATTAGATTAACATTAGGAGATAAATAGCGGTGCTTAATCGTTTCTGTGTTCGACCCTTAACTTGCCTCTATACTATTTTAGTTGCATGTTTAGGACTACAAAT